>NW_016107331.1:2740512-2796697 GCF_001604975.1 Cebus imitator | reverse complement strand
TTAAAAAAAAAAAAGAAAGAAAGAAAAATCAGTTGCAACACGAAAACAAACAGACCAGGACCAGGAATTAAATAAGACTAGAATTGAATCTTCTGCCATTTATTAGCTTGGGAATATTCTTTTAGCCTCAGTTTCCTCATTTATAAAATAAGAATAATAATACCTACTTTAAGAATCATTATGAAGATTAGCTCATCTATCTAAATGTCCCTAGCAGAGAGTTTAGCATATGATAGGTACTCAGGAAATGTTAACTATGAATGATTGGCAAGTTTCCAAATCAAATTGGAAATTGACCAGTATATAGGAATCATATCTTAGCATTAAATTAAACCACCCTACTAGCTTTTTCTCTACCAAACATCCCAGTTTCTCCTGTCCAACTAAGACACTAACTGGTAAACATAAATTCCTGATAAACATAGTCTTTGCCTTCTAATACAATCCCCTCCAAGATCTCCTTTGGGCTGACCCTCAATGACTTACACTTTGCTCCCTTAAGATTTGCAAACCATCACCCAGACAGTCACCCCTGCCTTTAGACTGGTTTAGAAAACCTCCCATTGCAGTGACTGGTTGAACCCTTTAGTCTCTGTCCAATTCCTGCTAAAAAGAGTTTGGGATGATTACAGAAGTCCTGCCAAGTTTGGGATAGTGTTATTTGCAAGCCAGAACAAGACAGGAGGAATTTTTCTTCAAGTAACATAGGGAACCAAGATCAAAGCAAATGTTAGCAAGAGAGAGCTCAGGCTTGTGCATCAAGAAGTCTTCTCTCAAATAGCAAGTTCATGGGACCAGCAGGGTCAACACTAGGTTACAAAGCAAAGTGGTTGAATTGTTTGAAGCCAGACAAGAATGAGACAAGAGTGAAAGTAGACTGTGAACAAGCAAAGGAGATGGGGTGACCTAGGTGACTTCCCTGAGCCACTTTGGTAGTGCAGTTTGGCCATCTTTATCAAAGGTACAAGTGAGTTAGGTTAGCTTAATGACCCAGAAGCAAGGGAGTCACTGATGGCAGCAATAGATACTTAAGCTCCTTAGTTTCCAAGTTAACTGGCTACATTTTCTGATTCCAAGGCAGTTCCAGAGCATACCTACAGGGCCAAATGCCTGTCTCCTATAAGATGCCAGGAAAAAGAACTAAATTCAAAAGCCCCGATTGCCTTCTTTTTGAGCCCTATTTTTAGAGGTTAGAAGTTGCCTCAATGTGAAAGAATGAAATCCACAATATCCAATATCCAAGGCTATGGGATCTAAGCACTATTTTTATTCAATCACTCAACAAAATAACTTTAGCAGATACAAAGGTAGGCCTGGCCACACTGATCTCAGTTAAGATCAAAAGAGCTTTTTTTTTTTTTTAACTTGTAAGAAACAAAATGGACTTATATATTCCTGAAAACTCTCTCAAAATATAGACCTGTTGAATCAGGCATATATAAGTTCATATCTTCATACAAAAATTTCTTTTGTCCAAACACAAGTCAATTTGCTTGCCTTTAACTTGACAATCTTTGACAATCAATGTCAGTTTCCTGCCTTTAACTTGACAGTCTTTCAAATTACATCTAGGCAATGTGCCCTCTAGTTCAGCCATTTACAAACATTTTAAAGCAGCAGAACACTTTCTGCAAATAAGACCTTTCAAGATACCATAAAGCAGAAGAAAATGGAGGTACTCTGATTGAAATAAGGTGGAGGGCTCCAAAGACTCATCAATTTTACTTGGCTTCTTCCAAATGTGTCCCTTTTCCTACACATACACCCTAACACACACAAATAATACTTCCAATGTGCCTTCACTCACACATGGGGCTTTCCTAGTATGAAACGCAAGTTAGCTGACACAATAATTTCATGAGACAGGAGTATAAGAAATGATGATCTGATTAAAGCCTCATCAGTAGAAGAAAGACCTATTGTGAGACAATTTGTTCCCCCATGGTCCACAGGTATAAGGACAGCCTTGATAAATGGGGAAAACATTTCACCAAACTTGTTTAAAGTTAAGACTTAATTCTCCTAAAGCAAAGTCCAAGGAGAAATGCCATTTGCATATCCAAGAAACTATCATTGCTGATCATTTAGCCTTTCCGGTACAACTGCCTCCAAGAGGGTTGTACTGGTGGATATAAAGAAACTGATGTCAAACATGCTTGTGAACAAATTGAAATTAAATTTTTTTATGTAAAAAATAATTCCATTTTGCTGTTTATTTCTACCAATGAGATAGACTTTGGCAAACCAAAAGTGATAATTTTACAGAATTGACTCTTAAACTTATTTTCTCCTTTAACAATTGCTTGCAATTAATTTGATCGCATGAAGACCTTTAAGCAGAGGTAGGAGAAGGAAGGCTATAAAAACCTTTAAATGGATTACCATAAGCGACCTTCCACAGTCTAAGGCTTTGCCTTGTTCTGACTATCCTCAAGTAGAGGTTTTATTCTAGGTGTATATGAACAAGTTTAAATTGTAAATACCCGAACTGCCATGTGAGGCTGTGAAGGACCAACCACTACAATCTCGGTTACTAAAGATGATGTGAATAGGGCTAGGGATGGGGATAGGGGAGAAAGTCTGTCAGAAAATGAGCCTATTGATCAGAGGAAGCTACTTAGACATGTATTCAATTTAACTCCTTTCACCAACAAGTGGTTTAAAAAATTGAGTACAATATTAGAACTATTCAATTCTAGATGTACTGTAGGACAGGCCCAATAACAACTTTAGATTGTAGAATGCTACTGCTAATAGCATGGCTGGGGGAGAAGGACTATGAAAGCAGATTCTTACTGAGGCCAGATGGTCTACTTCTCCTGCCACTGCAGCCTTGGGACATATCTATTGTGATCTGCCAACCCCACCTCATAGTAAACAGCATATCCAACTAATCATCTAAAGCTGAAGGTCTCTCCTGAGGAAGGAATTTTGCTACCAGAGAATTCAGTTTTTTAAATCTTCTTTTGAATGAAAACTACACAATTCGTTATGTAGGTAGATAAATATACTAAGTACACTATGTCTGCTTCCTCCTCAATAAGCGATCAGCCCCGGCTTCTGAATGTACTGCTATAAACCTGAAGCTCAACAATTCTTCTATTGACCGGCAGTGCTTTATTTTATATGGAATAGAAATAGAATTGTGTCTGCTTTTCCTTTTCATGTTTATGGATTAATGATAATAGCTCATATTCATAGTATCAACTATGTGCCAAGCACAATGCTAAGCAAACAACATGCATTAACTCACATAATTCTCACAACAACCCACTGGAATCATCCTTATAATATTCCTTATGTAGAAATAATTTCCCATCTTACAGATGAGGAAGGTGAAAGGCCCAATAACTATCCTCGGTCACATTGCTAATACGTAGAAAAACCTGAGTAAGAAACCAAGTGTTTCTGACTTCAGAGCCCAACTCTTAACCTATTGAAGAAACTCTCTTGGGGTCAAGCTATATAATACGGTATCAGTCAAGGTTCAGTTGCAAAAAACAGAATCTACTCTCTACTTGAAGCTCTCTGGCTAGTTGAATAGGGAGGGAGAACTGAATAAACAAATTCTAGATGACTTTCTAGGAAAAATTCCTGAAGCAACCCTGCAGAACTGAACACCATCCAACCTACTGCCTCTTCTTGGGTCAGCAATCTGTCATTCTAGAATCACAGCCCACTCCAATGAACAAAAACCTGACCCTGTGTGGCCACCTCTAGAGCCACAGCACACCTGCTACAACTCCCACCAGCAAAATGGATGCCCCCTCCTCTGGACACTGAAGTCTCAGTGGAGGTCACATAGACAACCTCCAGGCCAAAAATGCTTCTGACAAGAGCAGTTTCCACATGCTTCTGCCTTCCAAATCCTGCACAAATGCAACTAGTATGATATTCCTGAACCAAATTCAGGCCCCTATTTGATATGTGTGAGAATGGTGTGTTAGCTTTCTAGTGTCTGCAGTACAGGAAGGGCATGAGAGAAGGGCAGATTGGAAGTTGAGTTTTAATCCACTACAGCTATTACAAGTTCCAAGGATTTGGATGTCCTGCCGAGGTCTAAGGGACTCCTGATTAGGGCTGCAATATTTTGTGTGTCTGGAGAAAGAGTCCAGAGCTTTCATAATATTCTCAAAAAGGGTTTATGACCTAAAACTTGATCAGATCTGCTTTAATGTAATAATTTTAATATAATACCATTTTGAGAATAAGATTAATATTGTGCAAGGACGTAAAACATACTGGTTAAAGACATGATCTCCCTAGTATGGCATCTGAGTTCCAATTCCATTTCTCTTACTTAGTAGATGTTTGACCTTTAGCATGTTATTTAACCTTTTGGCGTCTCAGTTTCCCCTTCTCTAAAATGTGGAGAACAGTATCAACCTCATAAGGGTGTTCAAAAACTAAGTGAAAGAATATGTGTGAAGTAATATTTCCATGCTTAAAGGAGCAGAACTTAAGGGCTTTCATGGAGTTCTGCTCAACCATCTATGCAAATCTAATGAATTTTACAAAGAAGCGTGCAGCACTGCTGGCAGGTACTCCTGGAGAACAACTCTGAACAGCAGAAACAACATTCAGCTTTGGCAAGAACATAAATCAGAGCCTTTAATTCCAACAATATGTCAACTACTCCAGTGTCTAAAATGTATGTGCCAATCAATTGCAAGAAAAACCTACATTTTAGCTATTTATCAGTAACTTCAGTGTTAAGTTGATTGATATGTGACTCCAATCAAAAGTCAGGTTGACATCAGACTGTAACACATTAAGAAGAATGATTATGACCAGTATCAGTGAGCACTTTGAGAAATGAGTAGTTTAAGACACTGCTGGCATCTTAGAATTAGTACATCTTTTTTGAGATTGACGTGGGAATATCTAACAAAACCTTTAAAATGTGGATGCTCATTCACTCAACAATTCCACTTCTAAGAATTTATCCCAAATAATATTTGACAATTGCAATGAATTACATATACAAAGATGTTCACTTAGAAACTTGTTTATAGGGGAAAAAACAGTTTGAGTGCCCAGTAAATGATTAATGGTACTGTTTGGCTGTTCATGTTTTCCCTTATGTCATCTCCACCTTCCACTGAACTNTATAATACACATTTTTTAAAAAATTCACAACATAAAATTAGTTAAAACAATTATAGCATTACCTTACAATGGAATTCTACACAATTATTAGAGTGGAAATGGAGATGTATTTAAATACTGGGATGCAAAAATGTCTTTGATATAAATTTCAAAATAAATGGGTGCATAGTATGATTAATGTGTGTATTTATATATGTATGTGATTAAATGTTATAGATAAAGCTATATATTAACTTCTGGAAAGCTATGCAACTAAAACATTAACAGTGGTAACTTTTAATGTTTGGGATTTTGAATAATTATTATTTTATTCTTTATGATATTTTGTATTTTATTTAAAATGTTCAGTATATACTATTTTTTCAATGGGAAAAAATAATTTTTATAAAAAATTTTAAGCCCAGATAATACCACTTTTATTTGAAGACAATGCAAAATATGTGCTGGGATTCATGCTCAGATCCATACAGAATCTCTAAGCTCTTTCTTTGCATCTTATAACAATAAAAGAATAGGCAAACTCAAATGCTTTTTGAAGGCAGGCAAAGTAAATAAGTGAAATAGACAGACAGTATGAGGAAGTAGGGAAAGGAGCTGACCATGATTAAACACGGAGCATGTATCCAGTCTAAAGTCATTCAAATTAAAATATGGCCAGGTGCGGTGGCTCACACCTGTAATCCTACCACTTTGGGAAGCCAAGGCAGGTGGATCATTTGCAATCAGGAGTTCAAGACTAGCCTGGCCAACATGGTGAAACCCCATCTCTACTAAAAATACAAAAATTAGCCAGGCTGTAGTGGTGCACACCTGGAATCCCAGCTGCCTGGGAGGCTGAGGCAGGAGAATTTCTTGAGCCTGGGAGACAGAGGTTGTAGTCAGCTGAGATCGTGCCACTGTACTCCAGTCTGGGAAACAGAGTAAGACCCTATCTAAGAAAACCAAATAAACAAAAACAAAAAACATTTCAAAACACTTAAAATAACATCTGTAGGCTGAATTTGAACAGTAAGCTGCCAGTAAAGACTTAAACAGTATAAACCTACACAAAGCATATTGGTGTAACATTCTCACACAGCTACAGCTGAGCATTACCCCCTTCCCATCTCCTAGAATTGGTTTAAGCGGTACCTATAAAGGATAATATTTTTCCAGAGTTGTGAAATGATCCATCTAGAATTTAGTACAAGAAAAAGTTTGTCTCTCCTGATAATCTTGTCTGTTTCCTTCTGTAACAGAATGAAAGCAATGTATTTAATTGGCTTTCCCTTTTTGTTATTTGTTATCTTAGAAAGCTCAAAATCTTTCCTTAGCTTATGTTTTCTATTAAAACTGTCTTTTCCCATCCATCATTTAGTTATTATTCACTTGCTTTGATGGTTATAGTGTATGTATGTATTATTAGCATATTAGAATGTATGTATACAAACCACTTGAAATAGTTTTGGAATTCAGATTGGACAGAGGGGAAGGACCACTGCATTAATATGCTGAAAAAAATAACATTAGCATACAAAAAAATGTAACTGGCACAAATGCTTTATATACTTTGGTATTATCTCTATTTATTGACCAACTTTTTAACCTAAAAATACAGACTGCAAATGTAATAGGGAGAATTTTGCAGCTGACACGGGAGAGAACCAGGGAAAATGACAAGTAAGAGAAGCTGAAGGGAGTAGAAAGTGGAAAGAAAATAATGTGCAATAACTGCATGGTGGAATTATGTGTATACAGCAACTATTGTATAAAAAATAAAACAAATAGCATATTTCTGAGGTGGCATATACTCCTTACTAAGGACTCAAAACATATCTGGGTAAGTGTAGCTGCAGAGCCTGTGTTCCATATCCCCTCCAGGTCCTGTGCCTGCCTCTGGTCCCCACCCCGAGCCCCCAGCCCCAGCCCCCAGCACCCAGCACTCAGCCTTCTCCACCTGCCCCAAGCTGCTGCTTGACTGCCAACCCACCATAAATCTCTTTCGCAAAAACTGGAAATAAGAATATAAATATTCCTCAAACTCGAAGTTTGGGGACTAAGATGTTTATTAAAAATTATAAATTGATGGTAAGTAATTATCAAAATGAAATGTGCTAAGATGAATCATATAAAAATTATTCAATATTTTAAATGATATTTTATTTTTATATTAATAAGCTATTCCTTTTTAAGAAATAGCACTTCCAAGGATCAATGAAATGCTGGAAGATTCTTCAAATAAGGCCTTTGTATAATCCAAAGCATATACGGAGTCAAAAGTATAACTTTGATGGTAAAGAACTAAGCAATATTCTGTTCAACCAGTTGTACATATAACAAAGAACATTAACCAGCCTCTTGTTTTTACTATGTAGTGAAATAAACTTCAACATAAAGAAGTAAAATCCAAATATACCAACATCCTGGTTGTTAATAAGAAATATATTCTGTTTAACTATATATCTTAAACTCCTATTAAAATAGGATAAAACATCTTAGAAATTAATAAAATGGGAGTCAAATAATAAATCTACTCCCCTTTCATTTAAACACTTAATGAGCGGTTAGTATTTTAGAAAGTAAAAGCTGGATGAGAAAGCACTGTTATACCAATGCCTAAATAGCATTTAATAAAGCATTTAAGACTTTCCACAAACACTCCAAGGAGTAAGCCCAAAAAAAATTTAAGAAAAATAAGTTCCTGGCCAGGCGTGATGGCTCATGCCCGTAATCCCAGCACTTCAGGAGGCCAAGGCGGGTGGATCGCCTGAGATCAGGAGTTCAAGACCAGACTGACCAATGTGGTGAAACCCCGTCTCTACTAAAATACAAAAATTAGCTGACCAAGGTGGTGTGCACCTGTAATCTCAGCTACTTGAAAGGCTGAGGAAGGAGAATGCTTGAACTGAGAGAGGGAGGTTGCAGTGAGCCGAGATCACATCACTGCACTCCAGCCTGGGCAACAAGAGTGAAACTCCATCTCAAAAAAAAGAAAAGAAAAGAAAAGAAAAATAAATTACTTAGTGAATGACAGTGAGAACAAAGTTTCCTATGCCTGTTTCTTTTCTTTTCTTTTGTCGTCAGGCTGGAGCGGAGTGGTGCAATCTCTGCTCACTGCAACCTCTGTCTCCCAGGGGTTCCAGCAATTCTCCTGCCTCAGCTTCCCAAGTAGCTGGGATTACAGACACCCACCATCACACCTGGCTAATTATTATATTTTTAGTAGAGACAGGGTTTCCCCATATTGGCCAGTTTTGTACTGACCTCAAGTGATCTGCTCTCCCAAAGTGCTGGGATTATAGGTGTGAGCTGCCACACCTGACTCATATGCCTTTTTTTAAGGTGAGAATTCTGGACACTTCTGGTAAAAATCAGTTACACCCAAATAAGAATTTTGTTTTTAAGACATGGGGTCTTGCTATGTTACCCAGGCTGGCCTCAAACTCCTAGGCTCCAGCAATCCTCCCACCTTGGCCTCCTGAGTAGCTGCAATTGCAGGTGTGAGCAACCATGCCTGGCCACTCTTCATATACTTCTTAATGTAGGGAAAGTCTAAGGAACAAACAAAATCCATTAAAATGTGCTTTTGTTTCCCCAAACAGGAAAAGTGCAATGGAGCATGAATGACAGTAAAAATTTCTAAATGGACTTAAAAAAACGAGTATGTGCTGGGCACAGTGGCTCATGCCTGTAATCCCAGCACTTTGGGAGGCCAAGGTGGGTGAGTCACTTGAGGTCAAGAATTCAAAACCAGCCAGGCTAATTTGGCAAAACCTTTTCTCTACTAAAAATACATGTATGATAACACATGACTATAATCCCAGCTACTTGGGAAGCTGAGGCACAAGTCACTTGAACCTGGGAGGCCAGAGCTGCAGTGGGTGGAAATCACGTCACTGCACTACAGCCTGGGTGGCAGAGCAAGACTCTCTCTGAAAGAAAAAAAAAAAATACAGAAAGTACCCTGACAATGTATGGTACCCATAGCATCAACATTTAATAAACATTAAAAGTCACAATGCATCCAAAGGATTATAAATCATTCTACTATAAGGACACGTGCATACGAATGTTCATTGCAGCACAGTTTACAATAGCAAAGACCTGGAAACAACCCAAATGCCCATTGATGATAGACTGGACAGGGAAAATGTGGCACATATACACCACGGAATATTATGCAGCCATCAAAAACGATGAGTTTGTGTCCTTTGTAGGGACATGGAAGAACCTGGAAACCACCATTCTCAGCAAACTGACAGAAGAGCAGAAGATCAAACACCGCATGTTCTCACTCATAAGCGGGTGTTGAACAATGAGAACACATGGACACAGGGAGGGGAGCACTACACACTGGGGTCAGTTGGGGGGAAATAGGGGAGGAACGGTGGGGGGTGGGGAGCTAGGGAGAGATAGCAAGGGGAGAGATGCCAGATGTAGGTGATGGGGAGGAAGGCAGCAAATCACACTGCCACGTGTGTACCTATGCAACAACCTTGCATGTTCTTCACATGTACACCAAAACCTAAAATGCAATAAAATAAATGGGAAAAAAAATTTTTAAAAAAAGAAAAAGAAAAAAAAAAGTCACAATGCATGTACAGACTGACAATCTAAAAATAATTACTAGTAGAGACAGAGACAAACAGCATTGTTATTATTACTCTAAGATACCAAAGTAAGGATACAACAAAGAGAGTATATTTCACACTCCTAAGACAATAAAGTGTGGCAGAATCACTGAATACTGCTAAAACATAGGAAGATTTCTACAAAAAGCCTGCAAGGTAGATACATTTACTGTGCTGCCATAAACCTGCACCCTAAATGACTTATTAATACCCACAGCTAAGATTCAATACCTAGAAACTCAGATTCAATAAATTAGCAGAAAATTACAGAGAAAATAATCACATCATATCTGTAGTCTCATTTAAATAATGTTCCACCATGAAAGAAGCCTGCAAAGAAGCTGGCAGTGATTCTGAAGAAACAGCAGCAATCCATAAAGGCTTCTTAATTTTCTCATCATTTAAGAATTAAACCACTTCCAGTTCACACAGATCCTACCAGGTGCACTAAATTGATGTCATTATGAGCCATCAGGAAATACCCACCGAGACCTATACCAACACTAAGAAGTTTTGTTAAGCAGCTGTGTGTTTTAATTGATTTGTATTATTTAAAATAGAAACAGTTAAAAGTCAGTTATCGGATGTTGTGTAAAAGAGATGCCTAAAGACTCCAGGGAGACTGAGTTCAGAAGAAAGCCAATCACTGGAACTTCACTTGAGCACTTAAGATTATTACTAGAGGAAGCACAATTAAATCTTCAGTTTATCAGCCATCATTATAAATCACCAGGCAACATATCAAGCTTCATCATTTAAGAATCCTTAACCAGTGACTTCCTGCATCACTGAGAGTCAAAAGTGATCTATTCACCAAAAGGTACCTAAGGAGTTATGGGTTTTTTTTGCTGTATTTTTCTTTTTTACCCTGAGAAATTTATCATGGAAAGGTAATGAAACCCATTGAAATTATTTATCATGTTTTTACATGTTTTAGGCATGCCAAATTCTTCAAAAGGAATTCAGTAGTATTTGGGATATGCAAAATGTGTACTGCACAGGCTCCTCCAATTCCATTCCGTACAAACATTTAACCTGACTCTTACATAGTATTAAATACCTGCCTGGTGGGATCAAACGAGGAAAAATAATCAACAAGTTTCTTCTGACTTTGATCCATCCAACCCTATTCATTCACTTGTACTTTCCTTCTCTAGACATATGGGATCAGAAAATAAAGAACCTCCAAAGTCTTGGTTTCCAAATTTAAGCACACAGTTCAAGTGTTAGAAAGAATATATTTAAAAGGAGATAAGATACAGATTGAGTTCCATCTACAACTCTCTCCCCTCAGAGCTGGGAAGTAAAGCAGGGGCTTGGAGAAAAGGCAATTTTGAAAAGGCCATTTCCCAAGAGGGGCATGTATATGTGCATGTGCTCATGTGTGTGCATATAAATATGTGTATAAAATGACACAACACAACAGAATCTCTTGAGGTTTGGAAATTTAAGAATAGAGAGGATATGGTTTTAGCACGTGGTAAGTTTCATGAAGAAAAGTCCCTTCCATCATCATCATTATATTTAGGCAGCTGTAAAACAGGAGTGGCAGCCAGACCTTTCTGAGCATAGCAGGACTGGAGACAGCCTCCTGATGTTTCTGCCATCCTATTGCAGCAGCAGCAAAGAGTGAGGTGTAGCAGGGCCGACTTATTCATTAGACAGAGTAGGCACAGTGCCTGGGGTCTACAAATACCTTTAGGAGGAATCCATGAAAATATTTTAATTGCTTTTTAAAAACATAAAACAATAAACTTACAGGTCAAAGAAAGTATTTTAATATATAGTATGAATACAGTCATCTCTCTAATAACGCAGCTATAAAATATAATTTTAATACCTTTTTATGGAGAAAGGAGTTTGTGAAGATAACTGTGTCTAAGGCCCACAAAAGTCAGGATGTGGTCCTAGAAAGCAAAGGTTTGATGAGAGAGACAGCAAAGGTGAGACAGAGGAGAAAGAGGCAGCACAGAGCTGAAACAGAGCCCCTGGGGTAAATATATTTGGTTAGGGTCCAGAAGTTTAGTATCAACTCCAGGATGGAAAGGGGGATCCTAAATATGGCACAGTTTAATCTTCAATGGCTGAGAAAAATCACTGAAATAACTATGTTTACCTGGAAACAATAATGATTATGATTATAATAATTACATCATATATTTACTACATATTATGTGCTAGGTAATGTTCAAAGTATTTTACATATATTGATTCATTTAGTCTTCCCATCAACTCTGTGTAGATGCTACTGTTATCTCTAATGGAAAACCAAACTAAAACACAGAATCTTTGTAATTTAACCAAGAGCATGCAGCTAGTAAGTGGTGGCATACAGAGTCAAATCCACTCTCTCTGGCTCCAACACCCAGGTAAAGGCACTACCACTTCCCAAAGGAACCAGTTCTCCTTGGCTGACTCCAACAAGTTTGGGCAGGAATTATAAATCATGTATGTGCAACCACTTGTCATACTACTAAACAAGGAAGCCATCAAAGTCAGATGGGTTGTATCAAAACAACTCAGGAGCCAATGTCTTTGGCTAGACTTCCACTGGCTAAAGATGAGGTAAACTGAACATCAATAAAGACAACCACTACAATGAACTGACAAATATAAAACATTTACATCTATGAGTCCATAAAAACATATTTTTTAAAGTTCTCAATTACCTTTGGAGGATACTAGAGAACTAACTCATTATCTTGAAAGCTAGCTCACAAAGGGAAAGAATCAAGCATTTATCCTGCCTTTCCTAATCAAAGCATACCTCAGGTAACTAAGATGGAGAGAGAAACTCTGTCATTATAGAAGAAGTCCACTAATAAATAATGAATGACAGAATTAGAACACCATCTTGCCACCACTAATGAATTAATGGGTCTAGGCAATAATCATCAATGGCTGGTAACATCACAAAAAAGAGTGATAACCAGACATAATGTGCTTCCTGATGGCATACTCAGAAACAACCATGAAGTATTGCCAAAAAATCAAGCCTGAATTTGATCAAGCCTCAAGATCTACCAGTTTATATAAAATACAAGGAGGAATGTACTAAATACCATAGAAATACAATAAAAAAAAAAAAAAAAAAAAACCAAGACTGTAAAAACTACAGAACAAGCAATGTGTTTCTTCAACAAAAAATTACCAGGGAAAAAAGAGATGGAGGAATGAGAATCTATGATTCCCAAGGTCTTAAGAGATGTTAACTATTTTAATGTGTAAATCTTATTTTGCATCCTGATATAAACAAACTAAAAAAAAAATTGAACTTGGGAAATTTAAACACTGATTGCTTATTTAATGATATTAAATTATTAATAATTCTATTTGTGATAACAGAATTATGGTTATGTTTTTTTGAGTCCTTACCTTTTTTAATTAAATATTTTGAGATAATTATAGATTCACATTTAGTTCTAAGAAATTATATTAAGAGGTCAGGTGCAGTGATTAATGCCTGTAATCCCATCATTTTGAAAGGCCAAGACAGGAGGATTACTTGAGGCCAGGAGTTCAAGATCTGCTGGGGCAAAATAGTGAGACCCCCATCTCTACTTTAAAAATAAAAATAAAAATAAATGTTACCAAAGGATATCACATATCCTTTATCAAGTTTTTCCCAATGGTAACATCTTGCAAGACTATAGTACAGTATCACAAACAAGATACTGACACCGATTGAGTGAAGATCCATAACATTTCCACTGCCATAAGGTTCTCTCATGTTGCCTTTAATAGACACACCCATTTCCCTCCCATTCACACTCCCTATCACCTGGCAACCACAAATCTGTTCTTCAGTCCATGATTTTGTCATTTCAAAAATGTTCTAGAAGTTCTAGAAATGGAATCACACACTCTGCAACTTCTGGAATTGCCTCTTTGCACTCAGCATAATTCTCTGAAGATACATCCAGGTTGCTGAGTGTATCAATAGTTGGTTCCTTTTTATTGCTGAGTAGTATTCCATGGTAATGGTATGCTACTTTCTGTTTAATCATCTACCCATTGAAGACACCTGGGTCTTTTTTTTTTCCATTTTGAGCTATTGTAAATAAAACTGATATAAACATTCAAGTAGAACCCTTATCTTTTAAAGTACTTACATATGTAGGGATGAATAAAATGATGCTAGGAATTGCTTCAAAAAAGTTCCTAAATGGATAAGATATGGAAAAAAATAACCTCTTCATCAGCTAATAAGTGCATCATACAATTATCTCTATTTTTATATGTTTAACATTTTCCATAACATAAAGTTCAAAAAAAGAATCCAGCAGGAAAAAATTACTTATCTGACCACTATATAACCCTGCACATAAACACACATATCTTCAAGTATAATTGAAGATACACTTTTTTTATCTTGTGACTTTAGGCCATGCCAAGATCACAAGAATTCTTTGCTTAAAACATAGAGCCCACACCTTCCAGTGATCACTATTGAAACACTTACTGTAACAATTAAGGCAGACCCAACCCAAGTATCTGTTAACTTTCTTTCAGAAGTTTTTTTATTAGGCTACAGGGTTGATATAATAGGTAGTCTGTAACATTGGACAAAAGCAGGTAAGTAATCACCATAATCAAATGTATGAGATTTATGAGTGGCTTGTCTTCAAAAGAGAGAGTTTATGTCTGACATGAATAGGTCCTTATCATCAAGACAAATGCTGAAAGAACAGAAGTGTGATTACTAAAAATGAAGAGCAACAAACTATATGAGTACAATCAGGCCTGAAAATGAAGTGAAATGCATTTTATATTATGCAAAGGCTGCCTTTGTTTTTAAGCCACTCTGGAGGACAGCATATTATTACCATGTTCAGTCTGCAAGCTAATGATTCCTTAGTATAATTCTGCAAAATGGTATCTACTATTCAACATCACCAATATTCTATCAGCTCATTCTTCCCTAGTGCTGTCTCATCTTCTCCCCCTCCATCTCACTGAGGATACCTTGATTTTTCTTCATATGTGGTACTAAAATCTGAAGACCTATTCTCCCAAAGATCTCAAGCAAAGAAGAAGATATAAATACCAACCTATTTATCAATCCAGGATTAAAAGCCAAGATTTCCAAAGGAAATATTCATGATGCTTTTCAAGTGCCAAGTAGTTCAATAGCTACAAATGAGTTTCCCTTATTTGGTCTTTAATGCCTTGTCATGCACCATGATGAGCAATTCTAAAGCTTAAATAAATATTGTTATTAAAAGTAGGATATCTGTTCACAGATCAAATCCCAATAAGACAAATTCCAAAGGATCACCTAAGTTTTATAATTGTGTTGTAGTGTGGTTTTATCAAATAGCCCTTCTATTAAGTCAGCCCCAGCCTTGGTGTTAGAAATAGTAATGCTTGTTGTGATATGATTTGATCTGTAATACCATACTATGATAGGGAGGAAAAAGATGGTACACTGATAGGCTATCTGTGTGACAGTCAAATAACTATAAAATGAAAGACATTAGTCAATTCTATTAAAAACAATCTTACAGATGGTTCAGTGGTGAGTTTAACAATGTTAAGAGTTCTATCAATGGAAAGAAATCTACGGCAACATTGTATCAAAATCTTGTTCTTATGTCATGGGTCAGAACGGAGACACACAGAATTAAAATATAAAATATCACAGATCACTAGAAATGGTGCTATATATAGGTGCTACATTGAGGAGATTAATTTTCTGCTAGAGACAGAAAATGAAAATGATAAAAATTGGATTCAAGAATAAAATGGAATGGAGAAAGAGTTGATAAATGGGTGTAAAGTTAAATACACATATATTTTTGAATACTCTTTTCCTGTATCTTTTGCCATCGTTCTTGACTCTTACAACCAAACAGTTTCTGGGTCCTGTGGATAAGGACTCTACAATATAAATTTTTGTACAGTTTGTGGCCATTGACAAGATACTAGAAGTTGGAACTCTTAGCACTCAGCTTGACATACTTAAAGGTTAATCTAAAATAGTTTGCATAAAATAAAATGTTCTTGCCAAATCTTTAGGGTTGGTTTGCTCATATTTCACATTAGTCTTCTTCATAGCAACCACAATTGCCTGGTCTACAGACTTGGATTTCAGAGGGGCCATTTTTGTGAGTTGAGGTGGTTTCAGAGAAGGGAATGTATGAGAGCACAGGTAGTAACAGGTCATGCATGCAGAAAAATGAGGGAAAGCATCACATCTAGAAAAAATTCCAAGAACAAATTACACAAGAGGAGTATAGAGAGCTGAATAACCATGTCTGGCATGAGCTGTGTAGAGTGGAGGAGTAGAAGATAAACTTAGAAGAGCAGGTTGGAGCCAGGGAGTGGCAACCTCTGACGCCCAGGCAAAGCATTTAGAACACATCCCATAGGCCCTAAGAGAACTACTGCAGGTTTGAGCACACGTAAGATAAGTGCAGCAGTGGTTAAAAAGATGTGACTACAGGTAAGAGGCAGAGAGGAAAGGAGCAGAAGACCACAGATAAAAACCTTTACTAATTGTTCCACATGAGGTCAGAGGGCTTGATTTAGGAGGGTGATAGTGGGAAGAGAAAAGATTAATTTGAGGGGGGCAGTGTGAAATATACAAATACTTAAAGCTAGTTTTATCCTCAATTAAAACCTAGAAAATGGTCATTATTAAAGAACTACTTATGAGATACTGAGGATTATTATGTAGATTGAGAGGTAAACTGTCATTATGATCAAACACATAAGAGGGCATAAAAATTCTAATAACTGATAAAGTCATTTTTAAAGGAAGCTTTCACTAAGCTTAACAGGAGCTTGGAAAAAAATGGATTTTTGATATAAGTAAAAATTATATTTAAGGAGATCATGATTGGTTGCAAGGTGATGAGTATTTTTAAATTTCAAAATAACTACTGATTTTAGCAAGGCAGTAATAATGACTTATTTGATTGACAGATCTATTTTCCCTACTTTTGCAAATCTACATTTGCAGATCTATTTTCTCTACTTTTTCAAACCACTTTTGCAAACACATTAATCAAAAGCTCTTCTTTTTTGTAAAACTGTAAAACAGTATAGATTACATAAGCCTAATCTTCTTAGTATATAAGCCAACTTAGTTTCTATTTTCATTTGCTTAATACATTTTTATTGAGCATTTACAACATGATAAGTACCGTGCTGGTGCTGCATGTACAATGAAGAATAAAAGAGACACGGTCTGCCTATGTGAGAGCTCACAGTATAGACAATCCCAGACTTAGGATGGGTCAACTTAACAATTTTGATACTTTATAATGATGTAAAAGTGATACACCTTCAAGAGAAACCATATCTTGATACCATACAACCATTCTGTTTTTCACTTTCAATAAAGTATTTAATAAATCACATGGAGCTATTCAACATTTTATTATAAAAAAGGTTTTGTGTTAGATGATTTTGTCCAACTGTAGGCTAATGTAAGTGTCCTGAGCACATTTAAGGTAGGCTAGCCTAAGCTATGATGTTCAGTAGGTTAGGTGTATTAAATGTATTTTCTACTTAAGATATTTTCAACTTACGATGGGTTTATCAGGATGTATCCCCACTATAAGTGAAAGAGTATCTGTATGGTGGAATAAATAGATATCAATTTAAACATCATTCTAATATGTAATTAAAATTGGAATACATATTCTAAAGAAAAAATACAGGGCACTATGAGAGCTTATAATATGGAGGCTAAACCAAGATTGGGTCTGGGAGGTGTTTTTAAGGAAACTGTCTGTGAGGTAAAATATGTAAGGATATAGAGGAGTGAAATAGGGAAAAGAGTTGGGGAAAGGGAACTAGAAGAAAAGATGAGCAGAGGGAAAGAATACAATAAAATGCATACAATAAAATGACAATGCTCTCCAACCTGTTGTGTAATAGTATCCCATGGTCCCTGTAGCAGTCGCGTCTTATAGCACTCATGAACTCCTTCCCATATGTCCTTCAGAGTTAAAGGTCTCCCATCTGTGAAAGTGCATGGTAAAGACTGAGTTAGTAATTCATGTGACACAATGGTACTTGGTGTCAATCTAAAACTCCTGGAAGAATATCATGACTTTTAGAAAGATCTTTAGTGCACATGCTATTTACATATCAAGAGAGTGCTATATGAATTACTATTTTCTTCCTGAGGGAAATTTAAACATTCAAGCTTCTCAGCTTTGTATCCATCTAGCATTTAAATTATCTGCTCATTCATTGCCTCTAGGAATTTTGCAAAATAAATAAAATCCAAATGTGTTTTAGAGAGAACTGACAGATACAAGCACAGGCAAAGGAACAGACAAACAGACTCCCATATTCACAAAAGTGAACTATGAATACTCTGAATCCTTTGTACTTCCTCTAGTCCTTAAAACAAAGAAGCCATACCCATGCATCTTTCACATTCTTGTGGAGTATTTATAATTTCCAAATCACTTCATCAGTTACCATGGAGAATAGAGAGAAGAAAAACACACAATTTCTCCTAGTAAAGAGCCTATCATCTACTAAGAAAACCATGACAAGTATATTATAGTAGAGTGGTCTCTGGCTGAAGAAGACTAAAGCTCACTGATGGTCTAAGGAAGAGAGATATTAACTCTTGATGTCTATGGCAGGTAGGGAAATGGACTCTTGGGGTCAATGGACAGGAGAACAGGGTTGGCATGAAGAGGGCAGTAAAAGCTTTATTGAACAATAATGCTCTTTGTTTCAATTATCCATCTGTATCCACCCAAATGATGTATTTTACGAAGACCACTATGGCACTTACAATATACACAAGATAAGTCAAGTCAAAAAACAGGTTTCTAAGTTCTAAAAAGAAGGCAGAAAGAGAAAGTCACTGAAAGATTTCAAACCACATACTGCTGGAAAGAAGGTGTCTTAATACTAGAATCCAGTACAACTTGGTCCATTCAGAGCTATAAAGCCCTCAAGACTCACAGGTGTGCTCTTTTGGGCTAATGGATGATACCACTTAAAGATATTTCACACAGCAATATACTGAATATTTAGACCAAAGAAGTATTTGATCATCAAAGGCAACAAAGCTTAAGGGAAATAATCTACTCAAGAGTTCCAAAAATCACTGTATTCAGACTTTCAAGTATAAGTAGAAATGTATGGTGTTGGGAAAAAAGCACTAGATTTGGAGTCTGGACTAAGTTTAAATCCTGGGGTTGGCACTTAGTTCTACATGACTGCAAATTATTTTGCTTTTAACTGCAAAATGAGAATAATAATCCTTTCTGAGTGTTGTTCTTTTGAGGCTTACATGAGTGAACCCACCCAGGACTGTGTTAGGCACACAATAAGAGCTCAATAAATATTAGGAATCTTTTTCCAGTACTCATACAATTATTCCCATTATTCTCAAAGCTGAAAGATTCATTTCTAGACTGTGATTTCTTAGAATTTTCCCATGTTGGGATACCATTCATATCATCTTTGATATAGTAATATACTAATATCATAAGCAGGGCATTTCTCATGTTTGACCTAAAAGTTGAACTTTTCCTCAACCTTTATTTTCAATAAATAGCAATAGAATATTTTGATACATTTTCAATAAGTATCTTCATCTTGGCATTTATCTGGCGGCAGGAGACCATTATCGTGTGATAAATAGTTTTATTCCATTGACATTTCCATGTCTGTAAAATGAACAAGATTTATTCATCCAATTAACATTTGAATGTCATGTTTAGCTACAAGTTAAAAACAAGCTGCCTTCGGTATCTGTGTTATATTGTTTTCTGAACACATTTACAGAGTAGGGCCAAACTCTGCTCTTAAGCATTATGCACCTTTGAAATATGCACATGCCATGCCTGCCTGTGTGTGTGTGTGTGTGTGTGTGTGTGTGTGTGTGTGTGTGTGTGTTGGTATGGGAAGAGGCAAATAAGATCTTAAGTACTTTAGTGTCAAATAGTAAATAATAAAATTGTAGAATAATGACATGCTTTTAAAATAATTTTTACGTGTCAAAGTTAAAAGAAATGAAATACCTGCAGTAGGATAATAAAAGGTTAGAGCTAGTATAACCACTAATTGTATAAATAGGGCAGCCAAGGTCTTAGGAAATATGCATCTGCCAAAAGTATGCAGCCAGTTCATGACTGAAGTCTGAATCCAGATCTCAGGACTCACCAGTGCTCTTCCTGCTGGTCCACGCTGCCTCTGAGGGCAAAGGAGTTGCCAATGGTTTATAAATATTTACCGAATAAATGATAAATGACGAAAAATGCCTTTCTTATTTCCCCTAAAATAATGCTTTACGGGCCTAGAGAAGAACACTGGGTTTCATATCTGATAATCAGTAATGATTTTAATTTTATTCCTTAAAGTATTTCAGGCAACAATGTAAGTATGGAGTAAATGGTTTGGATAGAAGTTAATTTTAGAAGTAGATGTTTTATATAATTTGGCACCAACTATATGCCAGGCATCTGTTCCAAGTCTTTGTGATACATCAGTGACCAAAACATTCATACCTGTTTTCATGAAGGTTACATGTTACCTTGGGGTGTGTGTGTGTGTGTGTGTGTGTGTGAGACAGTACACAATTAACAAAATAAATGAGTAAATTATATATTATGTTAGGAAGTGATACATACTGTGGTGAAAAGGAAAAGTAGAGCAGGCTAAGAAGTGCCAGCCAAAGGCAGGTTTGCAATTTTAGACTTCAGTGAGAAAGTAGCTTGTGTGCAAACACTGGGAGGCACAGTCTTCCAAGGAAAGGGACCAACCAGTGGAAAGACCACCAGGGGTGGGCAGGGGATCACTGGCACTACATGCAGATCACTAACATTCGTCACTTAAAGACAATGACTTAAAAGAATCACACAGCTTTATCAAGATATAATTCACATACATACAATCTATCCATGTGAAGTATACAATTTAATTATAGAGTTGTGCAATCATCACCTCAATCAATTTTAGCACACTTTCATTACCTTAAAAAAAAAAAAAAACAGCGGGACACAATGGCTCATGCCTATAATTTCAGCAATTTGGGAGGCTCAGGTGGGAGGATTGCTTGAAGCCAGGAGTTTCAGACCAGCCTGGGCAACAAAGTGAGACTCCATTTTTACAAAAATGTGGCCATATAGGGAAGGGCAGAGACAAGAGGCCAGGAAAGTATTTACCTCAGTGGAGTCCTTTGGCTGTAGTCCCAATGAGGCCTGGCAAAGCTTTATTTCTTTTTCTGCAGAATAAGCCCGATTTTCTCCTCACCCCAATTTTCTGAACCAACTTGGGTGCTTTTCTGATTCTTGTAACCAGAGCTTTGTTTGAAAAGTAGCTTCTTCAAATGAGGAAACCGATGGAAAAGTTAATAACGTAACAGAGCCCAAGTCTGTTTTGCATCCACAATGATGCAACTGCTTGAGATGCTTAAACAGTCGTGACTTCCAGGACTAGCCTCTCCAAACCATGGTCTCCAACTTCTAAAATATAACCCCCTTAAAAAAACTGAGGAAGGTCAACAAGCAATTACAATACTTTTGTTAAATATCTGCTTCTTCTAGGCGTATAACGGCTATATCTCAAGGGCTACTGCAAAGTCTCTTTAGCACCTCCCGAAGTTCTGTGTTTGGCACCCCCTGCTGGTGGTATGCTAGGCCTTGTGGGACTACATGTTTTTAAAACAAACATATCAAGTCTTAAATATTCAAAAGACCACTGTTCTTCAAAACTGTCACCTAGGGAGGTTACCTGACTATTCAGCAAGTTCAACAAATATTTATTTCCAACAATGCTGCAATGCTGTCAATGGAACTGCCTTTGAACTTTTGAACTCCCTTTGGAGCCAGACAAGTAACTAATTATTTACTAGTCCCAAACAGCTTTAAATCAAAGGAAAAAATTGTACTTATTCTATATATTTAGTTCCAAATGATTTTGTTGTCACCAAACAAATTCACCTTTAATGGGTAACCATCTTCCAACTTTTAACCACAAGGACTGTAAGAAGTTTCAAAACCAGCAGTTCCCAAAATATGTTGCATAATCAGAGTATGGCTGGCAAAAGCATATAATTTTGCTTTTCCTCTGTATCTCTGCAAATCTCTCCAGTTTCGGCTGACCATTTACACCGTAAAAGGTCTGGGTAAACATAGCTTTGTCTCTATGACAACAATAACCTAATGAGGTATGATACGGGTTCTTTTCCCTAAGCCTTCATCCCTGGTTTGCCTAGGCACAGTTTACACCTTCAACATCAAGGACATACAAAAGTTAGTTTTTGGGATCTTCCATACAAAAACAAAAAGACATAATCTAACCAGCAATATCTTCAAAATCCTGGCATACATTATTGATATCTAAAATGCATTCAAATATGATCATGACTCTAATTATTTCAAAAGCAAAACAGATACTTGAGAAATGCCACTGAAACAATTGAATTGGGATATTTATATACGTATAAAGAACCACATCACAGAAACAAAGCAGAAACCTGAAGAATGTTGTATATAGCCATTTATTTATGAAAACTAAAGATCAAAACTTAAAATTAAAATATGGACATAAATACTTGCCTAAGTGCATGAAACACATAATTATGTGCCTACATGTTCAATTCAATGTATCTTCAATCAGAAACTTTAAACCATGTTAATAGGGTCTATTTGTTACATCTGGCCTCAGTCAGAGGAGACATAAGCATACTCAATCAACAACACCCTTGTTTCAGACCTAAGATACTCAATAGCACCAATTTTAACATGCTTAGAAATTTCATTAATCACATTGAGGCTGAGAAGCTCAGTAAAATCCCTTGAATACCTGAAAAATTGAAGTAGAAGCCAAGATAATTTCAGCAGTAACCTACATAGTTAGCATGGTAAACTGAGGTCATTTATATAACAAGTGTTTAGTGAATGCCTACTATGTGCCAGTATTACTTGGAATGATAATACACATTTAAACTAAAGGAATGGTCTGTCAGTAATCTAAAATGTCAGTGACAAAAAAGAAGAGACATTAGGTGAAAAATAGAATAATTAAAAGTACAATCTTTAGCAACTGCCAGTAGCATTTAACATTTTCATATAAAATCTCTCAATTGAATAATGACCCACATGTCAAGTAATCTACATATTACTCAAAATGTACAGCTTTCTAAATTAAATTTCTCAGGGCTATTAGTTTTCATGAAGCCAATAACAGCATGAGATATTTCACCAGCACTAACTGTAGTGCAAGCATGCTGGAGTCACCTTTATCCTTACTGTGCATGGTTTCACTAAAATTTTTTAACTCCTAAAAGGAAGACTAGAGAGAGTATAAATAATTCCGAGTAAGTTTAAGAATAACGTTCTGAATGTAGCCACTAGAAATACAAAGGAAAGAGTGGACTTTTCACAACAAAAGATATCATTATTCAATATATTGTCTTCAACAGAGCTTTGAAAGATATAAAAATTCATGTCATACTCCACAGTAAGGCAGAGATGAAGCTCCACCAAAGGAGAAAATTCATTTTTGCTTCAGTGAGAAAATTAAATTGTGATATGAAATGAGTGTAATTGTTCATGTACATTCATATCAGCTACTATACTGGCTAATTCTGTAATTTGTATTTATTCATATAAGTATTTTAGGACTTTATATCTTTATTAATCTCAAGAAATCTAAATGAAATTTCCAAAATATGAACTATGGTAACTTCTTTTTGCTTGCATATAACATCAATTAATTAATTTAACCTATATGGTTCTTAAATTTCAGTTATTTGATGAAAGTGTCATGCAGTGAAAAATGGGCTATAGAGTTTAAGGTCCAGCTCTATAGTTTTCTATGTACCCTTGAATAAATAATTTAACCCCTCTGAACAGTTTTTATGTCTCCACATGAGGACAACAACAGTTCATACCTTCTAGGGTTATTGTGAGGATCTAGATACATAATTTGGCTAGCATGGTTGAAAGGCACTAAATAGCAAGCCCCATTTCCAATATAAGCTTGGAATCCTCGAAACTCTGAAATCGGTATTATCACTAACTCAGTTTTTTTTCAGATGATGAAAGAAAGGAAATGGCAATGTTCAATAACTTGCCCAAGATCATATGGTTAGTAAGCAGCAGAGCTAGGAATCAGAACCAAAGCTTTCTGACTCTAGACCCTGCACTTCTCACCACTACATTACATGTGTCTCTGTGCACAGGAGCTCTTTGTAAAGTGTAAAGTTACACATACATATTAATTGTATTGTTCTTATTCCCACTATTACTAGTGGTCCCCATCAACACTGCCTAAACTATGAGTATCTGGAATTTTGCCTTTCTTGGTTTTCTTTCCACTCCTGGGTTCATCCTTTCCCTGTCACTCATGGACAAATCCCATATCTAGCCAAGCCCTCTCTTGATCACCACAGCTCAAGAGAGTCACAGTTCTCTGAGCCCTGGTGCCAATTTTTACCTCTCTTATGGTCCTTAACATATTCTACTTGAATATTTTACAGTTCAGACCTGTCTTGTTTCCCTCACTAGACTGTAAGCTCCTTGATGGTATCATCCATCTCTGATTTCCTTTATTTATCTCAGCATTTCAGAAACACATTTATGCCTTGAGTATAAATATTTTCAAATGAATGAACAGATGAAAGTTCAACATTATTTCTAGAGTAATTAGCACATTCTAAGAATAATGACTAATAATCATAATAAAATTCATTGATTAAAATGTTTTACATTTATATATTTTTTAAACTCATACTCAAGGACATGCAGCTATAGCAGATATATGATTTCTCAGTATCCAAACACACTTCCAATTTGGGAGTTAAATTCCAAAATAAGTAGGAGGCAGAGCCCCATTTCTACCACTAAAGCTAAAGGGAGGCAGATATTCCCTCGCCTTGTCATTCTACCACCTTCAGGTGACTCTATGATCTACCCTTCAATAAGTCTTTTCCTGCTTATCAAATTATTTGCCAATCAGGGGTACATATCTAATATAGCACAAATAGATAGTTTAAAAGTCTTGCTTAATAAATATTTTCAAAATTATCAGCCCCAATTTGTAAAATGTTATATATTTGTCTAGCAATCTTGAAGAGAAAAATAAATGTAAGACGGTTTTTAATTACATGAGAAAGTTTATGTGTGTTACAATCTATTTTTATGAATGTATGCCCAGCAGCACATAAAGGAGCAATTGTGAATCATCTTAAACTGTCCACACAGTGTTAAGAAACTTGGAATAATGCAAGTGATATTATACCTTTCCATTTAAATTAAGTGAAGCACTTAACCTAGTAGAAGTACATAGAAGACCTTCTTGATAAACCTCTGAATCAGAAAATGGTCCCAAGGGGAGCAACATTACATCCACAATATATCTGAGACATCAACCCTGTGATACCACTATTGATCCAGAAATCTGAGGACCGTACTACCAGCTGGATATCGATAGCCTAAGTTCTGCTGGTTCTAAAGCAGAAGACACTATTTTTTTTTCTGAGACAAAGTCTCCCTCCATAGCTGCAGTGGCGCAATCCCAGCTCACTGCGACCTCTACCTCCTGGGTTCAAGTGATTCTCTGCCTCAGCCTCCCGAGTAGCTGGGACTACAGGTGCCCATCACCAGGCCCAGCTAATTTTTTTTTTTTAATTTATTTTACTAGATATGGGGTTTCACCATGTTGGCCAGGCTGGTCTCAAACTGCTGACTTCAGGTGATTCACCCACCTTGGCCTCCCAAAGTGCTGGGATTAGAGGTGTGAGCCACTGTGCCCAGCCAACACTCTATTTTCAATCCTATCCAAAGTATTCTGAGGTTTTGATCCCAAATTCTTGGGATTAATACCCAGCAATTTGTACTTTTGGATTTCCCCAAACCTCACACCCCCACATTATGTATTAGTATTGTATTATTCTATACCAGCACTTTGAATACCCTTCTTCCACCATCCAACCTGGTCTCCCTCCCATGGAATGCAGTCTCTGCCTTCTCAGAACAGCACCTAACATACAGACTTGAACACTGCTTTGATGACTTTGAAGGAGCAGAAAAATAATACATCAGTTACAAGTTGGGCAGTGATTTGTTTCAGCATATTTTAAAGATAGACTAATGTGCCTACTGTGTGCACAACACAAATCTCATTATTTCCCTGAAAATATGTTCTTTCCAACTCATTTTCTCTAAAAGGTTATTGTTTTTAAATTTTTATTAAGTTAATAACAACAATAATAAAAAAGCCAAATTTCTTTTTTTATTTTTCAAATTTCATTCTCACCCTTTAATCTTTTTCTTTCTGTTTTACTCAGTCACAATTTCTAGGAAATCCTTCCTCTGGTCTCATTCACTTCTGCTCAATCTCTTTCACTTTTTCTTTATTTCTTCCAATCCCTTCCTTTCTATTTTTCTTCCGCAATTTGACCTCAACATACCTTTTCAACCATTTCTTCCATAATTCATCCTAAGTGAACCCCTTCTCCAAACTGGTCCTTCACTGTTTCCCAGATATGCTGGGCTCTCTCCAACCCCCACAGCTTGGCACTCACTCTCCGTCCCTTTGCCAATGCTTTTCCTAACCTCTTCAAGAAACCCAACCGGTGGCTGTCCTCCACAGGTTGTTGGACAGAGCTATGGATATTCTACTTTTATTCTTCAGCTTCTTCCAAACACCCATCTTTCCTGTTTTGCTGTCATTCACCTCTATGTACTCCAAAGACTTCCTCTTGTTGAAAATCACGGACAATCCTTTTCCTCCTTGATGATTTATATGCTGCCTTAATTCCAAACTTTCCATCATTCTTTCTTTATCCTGGCCTTATCTTAGTTTGGTTTATGCTGCCTTTGAGACGGAATTATTCTTTGACTATTTATTTTGTCCTGTTTCTCTATGAGCATCCTTCAGGTCTACAACAAGTGGACAAATCCTGCACGTGAAAAATTTAGGCCACATTTTTAATTGTATACCCTTATTTCCTGGGCCAATAATAGAATGGCCTCCAGAAAGGACAGCCATTCCTTTGCTGAATGGAGGAAAAGATGATTCCTCCTCTATTCAAATGCAGCCCTTCTGACTAATTAAAGAAATATGTCAAAACAACTCTCGGGAAGAACTCATATATTATCCAGAGAATGAAATGTTTTGAAAATGAGAAGAACCACTTGGTCGATTTTTCAATAGAGATTGAGAACAAAGGAAAAGAAAAAAATAAATCAGAATTCAAGATGAAATAAATATGGAAATCTCTCGCTAAATGTAGGAAGAAAATACTTAAGCCGAGGCCTCTGGTAAGGCAAAAAGCCATTATGTATGTGCCTAAGGGTTTTACCACCTTTGTAACATTTGCCACCAGCTTTTGATCAAAATTGAGGCCTCAAAAGGGAAAATGAGACATAAAAAAGGCAGGGAATAAAAATGATAGGGAGTGGATAGAAGGCTTTGGCATGACACAAAAAATTCTTTAATATGGTGTGCTTCAAAAACAGTGGGGGAGAAAAAAACAGCATGCACTTGAAGATGTCAATGCTTTGTGGGAGTGGATTTACTAAACTACAAGGCACTATTCCAGTGTAGGCTATTTATTATTACTCAACTAAAGTGCAATTACATCTCACCCTCTCCTGAGTGACAAATGGTATTAACTGTGTACCACTACCTCTCCCAAACCTACAACGACCAAAGGTTAGAGAAAAACAGAACATTGGGATGGAAGGACTTATTTCTTCTCTTATCCACTTGATAACTGAGCTCCTGTACACCAAGGTAGTAGAAATGAGAGGCATCTCATTTCTACTGAAGCAGAATGCTGTCTCAACTTGGCTGTCTGCCTTCAAGGATTAAATAAAAATATGTGTTTATAGAAGTGGAACAGCTGCTTCAGCTAGTTTGGATACCTACTTTTAAGTCCTCAGGATGTTCCATTTTTCTAAGTCCACTACTCCTATAGTCTCGGAAAATTATCAGACTAAAGAATAAAGACACATAGATGGTTTGGGTCGTAGGTCTCCTGGAGACGCCAGCATTACTTCCTCTTTTAAAACCTGGCTTAACAGTTAAAGTGGGCACTATCACAATGTTTCCATTGTGGGGCTATATTTTTAAATGCTAGAAATTCTTCATTATTGGTTCACTTAACAAATACTTGATGCTGTGCCACAGTTGAAAAAGTCATATACATACACATATATATACATATATATATGTGTGTATGTATATGGCTGTGTGTGTGTGTGTGTGTGTGTGTGTGTGGCTTTGTGTATATGCATGTATAAGCTTTTATGGTTTTGTGTGTATGCACATATGTGTGTGTATATGGCTTATACACGCATGCACACAAAGCCATAAAGCTTCTCACTTTGTAGGTACTCAATATCAATTTCCTTCACTCTTTTTTTTACCTTAAAGCTCTATGTTCTAGCATATAATCTTGTAGATATAAACAATTATTTCTGCTACAGTACAACTTGTGATATGAAAGAAGATATGATATGATATGATATGATATGATATATGATATAATATGACATGGAAGTGACAAGAATAAATGGCATGTGAGTTGAGGCTGGGCTACTAGTAATTGGCCTGGTGGAAACTGGACCATATAAAGGAATAAAAGGAACTCAAAGTCTAAGGGATTTACGTTTTGAGAAACAGAGTAAAGATTTCTTCTGAAATCTAAACCAGTTGATAAAGTAAAGGGCAATGTAAATTTAAATGGAAACTATTACTTGTTTTGCTTTTCTTTAAAAAAAAGGTACAGGGAAAAAATTTAAAGCAAAGCAGAGAAATTAATTTTTACTAACAATGAAATGCAAAAGAAATTATAAATACCTGTCAAAAACAAGGCTAAGTGAACTATTTTTGAAGCAACAACAACAAAAAAAAAGACCCCTGGGCAAGAAATTTTACAGTCATCCTCTTTCTAGGTCGGAACTCTCTTAGAATGAGACAAAGAAAAATCCGGGCCTGGAATAAGAGGAAGACATTAGGAATCCTTTCACCGCACTGACAGAGATTTGTTTAACAAACAGATGAAGGTCCAGAGTAATCAGACACCACAAGAAAAGGTAAGGAGAATAAGAAAGACTGAGGGGAATAAATGAAAAATTGTGACTTCAGAGTAAAGGTTGATACATTTTAAAAATATCCATCAGGTTAAGTTAGGTGGAAAGGAAAAATAAATTATTAGTATATGATAAAGGAAAGAAAGAATGATTCTTCATGTTTCTCTACCAGAAAACGTTCATTACGCTTCACAAAAATTAAATTTAGTATTTTAATGTACCTGAACAAGCACTAAATGAATTCTGGGCTGAAATGAATTTTTAAATTCTTAATACCCACTCTATACAACACAAAGCAGTGGTCGTGGGGAAGTGAACGCTTCTATATAAAAATAAATGACTTGTTTTGGTTTACCTTTATTAGGCATAAATAGAGGGCATCTTAAAAGTATACAAATAGAAGCCAAGAATACAAATTGTGTTGCTTTTAAAGAATAGAAAATCATGAAGAAAGGATCACAGAAACTACACCAATGTCATTAAAATATAATTGGACTTGCAGGAACAATTACTGTGCTGCACTGTAAGGGGAGCTGTTGGCACATAAGAGCAAAGCACACATATGAGCTCATCAGCCGGCCTTGGCAAGACCCACTTCCAGCTAGAAGCAGTCATGTTTCAACACCTCTGATTCCCTAATGCTGACAAGCTAAACAACTTGTTTTGTCTCTGGGAGCTCTTCTCTGGTGATTAACTACTTATGGCGAATACTAATTATATGAAAGTACAGTATTGAAGAAGTAGTGTCCTATTTCCTCTACCTGCAGCCTCAACTTATCTCTGAATCTAGAAGGTAGAGCCACTGTAAACCAGAACCAAGAAAAGACATTTTCCACCCCTGAATAAACAAATATATTTCCTACTTTTTAGTAAAGCACAGCTCACTGACAAGAAACTTTCTTTAACCTCTGGGCTCTAAACCAAATATAATTACCGTAAAATGAGTGCTTTAAAGGCTTGTGATAATTATATGGATAAATCCACAGCAAGAGTTTGTGAATTAGTGAACTATCAGTGTCTTCCATTCCCCATGTCCCATGTTGAAAATTTTCCCCAAATTGTCAGTTCTTAGGAACTGCACTTCAGATTAAAATCTTCTCACCAGGGAGTCTATGAGAATTTCTTCTTGTGTTTTAAATCCTAAGTGCTTGTTAAACCGCCAACACTGCAAAATTAGAGACCATTAAACAATATAAGGCAGCAAGTGATTAAATCTACCAAACACATATTCAAGCAGCTTAAGCTACTTTTTAATTAAAAATAAAATATCATTGGCTAAATTCAGATGTCTTAGCTATCCAGAAAAAAGTTAGAAGGCTGTTCAAAATGAACAATGCTGCTGATAAGGCCAGATACAAAGGGAGAAATAGGGCAGGAGGTTGGCTGAACAGGAGGCTCATCTTGGTCCCTGGGCCTGGGTGGCAGCACACATCCCAATGCTGACCCGGTTTAGGCAGTGAACTGCAAGCGGGGAGTAATGGCTGTGCTGCAGGGTGAGGACGCCATGTGGCTGCTGATTAAATAAGCTTTATTAGCTAAGGCCTCCAAGGAGACAGGGTGTTCCACCTTCTTGGCAGGGGAATGAGTTGAGTAACAGCATCACAGGAAGCTAAGGCATGGGAGATGTATAGATGGCTGAAGGAAATGTTAGTGCTATTTTTAAATACAGCTTAAGCTAATTGATAAACATTTCTTAATTATTAGCTTGTGGGGAAGCAGGCACAGGGGCTTCTGAGTTGATGGGATCATTTGAGATTAAAATAAATTTTTACTGTAAAGTTAGAAGTAAATAAACATTGTAGCTTTAAGTTGTTCCTACTTGTTTAAAGTAAAGAAAAAGGGCCAGGGGGCTTAGTCAACAGGCCAAGAATTTGAAGATCAGACTTAAGGCTAGGATGATATCATTCATGCTGAAGTCTTGATACCCTTTCTGAAGCATGCGAAAATTTACTGGTAAAACCTTACCTCACCCACAGTTTTCTTATTTTTAACTCTATTTTTCTTTCCCTCTGGAGAATAATTTTCCAAATATGCTTTTTGCTTTATATGTAAATGTTATAAATTTACTTTTAGCTTTAGACATGGTCTTACCTAAAAAGCTTGCCCTAAAGTAAAGTACAGGCACTTGGTAGCTACAGGAATATAAGACATGATACTCATATTTAATCACTTGGGATGCTGCTGGAGCTTCAATCACTTCACAATCATCTGAGGGTAGCTCAAAAGCCTCCTGAAAAAAAGCAAAAACAGAAACAAAATGGGTTTGTTAATAAGAAAAGTATTAACATAGAGAGGAAAAGAGGAGATTTTCCTCTTGCAAAATAACAGTTAAATAAATATAAAGCTATGAGGCAAGGAAAAGGGAGTTTCCCATATTAATGTTTAACATTTGAGTCCTGGGTAAATAGTAAAACCAGAAAACATTAGCATTAAGTAATTCCAGATTGTTTTTGAGGGACAAAGCAGATCTGGATACAGAAAAACAAAGAAAAAAATGCAAAGATCTATTGCCTGAAAAATCTTTACCGTACAATTTTAGCAACAAGATGATGGCTATACAAGCTACCTTCTTCCCTACCTGTGAAAGCTAAAAACATCCTAACAATTGAACAAGAGGCTGTGAAATGTCCCTAAAGATTCTATTGTACTTGCCAAAAGATGATTCATTGTGTGCTGAACAATTCCCAGTTCCATTTTGAATAAGAAAGTTATTTTGCAAGAGGTTGAATCTGTTAGGTATATTTCAAAACCTGAGATGATTCTGTTTTCTTCATTATTGTGCTATCTTTGGTATATTTCTACAATAAATCTTGATTTTATGATAGAGTAGATGGCAAATATTTATGTCAACTTAAATAGAGTTTTGTAAGCAGAGATGATGATAGTCATCTCACTTCTCACCTAATTATTTTTTTACTGGTTGATTTTTTTATTTTGTGTAGGGCTTTTAAAAGAACGTATTGGACACAGTGAGTCAGGGCATGGTTCCATTCACATTCACTTATTTATTGGGGTTGAAGAATTTCCTTTGAAATTAAATTAGTACTAGAAGGAATGAAGCAGGTTGGTTTAGCTCATTTCTACCTCTCATTAAAACAGTGACAACAATGAACAATCAGAAATAACTAAGGAAAGATTTCACACTTTATCAATATGAAATAAGGTTTTCTGTTGAGATAAGCAAAGCCCCAGACTACTTTCAAGATCTGTATCTCCTTTACAGATAATTCTGTAATTCCCTACTCACAGTCAGTTCACTGGGGAGATATTACAATGGATAAATCACAAGTGGAGATATTTACAAAATATTTTTCACTAAACTCCAGTAAACACTATCAATTAAACACAATAAAATAACCAGAAAGAAATCACAGAAATAAATATCCCAGACACAGAGAATTAATACAGTAGCAAGAAAAATATTTTTCTATTTTGTTTTGTTTTTTAATTTTCAGTAGGCATAAGTATCTGTACCTTCTATTACATCAATTCTTTTAAACTAATTCTTTCTTTTTGGTCAATAATTGGTTTGCTTAGCATTTATAATTTCCTTTCTTTCTTAACATAAAATAATTCTATCTTGATGGTGAAAAATTACAAATATTGCACAAACACACAAAAGAAAAAATAAAACTCCCCTCATCCCAGCACTCCTATACCTAAGATTTGTAACCATCTTTAACGGGCCAGAGTGTATTTTTTTAGACTTTTTGATTTTTGGCACACAAACACATATACATACATAGACACATATACACCTCCTCGCCACCCCCGCCCCTGCTTATATTCTACTATATATACATATGCTCCTAGAGTGGATATTTTCACTCATGGGCATCCTGCCACGTGCTGCCAAGTCACTGCTATAGATTTAGTGCCTTTTAATGCCTTCACTATATTTCATTGCATGGCCACACCATAGTTTTGTTTTTTTTTTTTAACATTTCCATATTGCTAGATATTTTAGGTTGATTATAGTTTTCTGCTACTTACAAATAAGGCTGCAATGAATATCACAGCACATATACCCTTGCACACCTGTATTTTTCTATGGTGCAGATTTCTAAAGGCGGAATCACTGTATCAAAGAGTCTGAGCATTTTAAATTTCAAGAGATACTGAATCTGAGAAATTCTATCCTCAGAAAAAGGATGTATCAGTTTATATTCCCAGCAAAAATGTCAAAGATTGCCCTTTTCCTATATCTAATAAATACCAAATATTGTTTTTAATTTTTGCCTATTGATGAATTTTTAAGTGTCAACTTTTCATTGTTTTAATTTCTAGTTTCTTGGTTACTCACTAGTGAAGGTGAATAGCTATTCATATGTCTATTGGTTATTGGCATTCTCCCATGATTTGCTTGTTTTTATTCTTTATTTTCTGTTTGCATTTTTTGTATTGAATTATATAAACTCCTTGTATACTGGAAATAATAACTTACTATTAGATAAAAATATATGTCTACACCATAGTAAAACAGAGGTGTGCAAGGATATGTGTAAAACATATACACATATACACACACATATATACAACACTTTCTGTTTTCTTTCAATTGTTTGTTGTACTTTTTTATCACAGTTTTTTTTTTTTTACTTTTATGTCATCAAATCTGTACCTGTTCTGTTTAAAGTTTCTGAGTTACATGTTTTCATCAGAAGGCCTCCTGCTGTACCCCACCTCAGTCTTACAAATTATAAAGATGTTAAATTCCTTTACTATATACACACCTTTTTAAATTAAAATTTAGATCATTAATCCAACTGACTTTGGTTTTGTATATAGTGTGAGGTAAGAATTTTCCCAGATGATTTCAATAGTCCATCTTTTTTCCATTGATTTTAAATGTCACCATACCATAAATTTGGGGTGTGTGTGTGTGTGTGTGTGTGTGTGTGTGTGTGTGTGTGTTTATTCTCTAATCTTCTCTATTGCGCAATTTCTATTCTTAGACCATCACTAAGTGCATACTGAATCGAAGGATTTGGGTCATTAATTTCTGCAGAAAAGTGCAGAAATAGACTGCCTGAGACCCAGTGCTGCTAGTAAAGATACAATTTTTGGAAAAAAATATCCTTTACCTAAACTCAACTTATGCACTCAGGAATGTGCTGGGATTGGCACCAGGTACTTGCAACTGGTGATCAATTAGGCATAGATCCATATTCTCTGGAACAGGTAGGAGGCTCAAGAAATCAGAGAGAGGGGACAGAACAAGCTTCTTGAAAAGCCTGTTAGAAGTCTCACTCCAGTCATTGTTCTCACTGGCAGCTGAGAGTCTTTGTGGGTTGTGAATGTCAGGGGTACTTGTCCTCTAATTAGGACTGTTACTATGTCACCCAGTGTTGCTCTGGGCAGTCGTCTATGTTCAATGACATTTTTGCATGCTTTACTCATATTAGATGAATCTGAGTCCTTGATTTGTGTCTGCTAGGATCTTTCCATCAGTCGTCGCCACCTTTATTATGTCCATAAAAATATCATTCCTTGAAGTCATGCAATTTGGAAGTCTCAGACTTCCACATATTTTCTGCTTCTCTTTCCAGTTAAAAGTGCCAGATGGTTTTAGAACTTCAAAACTAAGGTTCTTGTCTTACTCATTTTCGTATTCCTGGAGATTCTAGTACAGAGCTGAGAACCCTAGTAAGCAACATTTTCTATTTCAGTCTGAAGATCTGTTTCCTCCTCTCTAAGTATATTATAACAAATTTCATAGGTAATTTACCAGCAATCCCACCCCATCCCAAAGACTAAAAACAAGTAAATGGAGGAGGGAGTAAAGATGCAAAATGTCACCAAAGAGGATATAGCAATGCCAAATAAGCACATAAAGAAGATATTCAGTATCCTTAGCCATCAGGGAAATACAAATTAAAACTATAATGAGATATCACTAAATATCTATCAGAATGGCTAAAATCAACAAAATAGTGGACACCACCAAATGTTGGTGAAGATACAGAGAAACTAGATCATATATTGCTGATTGGAATATAAAACAGTGTGCAGCCTCTCTGGAAAATCATTATGACAGTTTTTCATACAAGTAAACACATAATTACCATACAACCTACCAACTGCACTCAGGCATTTATCCCAGAGCATTGAAAAACCTGTGCATGAACGTTCACAGCAGTTTTATTCAGAATAGCAAAAATCTTGAAACAGTGGGGTGTCCTTCAATAGGTCATGGTTAAACAAACTGTGGTACATCCATACCATAGTATTTAGAAATGTAAAGGAACAAATGATTGACACACAACAGCCTGGATGAATCTCCAGGGAATTATGCTAAGTGGTAAGTCAATCTCCAAAGTTTATATACTGCATGATTCCACTTATATAACATTTTTGAAGTGACAAAACTTTTGAAATGAAAAAACAAAGAGCAAATTAGTGTTGGGAGACTGGAGGTCAGAGGGTTGGTTATAAAAGGGCAACATGAGAAATCTTTGTGGTGATGAGACTATTCTGTACCTTGACCACGGTAGTGGATATGTAAGCCTACACATGTGATAAAACTGTACAGAACCAAACATACACACACAGACACACACAATGAGTATAAGTAAAACTAGGCAAATCTGAATAAGATCAGTGAATTAAATCAATGTCAACATCCTGGTTCTGATATTATACTACAATTTCAGAAGAAATTACCACTGGGGGATATTAGGTAAAGGGTAGATATGATTGTTATGTCTTATTACTGAATGTGAACCTATATTTATCTCAAAAAATTTCAATTAAAAAATGGAAAGCATAGAAACAGTGAGGCAATTTGAGTCTTATTAAAATCTAAATAAAATTTTTAAGACCTCAAGGTACGAATAATACAGATGACAGAGGGATCATGTTAATAAAGAGAGTCTAATGTCAGGGATTTGTTTTGAAATAATACAGAAGAGGGGTAAGTGGATGGAAGTATAGAAGAAGTATGACTGGCCATGGAGTGGTGATTGCTGAGATTGTTTGATGGGTCCCTGGGTGTTCATTGTACTGTTCTACTTTAAGGACTATTTTAAATTATTTAAAATAAAAAACTAGGATAAAAAAGTTTCTGATACCATGTTACAGAACTGAACACAGAATGAAGAGAACTCTAATTATGAAAAGAAACCTGAATCATTCCACCTAGTCCAACACTCTCATCTTGCAGATACAAACAACAATACCCTTCTTATTGGTGACTTGCCCAATCCCACCTAGGTACAGTAGTTCCCCCTTATCCAAAGTTTCACTTTCTACAGTTTTCAGTTACCCATAATCAACCATGGTCTGAAAATATTAAGTGAAAAATTCCAGAAATAAAAAATTAGTAAGTTTTAAATTGTGTGCCATTAGTAGTGTGATGAAATCTCCTGCCATCCCGCCTTCCTGGAACATGACTCATCCTTTGTCCAGAGTATCCATGCTGTAGACACTACCAGCTCATTAGTCACTTAGTAGCAATCTGGGCTTTCAGGTCTACTGTTGTGACATCGCAGTGCTTGTGTTAAAGTAACCTTTATTTTACATAATAATTGCCCCATGGCACAAGGGTAGTGATGCTGGCAATTTGGATTTGCCAAAAAGAAGTTGTTAATCTCTTACTCTGCTCATTATAAATTAGACTTTGTCATAGCTATGTATAGGAAAAAAAATAGTATAAACAGGGCTCAGTATTATCTGTGGTTTCAGGCATCCATTGAAACATCTCCCGCACAGACAAGGGAGGACTACTATAGTTAGACGTAAAGGAAAGGCTACAACCTTTGTCTACTGACACCGAAACCACTGCTCTTTATACTGCAGTATGCCACTTAACTATTACTATGCTTCATCTGGACTGATGTTCTGAACCCCATAATAGTAACACTTTAAGTTAGTTAATATTTTCATTATTTTTATTTTATTATGTGATTTTTAAAGGATTTGGGTAGACAGTGAGCCCTAGGTATACATGGGGGGTTGGCTCCAGAATCCCCCACGCTGATGATACCAAAATTCACAGATGTTCAAGTTCCTTATGTAAAGTGGCATAGTATTTGCATATAACCTACACGCATCCTCCCATACTTTAAACCATCTCTGTATTACTTATCATACCTAATATAATGTAAATGCTATGTAAATAGCTGTACTATATTGCTCAGAGAATAATGGCAGAAAAAAAGGTCTGTAGCTGCTCAGTTCAGATACAACCACTATAGTTCTAACTACAGTTTTGATCTTGGTTGTCTAAATCCATGGATGTGAAACCCACAGATATGGGGGGACCAGCTGTACTTAATTTGATATTAAGAGTTATTGAAAAAAGAAGTAACAATATATTGATTTTTCTCAAAATGTTGCCATTTCATGAAGATATGTGTATTTAGAAAATTACATTCATTCAAGAGTTAAAAGATTAAGTGGTTCACATTAATTATAGAAACCTTGATTTTATTGAATTCAATTAACAATAAGTTGACAGTGATCTCTCATTTAGAAAATCTGATATGAATTAAGCTTTACAACTAAATCCCATTAAATGAGGATCATGCTGAACACACTTCATAGATATTTTACTGAAAGCAAACCCAAATAGTATATTGGGCCCTGGAAATGAGATCCATATCTCTATTTAACCTACAGGGAAGGAAGAAAAACTTTTCTTCTATCACTAATAATCTCTATTACTATTACTGAGCAAACATAAGTAATGAGCTTTATTCATAACATCCCTTGAGGAAAAGAGAGTTGATTTATTTATCTTCTACCAGTCAAGTCTTTAGTTCAAATTAACACTACTGGGCTGGAATCATAGCTAAGTAACCAAATAGTGACAGAGGGGCAGTGTTGGTTCAAAGACAGTCCTGACTGGACACAGAAACCATCTTATCACAATGGAAAGATGTGATGTAATAAACTCTTCATTTGCTGATTTTCCTGAACCAATGGTGGTTTAATATTTTCAGAAGTGACAAAGATTGATGAAGCCTTTTGACAAACCATTTAAAAATCAAGTTCTTAAGAAATAAAGAATTTTAACTATTAAAATATTTAAAGTGAATTATAAAAATAATCTGTGGGACTTCAAGTAATCAGCTCTTGTTTTGATTGTTTCATAGCTCATCATTTTAGAGTGGAGTGATCTTTTCACTATCTTAATTCCCAGAATGACTTTTTCCATGATCACTGTGGCTTCTGAGTAAGTGACTGTCACAAGAACCTTTGCAAGTAACGTCATTCTTTTAGCAACTATAAATGTTGTATCTGGTACATATCAGCAGGTTTGACATATGTCTAACAGCATCCAAAGCAACACTGAAACAAAAAAGGGTGGTTACAAGATGATCCCAAGTATAGTATCTTAGTGAGGCTCTCCCCTTCCCAGTAATATTGTCACTACTACTACTGATTGTTTTCAAAGAGGGTAAAAAAGGTGCCATTCTTTGCTTTCCCTGCTACATCAGACCAAAGTGAATTAGAATCAGCATGGCCAACGTGGGTTCCCACTGAGAGGAATAATCTGTTTCCTGTGCAGGATTAAATCCTCTTCTGCAGGCTGGCATGCTCAAGGGCAAGGCAAGAGGGAGGGGATGGAGAAACCAGCCAGAGCACATCTGGCAGTTTTCTGGATGTTTACAGCTGGCTCCACTGTGCTTCCTAGACCCTGTTTCTTTTAAGACTGCACAGGAAACAGCAAGAGAGCTAATGCCTGGAGCTGGGAAGCTTGCAAACAGGCCAAGTAAAAGATGGAACTGTGGAAGAGGCTGTCTCTTAGAGTCCATGCTAAAAAAACACAGGCTCTTTGGCAGGAGAAAATAGTAATAATACTTAATTCCACTTATCACTTATTCTTTTTCTTTTTCTTTATTTTTTGAGATGGAGTCTTACTCTGTCACCAGGCTGGAGTGCAGTGGTATGATCTCGGCTCACTGCACCCTCTGCCTCTCGGGTTCAAGTGATTCTACTGCCTCAGCCTCCTGAGTAGCTGGGACTACAGACATGCATCACCACACACAGCTAATTTTTGTATTTTTATTGGAGACAGGGTTTCACCATGTTGCCCAGAATGGTCTCGATCTCTTGACCTTGTAAGCCGCCTGCCTAGCCCTCCCAAAGTGCTGGGATTACAGGTGTGAGCCACCACTCCTAGCCAAGTGAAAGAATTAGCAGAATAAGGGATACGAAAACCAGTAATTCCTTATGTAAATCATGACAAACTATTAGGAAGAGGGAAAATGTTTCACCTCTTAAAAATTTCTCAAGCTTCAGAAGTTGGTCAAGTGTGCTTCTCTTCCAAGTTACCCTTTACATGTGACATACGAAACTTTAACAGTTTTTCTGAGCCAATTAATGTGCATTTTGTCATTTGTTCCTCTCCTCTAGAAGGAAGGCCCAAGGTCACCAACAAGTAAGAAACTGGCCCAGGGCAAAAACCTAAGCCTTCAGGCTCCAGGTCCAGGGTTCTTTCCAGCTTGTAAGGATCATCAGATTCTCGGGGGAGGGAAATGTTAAACAGATGTATTCCCTGCCTCCACCCCCACAATTCTAATCCAGGAGTTCTGAGATGGGTTTTAAGAATTTACCCTACCAACAGTACTCCTGTGATGCTATGCAAGTGGTCAGTGGACCATTCCAGGTCTTGCCTCACATATATATGAAGGGTCTACTTTATGATTCTTTACTTTCGTAGTCTATGGAATTATAAATTCAGGAAAACTTATTTACCAAGAGCCAAAATTATGACATGAACTGGTTTGCCTTCACTACCTGCTCATCTTTGTTTTCAGGACCACTGTTATCTCATGTGGTCTCCTCTCAGAGGGAGCCTAATGCACTTCCGTTAACCTAAGACCTCAGCTTATCACCCCCAACTCCCAGTTCAGTCCCCCATTCCTTCATCGACTCCTATATAAAAATCTCCTTCATTTTGTCCTTTTCCTTCTAATTGGTTAGTTAATTCTTGCTAAAGTATTAATGGCCATTAGTGGCATAGTATGTTACTCCTTTGTCAATTATATTCAACAGTAGATTTGTGGATGATAACCCTAATCAAAAGGAATCTTTAATAGTGGAATTTGGAGTGCGAAAAAGAAATACATTTTGTACCATACATGTAACCACCAATCTGTGAAACTTGACTTATAAGGCATTCTATGTTTTAACTCTAGAGCCAGAAAATTCTTCCTTGTTACCTTGCTACAAAATAAATCAGTTTCCATTAGATTTATCCTTGCAGAAAATTAAGAACAAAGAGTCATCATTTTTACAGAATATGAACAAATTTATTTGTCCCTCATATTAAATAAGCCCAGTTCATCTAATTTTTCTTATATCTCTAGTTCCATGGATCTGCAAACATTTTTCTAAAGGGCCAGGTAGTAAATATTTTAGGCTTTGTGGGCCATAGGTCTCTGCAGCTATAGCCTGAAAGCAGCCAGTGGCAACATGTAAACAAAGGTATGTGGCTGTACTCCAATGACATTTTATTTACAAAAACAAGCTGTAGTCCATAGACCTTAGTTTGCCTACCCCGGAAAATCCATTTTAAGGCCTTCTTTAATTTTATTTTACTGTATTTTTATAAGCACTAAACAGAATTGTATTAAAGGACTCATGTCTCCATTTGGTAAACTCTTTCGACTTTTGCATTGTTTTTTCCTGTCATAGGATGTTACATTACATTTCCTGAGGGTATAAGAAATTCTGAGCCTTAAAAGGACACTGATAATTAAATCCAATGGGCTGAAGTTTGGCTGAAGTCATTTTATAAAGTAAGGGATAGCACTACCTTAATTTAAACAAGTGAGATTTTTAGTCTTGATGAATAAACTGCAAATTCCTTCAGCACATGAATAAACTTCTATACTCAAATCCAGAAATGAGTAAATTTCTCTGCCAAAGAGTGAAAATGACAAAGACAAAGCCTTGATAAACAGACCAAGAGGCAAGCATTGTAGGAATGTTAGAGGACTGTGAATCCTAAAGCACAGGCCCTCTCACACATGCACAAGAAACATCATGTCTAAGAATTAGCAAGGAACTATTTGAGTAAACCATTAGTTCCTTCCCTTGCTCAAAATTGTCTCTGGATTATACGGATGTGAATAAAAATCTGTTTGCTTGCCTTTTACTAGGAGAATCCCTTTAAAATTTTCACAAGTATCTGTGACATGCCAGGCGCTATGCTTGTGCTGGGACAAAGACATGGTTGTTGCATTCATTCATTCATTCATTTATTTAGATTGTACTTTAGGTTCTGGGGTACATGTGCAGATCATGCAGGACTGTTGCACAGGTACATACACGGCAAGTTAGTTTGCTGCCTCCATCCCCTTGTCACCTATATCTGGCATTTCTCCCCATGTTATCTCTCCCCAACCTCCCCACCCCCCACCATCCATCCTCCAGCACCCCACAATGGACCGCAGTATGTGATGCTCCCATCCCTGTGTCCATGTGTTCTCATTGTTCAACACTCGTCTATGAGTGAGAACAAGTGGTGTTTGATTTTCTGTTCTTGTGTTAGTTTGCTGAGAATGATGGTTTCCAGACTCATCCATGTCCCTACAAAGGACATCGTTTTTTATGGCTGCATAGTATTCCATGGTGTATATGTGCCACATTTTCCTTGTCCAGTCTATCATTGATGGGCATTTGGGTTGGTTCCAGGTCTTTGCTATGGTAAACAGTGCTGCAATGAACATATGTGTGCATGTGTCTTTATAATAGAACAATTTATAATCCTTTGGATATATACCCAGTAATGGGATTGCTGGGTCAAATGGAATTTCTAGTTCTAGATCCTTCAGGAATCGCCACACTGTCTTCCACAATGGTTGAACTAATTTACACTCCCACCAACAGTGTAAAAGTGTTCCTATTTCTCCACATCCTCTCCAGCATCTGTTGTCTCCAGATTTTTTAATGATCGCCATTCTAACCCGCGTGAGATGCTATCTCAATGTAGTTTTGATTTGCATTTCTCTAATGACCAGTGATGATGATCATTTTTTCATATGTTTGTTGGCCTCATATATGCCTTCTTTTCTACACGTTCAGAGAAACTTCTCTAGTAACAAACTATAGAAATGATCCCTGAAAGTATAGTCTTTATGCCTTCTTTTGTAAAGTGTCTGTTCATATCCTTTGCCCACTTTTGAATGGGCTTGTCTTTTTCTTGTAAATCTGTTTCACTTCTTTGTAGACTCTGGATATTAGCCCTTTGTCAGATGGGTAGATTGTAAAAATGTTTTCCCATTCTGTTGGTTGCCAGTTCACTCTAATGATTGTTTCTTTTGCTGTACAGAAGCTCTGGAGTTTAACTAGATCCCATTTGTCTATTTTGGCTTTTGTTGTCAATGCTTTTGGTGTTTTAGTCATGAAGTCCTTGCCTATGCCTACATCCTGAATGGTCTTACCTAGGTGCTCTTCTAGGGTTTTTATGGTGTTAGGTCTTATGTTTAAGTCTTTAATCCAACTGGAGTTAATTTTAGTGTAAGGTGTCAGGAAGGGGTCCAGTTTCTGCTTTCTGCACATGGCTAGCCAGTTTTCCCAGCACCATTTATTAAACAGGGAATCCTTTCCCCATTGCTTGTCTTTGTCAGGTTTGTCAAAGATCGGATGGTTGTAGATGTGTGGCGTGGCATTCCCTCTGAGGCCTCTTCTCTGTTCCATTGGTCTATATCTCTATTTTGGTACCAGTACCATGCTGTTTTGATTACTGTAGCCTTGTAGCATAGTTTGAAGTCAGGTAGTGTGATGTCTCCAGCTTTGTTCTCTTTGCTTAGGGTTGTCTTGGCTATGTGGGCTCTCTTTTGGTTTCGTATGAAGTTTAAGGTGGTTTTTTCCAGTTCTGTGAAGAAGGCCATCGGTAGCTTGATGGGGATAGAGTTATATCTATAAATTACTTTCGGCAGTATGGCCATTTTCACGATATTGATTCTTCCTAACCATTAGCATGGAATGTTTTTCCATCTGTTTGTATCCTCTCTTATTTCCTTGAGCAGTGGTTTGTATTTCTCCTAGAAGAGGTCCTTTACATCCTTTGTTAGTTGTATTCCTAGGTATTTTATCCTCTTTGTAGCAATTGTGAATGGGAGTTAGCTCTTGATTTGGCTCTCTGTTAGTCTGTTATTGGTGTATAGGAATGCCTATGATTTCTGCACATTGATTTTGCTTCCTGAGACTTCGCTGAAGTTGCTTATCAGTTTAAGAAGATTTTGGGCTGAGACGATGGGGTCTTCTAAATATACAATCATGTCGTCTGCAAATAGAGACAATTTGACTTCCTCCTTTCCTAACTGAATACCCTTTACTTCTTTTTCTTGCCTGATTACTCTGGCTAGAACTTCCAATACTATATCAAATAGGAGTGGTAACAGAGGGCATCCTTGTCTAGCGCCAGATTTCAAAGGGAATGCTTCCAGTTTTTGCCCATTCAGTATGATATTGGCTGTGGGTTTGTCTTAAATAGCTTTTATTATTTTGAGATAAGTTCCATCGATACCTAGTTTATTGAGAGTTTTTAGCATAAAGGGCTGTTGAATTTTGTCGAAGGCCTTCTCTGCATCTATTGAGATGATCATGTGGTTTTTGTCTTTGGTTCTGTTTATGTGGTCAATTACATTTATAGACTTGCGTATGTTGAACCAGCCTTACATCCCCGGGATGAAGCCTACTTGATTGTGATGGATAAGCTTTTTGATGTGCTGTAGCAATCGGTTTGCCAGTATTTTATTGAAGATTTTTGCATCTATGTTCATCATGGATACTGGCCTGAAGTTTTCTTTTCTTGTTGAGTCTCTGCCAGGTTTTGGTATCAGGATGATGTTGGTATCCTAAAATGATCTGGAATGGAGTCTCTCTTTTTGTATTACTTGGAATAGTTTCAGAAGGAGTGGTACCAGCTCCTCTTTGTACATCTGGTAGTATTTGGCTGTGAACCCGTCTGGACCTGGACTTTTTTTTGGTTGGTAGGCTATGAACTGCTGCCTCAACTTCAGCCCTTGTTATTGGTCTATTCAGGGTTTCAACTTCTTCCTGGTGTTGCTTTTAAATAATACTATAATATTTCAGCAGTAACAAGAGCAAGATGAAGCTCTTGGCTTTCTATTGGGATTCAAGGGGACACTCAAAACCTCAGATAAAAACACCTAGATAGGGCCAGGCACGGTGGCTCCAGCCTGTAATCCCAGCACTTTGGGAGGCCGAGGCAGGTGGATCACGAGGTCAAGAGATCAAGACCATCCTGGCCAACGTGGTGAAACCCCGTCTCTACTGAAAATACAAAAAATTAGCTGGGCGTGGTGGCGTGTGCCTGTAGTCCCAGCTACTCAGGAGGCTGAGGCAGGAGAATTCCTTGAACCTAGGAGGAGGAGGTTGCAGTCAGCCAAGATTGTGCCACTGCAGTCCAGTCTGGTGCCTGGAAACAGAGTGAGACTCTTGTCTAAAAAAAAAAAAAAAAAAAAACCACCTAGATTTCAGAGAAGCATAGTATAGGCAAAAATTAAAAAGCATAGAATTTGGACCTAGATGTGGGATCAATCCCTGGCTCTGCCACTCATGGAATGTGCAGATCATTTGACCCCTCTATGCCTCAGTCTCTTCATTTGTTAAATAAAGGCACTTTTCCCTTGCTTTGTGTGATTAAATGAGATATAAATGTGTACATCCAGCACATAGTAGGTATACTAATTAATCATACATTTATTCAAAAAATTTTATAGGATACATTAAATGTTTTAGATCAAAGGTGTCCAAACATTTTCTTAAAGGGCCAGATAGTAAATATTTCAGTCTTTGGGCATCATAAGTCTCTGTCAAAACCACTCAACATTGCCATTGCAGCATGAAAAGAGACTAGATAATTTGTAAATTAATTTGTGGCTTTGTTCCAATAGTTACATCATTAATGAACACTAAAATTTAAATTTTGTATCATTTTAATGTCATAGAATATTATTCTTTTTTAAATTCTTTTTTAACCATATAAAAATATAAAAACCATTCTTAGCTTGTGGGCTGTACAGAAATACACAGCAGGCTAGGTGCCATGGCTCATGCCTGCAATCCCAGTACTTTGGGAGGCTAAGGTGGGCCCAGGAGTTCAAGGTTGCACACTGCACTCCAGCCTGAGTAACAGGGTGAGAACCTGTCTCCAAAGAGAGAAAAAAAGTAGGCAGCAGGCCATAGTTTGCCATTCTCTGTTCTAGACACTATCCTGGGGCCTTGGAATAGAAGAGAGAACAATAGTAGATATTATGTCCTAATATAAGGAACTACATTAAACAATAATCACACGAAGAAGTACAAAATGATAATTACAACAAATACTATTAGAGAAAATACACATAGTCCCCAAGTACATACAATTTTACCTCCAAATCTATAAATTCGGTTAGTGAGATTTTAATCTTTCTTTTTCAGCTTCATTCAAGTGCGAACCAGCCTTATGTAGCACTGATCATTTTACTATCCTACTCACCCTTAACCAAGGTTTATTTTTAGTCCAGTGATCACAACACACACCCAGACAGATTTTTAGAAACTGTTTTTGTCCGTTTATCAGACAGCCACCTAGAATCTGTCACCTCTGATAATCCAAGGTCCTTCCTGACAAACTCTTGCTGCAGCCCACGAAAAAGTCTCTACTCACACTTTCTGTTGCCCCAGCAATAGTTTCTGTTTGAGAATGCCGCATTAGTTTTTTCTCAGTTTTACAAATAACTCACTTATACACTTATACCCACTTACATAGGCATGGACAGCACACATATACATTCAACTAACTAATCTAATCACTGAGCATCTATGAGCTAGGCACTGGAGATTTGTTGGCAAACAAATACGCCAGCACTGAAGATTTGTTGGCAAACAGATATGGTGTTTGCTCTCAAGGAACTTATAACTAGAGAGAGTGTGGGAGAAAAAAATCACTGTGTAAACAATTATTTGACTATAGTGTTACAAATGGCATAAGAATGTAAGAATGCATCTTGAGGACTTATCCAGTTGGTGGACTTGGAAAGGCTTCTATTACAGCACACATGTCCCTTTGAACGTGAGTGAAGGCAGAGTTTTCGCCTGTCTTATTCACTTATGTATTCCAAGCATCCTGAACTGTACCTGGCAAATAGTAGGCATTCAATCAATATTTGTTATGTGAAATAAATAAATGGAATGGGTATAAATTGTCTGTTGTCATTTCCATCCAATAAATCGAAGATCTCTAAATTTTTTTTATTGTGACACTAGGAGTCAAAAAAGTTAAGCACTTAACCCTACTATGTGTACATTTACCTCTTGATCAATTATGAATATGTATTTCTGTATAATATACTTTATATATTATAAAATACACTAAAAGATAAAATTTTATTTATTTTTCTCTTTAACACACATCCTCACTGAAAAAAAATATAAAATTTTAAAGGATAAGACAAAGGTGAAGAAAAAATATTTCAAGGTCATATTTTAGTTGGATGATGATCTGGGTACTAATAAATGTAGCCCTCCTACTCAGCTCTTTGCTCAGGTACCAAAAGGCCTTGGCTGGCCCTCTGCCCTCACCCCTCACTGAGTATCTTGCCTATTTTACTCTCAGATTTCTGGGTCAGTGGTTGTGGCTGAATAAAATTGCAGAAATGTTGATTTTAAGGTGCTCATTGAAAAGTTAGCACCTCAAAATGTGATAGATATAAAGAGCAGGAAAATGAGCACACAGTTACCTGGTTTTCCCAGGACTCCTGGCTTCAGAGTCAGTGCTGCTGAGCAGCCAGTTAGTCCCGGATGATTAGACACCCAAAAACCAAATGTCTAGATCTCATATGCTCAGTAGTCCTGGGGCAGCAGCCTTAATTCAAAGTGGACTCTAAACAGCCAGAGGTAATTTCCTTTCTCGTCATAAAGAATCCTGTCCTAATCTGCACATAGTCAAAGAGCCCTGGGCTCCAAATGTGTAAATTCATTCGGTAAATAAAATGCTACAGAAAACTAAACTTATTTTATTTGGTAATGGTGCAGACACTTTGTTGCCAGTAATATTTTTTGATATGTAATTTTTTGTTCTTCTTTGTGTGTTTTAAATCTTGACTGCAATATGACATTTCAAACATCTGGGTTCAGGTCTTTTTACATTGTTTTGATAGGTGATTTCGACGGCTACAATAGATGAGAAAGATCTACAGACCCACACAAGGAAAGCGTATCACTGGCCGTACTCAGTAAATCATGACTTCATATTTCAATCCCCTTCTCTAGCTATAAGAGGTTTATATTCAAGTTCTAGATGCTTTTCAATGAGTCACTAGTCAATGATTCCTTCATACTGTCATTAGGTACAACATACATACAGGTTAAGGGCCATCATTAATAATAGCAAATATAAACCCATATTTCAAATAATCTTAATTTTTAATCTGGAGAGCCAATTTCTGAAAGATCTGATTAGACTGTTGTTTTTACCTTCTCCCATTTTTTTTTTCCCAAGGATTCTTTGCAGGAAGCTTTTAAAGCCCTTAGTCTCAAAAGTAAGAGCTATGTTAACTAAAATTGAATAAGATCATCCCAGCAAATCCAGGGCACAGGTAAACTGCAATGCATAACATGCAATGAAAGGAGTGAAAACACCACTGATAGCTCCTTCCTATCATCTAGGTCCCAGATGCCTTGCATAACTAACCTCTATGGCATCTGGTTTTCTGATAAATGCATGGAGTGGCAAGCCAGCATCAATCCGTATTTAAATATTAGTAGTAGTTGGGCACAGCTCATACCTGTAATACCAGCACTTTGGGAGTCTGAGGAGGGAAAACTGCTTGAAACCAAGAGTTCAAGACCAGCCTAGGCAATATAGCAAGACCTCATCTCTCTTAAAATAAAAAATTTGTTAAAATTTTCAAAAAGTTAAAAATTAGTAAAGCCTAACTTTTAAAAAATCAAAGTAAATATAATTCACAGTTCTATTGTTATTTCCCACATCTCAATGGATTGTTTTGCAAGCCCTCTGGGGGCATGTATTCATGTTAAAGACTCTATGCTCGTGACCTAGCCATTATTAAACAAAATTGATTCTTGGCATCTTCCACATCTTGCTTTTCATGGCCTTGCTTGCCTCTTTCAACACAAAGCTCTTAAATCCAGCCCTCTAATCTGAGCTTCACAGGACACCTGATGAACTTACCAATACTAAATGTTACAGTCTAGATATATTAATCCTACCAAGATTCTTTGGCTTTTAGAGGAAGGTTCTCTCAACATGGAAATATTAATAAGTCACCAATCATGCAGTTTCTGTTACAGAGCCCGCAGTCTGTGGGGCAGTGACAGTGGCTTCTCTGGCACCTTATGGAACACAACCTATGTGCAACTGCCTACTGTACTGAGGAAAGGCCAGCCCTGCAGATGACTGTGTGAAGGGGGATACGGACATCACCAGTGCCTCATGATCTCTCTCTTTGAGGTGACAGAAATTACTCCTGGAAGGATCTATGTTTGATTTCCAAATGCTGGACCCTTATGTCTCCCTGTTCCCAAGCCTGGGCATTGTACTACTTTTTCTATTTGCAATGCTAATAATAAATCAACATTCAACAGAAATTTCCAAAGAAGAAAATAAAATAAGCTTAGGCTGGTAATACTGAATTAATGTATTTTTCTGGTTACTTATAATGGTAAAGAATTATTTGCATAGGAAGAAAAATGCTAATTTTCTTAAAGTGCTATTAAATAAGGCTTTTAGCCTAACTTGCAGCACGCTGAAAAATTATACGTAGTGACTTGTCAGTTCTAACCTCTTTGGAATCACGAGCCTGCATAGTTGACACACTTGGAAAAAAAAAAAAATCCAGAACTGACTTGTTTCCTAAACGAATTGAGAAGTTGTCATTAAGAAGCATCTGCTACTTTATTGCATTCATGTAAAAGCATTCTTGTACCTCAGTAGCAGACTATTGAGCAGATGTTTTTAAAGCACTATACCCACAGCAATAGGTGTATCATAAAAAAAGATAGGGAGCTACAACGTAATTAATGATTTCAGTTCCTCTATAAATGAATTGAACTTTTTTTAATGGATTAAAACTTGTGTCAAGAACCTTAACTTCTAACTCAAGCATTTCACTTGCAAGAAAGTGAACACAAAATCATTTATAGCAATAACTAACAAAAGGTCAGACTCAGCCTTATACACAACATAACAAAATTTGAGAGTACAAGAAAGGCCTTTCCAGAGCAAATCATTCTACCACCTTTCCATAGGTCAAACAGAGAATTTGCCATTGGAGATCAATTTATTTGTGCCTTAAAGGTTTTCAAGCCAGGAGAGTATGCATTTTCTCTGAGAATAGAGGCAAATACTTAAAATCATTATCAGCTAAAAATTTTTAAATTATAGCCAAGATTTTCAAACTGTCAGTGGGCTTACAGAATGGGAGGCAGGTACAACACTCTGGGCAGCAGCAGAAGGAAGACAAGTAGTATCTACAAACAAAACAGTGAAAAAAACCACACAAACATTGGTAGCTAATAAATTGATAACATGTTCCTCTTACTCTAATAAAATGCCTTAACTTTAACATAAATTTTAAAACTTGAAAAAAGTGGTTGAAAGTCTGCAAAAAGACTATTCTTTAATTCAAGATCCAAGTTCTGTTTGGGGTCCATGTGTTAGAATGGGCTACTCCCAGAAGCTGACTTTGATGTGAGTGCAAGTAATCTATTTGGAAAGTGATTTCAGGAGCACCAGTAAGAGAGCAGGAAAGTAAGATGGAAAGAAAATACAGGGTATATTAGTAAACAACTTACCATTGGGGTAAAACTAGATAAAAGTAAATACGGAGTATATTAGTAAACAGCTTACCACTGGGGCTGCCCTGGTTGCCAATATGATAAGCAAACTTATGAGATAAGGCATTATTATTTTACCCAAACTGAGTCCTAAAGATCTTGGCGACACACTTTTCCTAAGGTCACAATTAGAATCTCTGGGAGGCTGTACAGAACAAGCTACCAAGTATTCCTACCTGAGAGGTTAGGGAGTGGAGAATGTGTATTCACCAACTCCTTCCACTTACTGCTGGGGAGGCTTTGGGGTGTTAACTCCAGGAATTGGAGGCTATCTCACACTGGAGCGACCCTGGAGTGCACAGGAACAGTAGGTGTCACAGGGATATGGGTAAGGCTAGGGACCACTGTCACTGATCTGGGCAAAAGCCTAACAGTCCACAACCCTTTATCTACAATTCTGAAATCCCAAAGATTCTGGAAAATTTTTTTAATCTTTGTGTAAGTTGAGCCCAAAACTCATTTGGTGGCAAATTCTTACCTGCAGCTTTTTATTTTTTCCACCTTGTATGAATATTGTTTCACTAAAGAAATATTAATATGCTTGAGCATAAGATGCTGCCCAAATACCACCAGGAATATAAAATAACACAGAATTGACTTTTATAAAATTAATTTTCTAATATCTCCAAAATTCAGAACTCCAAAACATATCAGGGCACAAGGATTATGGACATGTAGTGTTTTGGTGACTTCTACCTTGTTGTTGAATTTGTCTTAAGAATAAATAAAATAATATTGATGAAGTATATTATTTCCTTGGTCAAAAAGTACTGAGTAGATTACTGAATAGTTGCCAAATTTTAAAATCCAGGAAAAAAAAAAAAAAAGGAGATGAACAGGGGAGGTAAAAAATAAAGCTTTCTAACTGCATGATTACTTTTTATTACTGAGATTCTTGGAGCCTTCTCTTTACCATGATCCATCATGATTAACAGTGTTAAAATTACTATTTAAAATATTAAAACCATACACCTTCAAAAACTCCCTAGAAAAATCAAAACCCAACCCAAAGATAAAAAAAGAAAAAAGGGTGATCTCATTAAATTAACACATACAGAATTTCCACATCAGGCTCTCAAGCTCATATGCTTCAGAAATCCAAACCAATAATCCTAATTATTGAGATCCACAATAACAAATATTTATTCATTTAATAAACATTTATTGAGCATAAAAGCCAGAATACTCAGTGGATTTTTAGAAATATGAAAAATAAACACCACCATCATTCATATAAGAATTGTGTAATTAGGTAAGGGAGCCAATTCATATAAATCATATCAACAAGTGACTATAATCCACAGCAAACCGTGATAATGGCCATATGAGTTATATACATGTTCACGAGATTAGAGACAAAGACCTCAATCCCAAGAACTGGAAAGGATGCAGGAAGTCTCAGTTTAAAAGATGCCATTTAGCCTGAATAATGAATGATTCCAAGTGATAGAAATGAAGCATAGGTTACGCCGGGCAGAAGTGATGGCAGGACCTATGGTATAAGACACTGAAGCTCACGGCCAGCTTAGCAAGTCACCCTGTTTGTGTGGAACATAGAGTTACATAAGAGAAATAGGCCACAACTGTTAGCCTCAAGTCAGACTGCAGAGAACCAAAGTATACAATTTAAACTATAGACACTGGGGATCATAAGGAAGTGGACGTATATAATTTAAACTATAGACACTGGGGATATATAATATACAAAGTATATAATTTAAACTATAGATACTGGGGATCATAAGGAAGTAGATGTGAGGCAGTATAGCTTAACAAATGCACACATCAGACTTTGGAGTCACTCTGCCTGGTTTGGGACTTGAATGCACCATTTACTCAGCTATGTGACATCACAAGTTACTCAAGCTCTCAAAAGCAGTTTCCTCATTTGTTCAACAGAAAATGATGATAACAATACCCGGTTCATGGAGCTACTGATGGGGCTAAATGAAATAACCTATGTAAAATATTTAGGACTCTGCTTTGCATGTTAAAAAAATAATAATGTTAGATTATTGTCACTAGTGGTGTGGTAGAGTAAAATTATGTGAATTTTGCTTTAGAAAGAATGATCTAAGCAATTAAATGAAGGATTGATTGGAAATTAGAAAGAGAAGACATGGTGAGATCAGTTAGAAGGGCATTTAAATAGCATGGTCCTAAAGAAAGGTAAAAGATATCTTTAAAAAATAAACGATTGGGAGCAGTACTGAAGGAGGGAACAAATGACAGAGATGTTCCAAGACAGTATTCATTTGTTAAAGCAAATTACTGTTGAATTTAAGGGACCAAAGAGCAAGCACATTCATTAGACAATGCCATGGTTTTGAGACTGAATAACTGGGAAGATGGTGGTGTCATTAACAATAAGAGGCAGTACTACTTTGGAGATGTTGACTTAAGGCAATATGAATCCTATAGAGTAATAAATTTTTAGATCAAAAGTCTAAAGAGAAATGGAGACTACAGACATGGTTTTAATAAGAGTTACTAGTATTCAGCATTAACTATGTGCTACATAAATACTATAAGCTATGCATGCCAATATAATAAGCAAGTTTGAGATAAGGCATTATTATTTTACCCAAACTGAGTCCTAATGATCTTTGCCGCACAATTTAACTAGCGTCACAATTAGTAAGAGACAGAGCTAGAGTTTAAAGTGTACATAACTTTAAAGCTTATATATATTTTGGATTGGAGTCGTTAGCATAACTGGAACAACTAAAGTACATGAAATTTCTAATGCGGAAAGAAGATAAGGCCAGAGGAAAATCTTGAGAAATGCCATATTTCAGACATAGGTGGAAAATGGGAGCCCGCAATGGGAAGAGCTTGATAGACATACACAAAAAAGAAAAAGATGAAAATGACATGGAAATCACAGAAGGAAAGCTTCCAGCAGATCATGGGCAATACCTTGGATGTTACAAAAAAATGAAGAAAGATAATATGAAGAGGCAATTTGAACAGATATTTCAGCTGTCACCAGTGTCTTTTAAGAAAGAAATTTCACATGCATATTGGAAGAAAATGCAGAATTGTAAAGAGTGGTATGAACCTGTGGTAAGGAAGTGTCAGTATTAAGAGTAGATAACCCTAATGAGAAGTTACATAGAAAAACAGAAAAATTATAGGTAGCTTGAGGGAATATAAACATCAAAGTAAGAGTTTTCAGAAATATATATTCAATCTGGGTTTATCTGTATGTTGAATGGAATGAGTCAGTAGAGAAAAAGCAATGAGGATGCTAAGAGAGATTCAGATTTAGTGATGCTATCGGAGATGAAGTAAGTGGTATAAGCATATAAAAAGAAGAGATAATGCTTTTCCTGAGACAAAAGTTTTCTACCTTGACGCAATTCCAGATAATGTTCTAGGACATGATGTTATTGTGCCTGCGAGCAGCTGGAATAGAATCAAATCACTGGATCAGAGGTCAAAATATCAGGTGAGTTCTATTCTTGATACAGAGCAGAGTTCACCGGACTTTGTCTATAAAGGGCCAAATAGTATTGTATTTAGTCTTTCTAGGTATATGGTCTTTGTCACAATTACTCTTCAACTCTACCATTACAGCATGAAATCACTCATAGACAAATAGGTGTGGTTAGTTCCAATAAATCTTTATTAATAAAACAAGCAGCTGGCTGGACTTAGCTCAAGGGCTGTAATATGCTGACCCATGATATAGAAGACTGAGTATCTTACAGACCAATCCTGCTACAAATAAAAGATATCAATTCTGAGAGAAAACCTATTTGAGGATTTGGAGATTTAACAAAAGTAGAGTTTGAAGAGGAGTCAACACCTGGAACAACTGATTTGGTTTATGCAGTTTTTCCCTAGAGGCAGCTGCAATGGCGATGGTAGTAGCACAAGGACTTGGGGAGGGCAGGCAGCAAAAACTTGTGCCATCCTTCCGACTGGAGGGAACTGGGGTAAAGACCCTGCAAGAACCACAGCTGCTGGGGAATGATGCGGATGCCCAAGAAAGCAGTAAGTCAGAAGAGGAGAACCCCAGATTCTATGTTTAAACTCAGCCTAAGTCTCTGCCTGACTCCTGAACCACGTATGGGTGGGGCAATCTGAAGGCAGCTTATAATTCAGGTTAAAAGAACTGAATTGAGTTCTATGCCACCCCCTACTACAGGCATGACATTTTGCAATTTAAGTCTAACTAAGCTACTAATTGCAAAAATGAAAATATCAACATTCCTTTTTTTTTTTAATTTAACTTTTATTTTAAATTCAGAGTCAGGCATGGTGGCTCACACCTATAATCCCAGCACTTTGGGAGGCCAAGGCAAGTGGATCGCATCAGGTCAGGAGTTCGAGACCAGCCTGACCAACATGGTGAAATCTCATCTTTACTAAAAATACAAAAAATTATCCAGGTGTGGTAGTGAATGTCTGTAGTCCCAGCTACTTGGGAAGCTGAGGCAGGAGAATCATTTGAACCAGGAGGCAGAGGCTGCAGTGAGCTGAGATCATGCCACTGCCCTCCAGCCTGGGCAACAGAGCAAGACTCTGTATCAAATAAGAAAAAAAAAGTTCAAGAGTATATGTGCAGGTTTGCTACCTAAGTAAACTTGTGCCATGGGACTTTGTTGTACAGATTATTTTGTCACCCAATTATTAAACCTAGTTATTTTTCCTGAACATTAATACTCTTTAGAAGAATGTAATGAAATCTATATAGCCTTAAAAACATAACAGCCACAATATCCAAAATGTATTCAAGATTTATCCAATGTAGAAAGAACAGAGAATTGAATGTGATGCAATCTGCTGAGATTTATTTCTAGATGTTAACATTTACAACATCTAAGTTATCTAGGTTATCTAGATGTTGGAAATATCAAATAAAAACTTCAAAACAGCTATTATAAGTATGAATATAAAAAATATATTCATACTGATTTTAAAAAACAGTACATTTCAACAGAGAAACAGGAAATGCAAAAAAATGAACACTTTATGCCTGAAAAATACAAGTATCTATGATAAAAATTCAATGGGTCTGATTAATAACAAAACAGAAATGACTAAATTAAGAATAAGCTACAGAATAGATGAAATAAACTCACCCAACATAAAGATGAGAAAAAAAGTGAAAGAAAATGAACAAAGCATTTGGGACATGTGGGACAACTTCAAAACATCAGACATATAGACAATTGGAGTCCCAGAAGAACAGTTTACAGAATAAGGCAGAAAAAAAATTTTGAAGAAATAGTGAGAGAAAACTCCTCAAACTTGACAAAAATATAAATTTACTGCTCAAGAAGTTTAGAAAACCACATTCTAAAAATATCAATAAATCAACACCTAGGCACATTATAATCAAACTAATGAAAACCAAAACTAAAGAGAAAATACTGAAAGTAGCCAGAGAAAAACAATATATTAAATATAGGGAAACATCAATTAGAATTTCCATGGATTTCTCACCAGAAACAGTGAAGGCAAAAAGCCATAGAAAAATATCTTTCAAGAATCCTATATCTGGTAAAAATATTCTTCAAGAATCTAAGTGAAATAAAGATATTTTCTACCCAAGGAAAACTAAGGCAATTCATTACTATCAGTCCTGTACTACAGAAACAACAAGGAAGTTCTTCAAGCTGAAGAGATATTATACCATAGGGAAATTCAGGTCTCAATTTAGGCATAAATTAACAGCACTGGAAACAGTAAACATTAAAGACTATAATGTTTGGTCAGCGCGGTAGCTCACGCCTGTAACCCTGGTACTTTTGGGAGGCCAAGGTGGGAGGATCACCTGAGGTAAGGAGTTCGAAACCAGCCTGGCCAACACAGTGAAACCCCATCTCTACTAAAAATACAAAATTAGCTGGGCATAGCAGTATATGCCTGTAATCCCAGCTACTCAGGAGGCTGAGACACAAGAACCGTGTGAACCCAGGAGGCGGAGGTTGCAGCGAGCTGAGATCAGTCCACTGCACTCCAGGCTTGGGAGACAGAGGAAGACTCTTTCTAAAAATAAATAAATAAATAAATAAATAAAGACTATAATATTACCTTAAATTTTAAAAAATGCATGTGACAGTTTAAAGCAAAAGTTATAACAGCGTTATAAAAATTATACCAATGTGCATGTATATCTGTACACATTGAGATTTATAAGGTTTATAATGTATATACATATAATAAATATGACAACTATGAGGAACACGACAAATGAAGTAATATAACTGTAGAGTCTCTACACTTCATATAAAGTATACAAGATTAACTCTAAGTAGATTAAAAAAGTTAAGGATGTATATTTTAATTACCAAATTGATCATTTGTAAAATAATGCAAAGAAGTAGATTTAAAAAGTCAAAAGTCAAATTAAAGTGATATTCTAAAAAATAATCCATGCTATCCCCATCAAGCTACCAATGACCTTCTTCGCAGAACTGGAAAAAACCACCTTAAACTTCATATGGAACCAAAAGAGAGCCCGCATAGCCAAGTCAATTCTAAGCAAAAAGAACAAAGCGGGAGGCATCACACTCCCGGACTTCAAACTATACTACAAGGCTACAGTAATCAAAACAGCACGGTACTGGTACCAAAACAGAGATATAGACCAATGGAACAGAACAGAGG
>NW_016107331.1:2662947-2739410 GCF_001604975.1 Cebus imitator | reverse complement strand
AGATAGCAAGGGGAGAAATGCCAGATGTAGGTGATGGGGAGGAAGGCAGCAAATCACACTGCCACATGTGTACCTATGCAACAATTTTGCATGTTCTTCACATGTACCCCAAAACCTAAAATGCAATCAAATAAATGGGGAAAAAATAAATAAATAATAATAATCCAAAAGAAGACAGGAAAGATGAACAGAGGAATATCAGCAAATCTAAAAAAGCAAGGTAACAGAAAAAGTTAATAAAATGATGGACTTAAATCAATCATATTAATTATTACATAAATGTCAGTGTACTAAACATTTCAATTAAAAGGCAGAGATTATCAGAATGCGTTTTTTAAAAACAAGAGAAAAGCAGGAAGAAGAAAACAGAGCATGTAAATAAAAACCACAAGATGGTTGGAGTAGATATAATAGTATCAGATAAAAGAGATTAAGGTAAGAGTATTACTGAAGATAAAGAGGGATACTTCGTAATGACAAGAGGCATTTTTTCAGATAGTCATTAGTCATAAATGTATATGTGCCTGACAGAGCCTAAAATTATGTGAAGCAAAAATTGACAGAACTAAAAGAATAAATAGACAAGTCCACAATAATAGTAAGAGATTTTAGCACCCTAATCTCAGTACTTTATAGAAAAACTAAAAAAAATTTTAGGCAAAAGAGGATTTATGACCTAATTTACATTTATAAAATTAGTATGCCCCAAAAACTGTAGAATATTAATTCTTTTCAAGTACACACAGTAGATTAACCATGATAGACCATATGCTTGACAATAGAAGACATCTTAATAAATTTAAAAGAACTGAAATCACATAAAGTATCTCTGACCAGAATAAATTAAATTAGAATAAGTGACCATAAGATACTTAGAGAAACCCTAAATATTTCAAAATAAAACAATATGCTTCTAAGTAATCCAAGGGTCAAATTTAAAAATCATAAAGTGAGTTATAAAATATTAAAATTTTTATAATAAAAATGACTGGAATGCAGTTAAATCAGTGCTTAGAGGAAAAATTATAGCTAAAATCCTTTTATTGAATAACAAGAAAGATTTTAAGTCGGTGACTTAACGTTCAACCTTACAAAGAACAAAGTAAACTGAAGGCAAATAAAATGAAAAAATAACAAACATAAGCACAAAATCAACAAAATAGAAAACAGACAAATCAGAGAAAAAAATAAGAAAACCAAAATTCATTTATTGAAAAGATTAATGAAACTTATGAACCTTTAGCAAAACTGACAAAAAAGTATAGAGAACAAAAATCATCAAAACCAGAAATGAACAAAGGATTACCATTAAAAATCCTATAAACATTAAAAGGATAATAAAAAAATTATAAACAATGTACACCAAAAATTTAACAATTAAGATGAAATGGATAAATTCCATGAAAGAACAAATACCAAGGCTCACGAAAGGAATAATAGATACTCTAAATAGCTCTATATCTTTAAAGAAGTTGGCTATAGTTTCAAACCTTCTCACAAAGGAAGTGTCGGGCCCAGATGGCTTCACTGGTAAAGCTCTACAAAATATTTAAGGGAAAAATACCAATTCTATACAAAATCTTTCCAAAATAGAAGAAGTATAAACACTTCTATACTCATTTTATGAGGACAAAATTACCTTGATATCAAGCCAGAGAAAGAAACTACAAGAAAAGAAAACTATAAGTCAATATCCCTTCTCCTACCAAAATATGTTAAGAACCGATCCTGTGTTGGCAGAAAAAACTAGAGGGGAGGGCAGTGGTAATAAGCTCATTTCTACATTTTGAGCGTCTTCTCTCCAATCTGTCTTTTACTCCCAACATATAAGAAATGTATTATAATGCCTCTCATCTTTAAAGTCTGCACAAAAGCAAACATTATTCATCCAAGACCCTGTTTTCCCCCACTAGTTATTGTTATATATCTATCCTTTCATTCACAAACATTTAGAGTGACCTCCATTTGGTCTGGACTTCCTCACCCCTTGTTCATTGCACAGAGCAGTCTGGCTGCCATCCTCAGCCCATAGACACTGCTCTCACTTTGGTAATCTCCCAGTTAGAGCACCTTCCATACTCTCGTGTCTCCAACATGCACCTAAGTACAGATGATCTCGCTTCCCCCTCACTCACTCTCATGACTCTAATGACCATTCTGTGCAATGGGCTTATTTACCCACATGGCTCTGAAAACTAGGTCTATACTGAGTTTCAGTCATCTCCATGTCTCTGACTTTCTATAATGATGGTCTCACTTGCTCGCACAGCCCTGATGAACACTTTGGTACAGATGTTCTAACGTGTTCTAGTAGCTCTGACGACTGTACGTGTGAAGGTGGTCTCCCTTGTTCCCACAGCACTAGCTCCACCTAGAAAATGCCTACTCATTTATGACTGTAACAACCGCTCCATTGCTGACAGTCTTATTCACTCCTTTGGCCTATCACCTCTCTGCCAAAAGATCTGACATTTTAAACCTTAGCCCAGACCTCTTGAATAGAAGGCAAAAACTAAAGCCATTATCTCACCAAGCAAAACAAAACACTTATCCTCCTCAATTCCCTGTTTTGGCAATGGAATGTTCTTATTGCCCAGATGTCTAAGAGTTATCCCAAATTTATTCCTTTCCCCTTCTACTCCACATTTATCGCCAAATTAAATGATTCTACCTTCTAAGTATTGCTATAATTTCTTCTCAATTTCCATACTCACTGCCACTCTCCTAGTTTAGCTCTTATTACCTCTTGCCTGGAATTTAAAATAGTGTCCTTACTAATGTCCTAATTCACATTTCAACCACCTCCCATGTACTCTCCACACAGCCACCACGGTATCTTTCTAGCACATGACAATGCAGTTACACAGGTCAAATTTCTATCCCATTTCCAAGCATGGAATCTGAGGCACTTTGCTTGCAGGAGCCACTCTGCCCATAATGTGCACCCTTATCTTCCACCTGTCCACTCTTAGCATCCTTTGCTCTCATTCTGCTCATACTGGTAGTTCTTCTGCTCTCTCATGACTGCTGTGCCTTTATATATGTGTCATCCCAGCCAAGAAGAGCTCCCTTCAACTTCCCACCTAGAAAGTGCCTACTCCCTTCCTGTCCAGCTCAAACCCTGCCTCCACTAGAAATTTTTCTGATACTTTTTGGCAAACTTGGACACTGCTTCTCTCACACAAAGACTGTACTAGTACATATCTTAATGACAGCAATTATTTTATTGTATTTTCATTGTTTATACATGAGTCTGTCCACTAGACTATTGGCTTGAAGAAAAAAACTGTGCCTACAGTGTTTGTAACCCCACACCTGGCACCTGGCACCCGGCACAGAGATGCTCAACAGACATAAAATAATTCAGAGGCTTGTTCCCATACTCATTTTCTCACTGCTTCATCCATGTCTAAGCTCTATATAATCCAGAATATGCACAGTAACACTATATTCACTGGTAGAATAAGAATTATTTTATAAGTCAAGGCATTAAAATGAAAACAACTTTGCGTTTTATAAAATTGAAGCTTTTTAAAAATAGGCTAAAGTGACAGGGCAAAAAGGTAGAACCAGTGCTTTACACAAGTTGAGAAGACGAAATGAAGGAGGCTATCCTGTGGGCAATTGGATTCTTTTTTTTCAAATAGTCATATGGGTGTGTGTGTGTAACTCCATCCCTTAGTTAGAATTTTGGATTATAAAAACATGTAAGAATGATCCTTAAGACAAAAAGGAGACTACTCCAAGCAAAGGAAGAAGATTTCTAAATCCTATGCATAAATTTATATACTCATTATTATTTTCCTTTTTCTGATCTAAAGTAAGCTATATTTGTTGGCATCTCTAGGCATTTTGCCCAGTTTAGTTTATTGTTTTCATCTCTTCAGTCTTTTATGGTTATATTGTTACTGATACTTTCAAATGATAATTTATCATTACTTCTTCATTTTTATACCCTCTCCAAACTGGGATTATGACTGAGACCAAAAGAGGGTATTAGGCAGGAAACACATTTTCTGCACATTCCACAGATATTTTAAGTAAAGGACATGTCAAAGTTAAACCCCAAAAAGCAATTTTCTTAATTAGCTTAATAAGTAATGATTGTGACTGAATCAAGTGTATCAGTTCAAGAAACCTTTAAAACATGATAGGCTTCAATAACAAAAATAAAATCAAGTAACAGTTATTACTTACTATATCCTACTTGATTTTCAATCTTCATTAGATAGCTTCAAATGCCTGTTCTTACCAAAACAAATCCCAAAATTTAAATAGTAATAGTGTTATTGATACTAACTTGTACAAACATGCCAAAAATATTTTTAACTGCTAAATACACTAAAAAGAATCCATGGATTCCTGGGCAAGATGGTCAAATAGGAACAGCTCTGGTCTGCAGATCCCAGCAAGAACAATGCAGAAGCTGGTGATTTCTGCACTTCCAACTGAGGTACCCAGCTCATCTCATTGGGACTCATTAAAGAGTGGGTGCAGCCCATGGAGGGTTAGCAGAAGCAGGGTGGGGCATTGCCTCACCTGGGAAGTATGAGGGGTTGGGGAACTCCCTGCTCTAGACAAGGGAAGCTGTGAGGGACTGTATCATGAGGAATGGTGCATTTTGGCCTGGATACTAGTTTTTCCCAGTATAGAAGACAGACCAGAAGACTTCCATGGGTGCCTATACCACCAGGGCCCTGAGTTTCAAGCACAAAACTGGGTGACCATTTGGGCAGACCCCAAGCTAGCTGCAGGGGTTTTTCCTTGTATCCAAGGGGGCTCACGGAACACCAGCGAGACAGGACCATTCACTCCCCTGAAAAGGGGGCTAAAGTTAGGGAGTCAAGTGGATCCTACCTTCAGGGATCCCACCCTCACGGATCAGCAGATCCTATCCTCACAACGCCCAGCGGATCCCACCCTCATGAAGCCCAGCAAGTTAAGATCCACTGGCTTGAAATTCTCCTTGCAAGCACAGCAGTCTGAAGTTGACCTGGGACACTCAAGCTTGGTAGAGGGAGGGGCATCCACCATTACTGAGGCTTGAGTAGGGGGTTTTCCTCTCACAGTGTAAACAAAGCCACCCAGAAATTTGAACTTGGCAGTGCCCACCACAGTGCCACAAACCCACTGTAGCCAGACTACCTCTCTAGATTCCTCCTCTCTGGGCAGGGCATCTTGAAAGAAAGGCAGCAGCCCCAGTCAGGGGCTCACAGATAAAACTCCCATCTCCCTGGGACAGAGCACATAGGGGAAGGAGTGGCTGTGGGCACAGCCACAGCAGACTTAAACATTCCTACCTGCCAGCTCTGAAGAGAGCAGTTGGTCTCACAGCACAGCACTCAAGCTCTGTGACGAGACAGACTGCCTCCATAAGTGGCTCCCTGACCTCTGTGCCTACTGACAGGGAGACATCTCCCAGCAGGGGTCAAAAGACACCTCAAACAAGAGACCTTTGGCTGGCATCTGGCGGGTGCCCCTCTGGGACAAAGCTTCCAGGCAAAGAAGCAGGCAGCAATCTTGCTGTTCTGCAGCCTCCGCTGGTGATACCCAGGCAAACAGGGTCTGGAGTAAACCTCCAGCAAGCCCCAGCAGACCTGCAGAAAAGGGGCCAGACTATTAGAAGGAAGACTAACAAACAGAAAAGAAAAGCATCAATATCAACAAAAAGGATGACCACACAAAAACTCCTTCCAAAGGTCACCAAAGACCAAAGGTAGATAAATTCATGAAGACAAAACAACAACAACAACAAAACAGTGCAAAAAGGCTGAAAATTCCAAAAAACAGAATGTATCTTCACCTGCAAAGGATCACAACTCCTCACCAGCAAGGAACCAAAACTGGACTGAGAATGAGTTTGACGAATTGACAGAAGTAGGCTTCAGAAAGTGGGTAATAACAAACTCCTCTGAGCTAAAAAAGCATGTTCTAACCCTATGCAAGGAAGTTAAGAACCTTGAAAAAAGGGTAGAGGAATTGCTAACTAGAATAACCAGTTTAGAAAAGAACATAAATGACCTGATGGAGCTAAAAAACTCAGCACGAGAACTTTGTGACGCATACATAAGTATCAGTAGCTGAATTGATCAAGCAGAAGAAAGGATATAAGAGACTAAAGATCAGCTTAATGAAATAATGGGCGAAGACAAGATTAAAGAAAAACAGAATGAAAAGGAATGAACAAAGCCTCCACGAAATATAGGACTATGTGAAAAGACCAGACCTAACTTTGATTGGGATACCTGAAAGAAAGAGGGAGAATGGAACCAAGTTGGAAAACACACTTCAGGATATTATCCAGGAGAACTTCTCCAACCTAGCAAGACTGGCCAAAATTCAAATTCAGGAAATACAGAGAACACAACAAAGATACTCCTCAAGAAAACAACCTCAAGATATATAATGGTCAAATTCACAAAGGTTGAAATGAAGGAAAAAATGTTAAGGGCAACCAGAGAGAAAGGTCAGGTTACCCACATAGGGAAGCCCATCAGACCAACAGTGGATCTCTCTGCAGAAACCCTATAAGCGAGAAGAGAGGGTGGGGCCAATATTGAACATTCTTAAAGAAAAGAATTTTCAATCCAGAATTTTACATCCAGCCAAACTAAGCTTCATAAATGAAAATAAAATAAAATCCTTCACAGACAAGCAAATGCTAAGGGATGTACTCACCACCAGGCCTGCCTCACAAGAGCTCCTGAAGGAAGCACTAAATATGGAAAGGAACAACCAGTACCAGCCATTGCAAAATATACCAAAATGTAAAGACCATCGACACTGTGAAGAAGCTGTATCAACTAACCAGCAAAATAATCAGCTATCATCATAATGACAGGAACAAATTCATACATAACAATATGAAACTTAAATGTAAATGGGCTAAATGCCTCAATCAAAAGATACAGACTTGCAAACTCGATAAAGCGTCTAGACCCATCGGTATGCAGTATTCAGGAGACCCATCTCACGTGCAAACACACATAGGCTCTAAATAAAGGAATGGAGGAAGTTTTACCAAGCAAATGGAAAGCAAAAAAAAAAAAGCAGGGGTTACGATCCCAGTCTCTGATAAAAGAGTCTTTAAAGCAACAAAGATGAAAAAAGACAAAGAAGGGCATTACATAATGGTAAGGGGATCAATGCAACAAGAAGGGCTAACTATTCTAAATATATATGCACCCAATACAGGAACACCCAGATTCATACAGCAAGTTCTTAGAGAACTACAAAGAGACTTGGACTCCCACACAATAATAGTGGGATACTATAACAGCCCACTGTAAATGTTAGACAGATCAACCAGACAGAAAATTAACAAGGATATTCAGACTTCAACTCAGCTCTGGACCAAGCAGACCTAATAGACATCTACAGAACTCTCCACCCCAAATCAACAGAATATACATTCTTCTCCGTACCACAGAGCACTTATTCTAAAATCAATCACATAATTGGAAGTAAAATACTCCTCAGCAAATGTAAAAGAACAGAAATCATAACAAACAGTCTCTCAGACCTCAGTGTAATCAAATTAGAACTCAGGATTAAGAAACTCACTCAAAACTGCACAACTACATGGAAACTGAACAACCTGCTCCTGAATGACTACTGAGTAAATAACAAAATTAAGGCAGGAATAAATAAGTTCTTTGAAATCAATGAGAACAAAGACACAACATACCACAATCTCTGGGACACAGCTAAAACAGTGTTCAGAAGAAAATTTATAGCACTAAATGCGCACAGGAGAAAGCGGGAAGGATCTAAAATTGACACCCTAACATCACAATTAAAATAACTAGAGAAGCAAGAGCAAACAAATTGAAAGCTAGCAGAAGACAAGAAATAACTAAGATCAGAACAGAACTGACGGAGATAGAGACACAAAAAACTCTTCAAAAAATCAATTAATCCAGGAGCTGTTTTTTTGGAAAGATTAACACAATAAATAGACTGCTAGCCAGGCTAATAAAGAAGAAAAGAGAGAAGAATCAAATCGACATGATAAAAAATGATAAAGGGGATATCACCACTGATCCCACAGAAATACAAACTACCATCAGAGAACACTATAAACACCTCTATGCAAATAAACTAGAAAATCTAGAATAGGATAAGTTCCTGGATACATACATCTTCCCAAGACTAAACCAGAAAGAAGTCAAATCCCTGAATAGACCAATAACAAGTTCTGAAATTGAGGCAGTAATTAACAGCTTACCAACCAAAAAAGGTCCAGGACCAGATGGTTTCCAAGGCAAATTCCACCAGAGGTACAAAGAGGAGCTAGTATCATTCCTTCTGAAACAATTCCAAACAATAGAAAAAGAGGGACTCCTCTCTAACTCATTTTAACAGGCCAGCATCATCCTGATACCAAAACCTGGCAGAGACACAACAAAAGACAATTTCAGGCCAATATTCCTGATGAACATCAATGTGAAAATCCTCAATAAACTACTGGCAAACCAAATCCAACAGCACATCAAAAAGCTTATCCACCATGATCAAATTGGCTTCACTGGGATGCAAGACTGGTTCAACATATGCAAATCAATAAATGTAATCCATCACATAAAAAGAACCAAAGACAAAAACCACATGATTATCTCAATAGATGCAGAGAAGGCCTGCGATAAAATTCCACACCCTTTATGCTAAAAACTCTCACTAAACTAGGTACTGATGGAACATATCTCAAAATAATAAGAGCTATTTATGACAAACCCACAGCCAATATCATACTAAATGAGCAAAAGCTAGAAGCATTCCCTTTGAAACCAGCACAAGACAAGGATGCCCTCTCTCACCACTCCCATTCCACACAGTATTGGAAGTTCTGGGCAATCAGGCAAGAGAAAGAAATAAAGGGGATTCAAAAATAAAGAGAGGAAGTCCAATTGTCTCTGTTTGCAGATGACAAAATTGTATATTTAGAAAATCCCATCATCTCAGCCCCGAATCTTAAGCTGATATGAAACTTCAGGAAAGTCTCAGGATACAAAATCAATGTGTAAAAATCACAAGCATTCCTATACAACAATAATAGACACACAGAGAGCCAAATCATGAGTGAACTCACATTCACAATTGCTACAAAAAGAACAAAATACCTAGGAATACAACTTACAAGGGATGTGAAGGACGTCTTCAAGGAGAACTACAAACTACTGCTCAAGGAAATAAGAGAGGACACAAACAAATGGAAAAAACATTCCATGATCATAGATAGAAAGACTCAATATTGTGAAAATGACCATACTACCCAAGGTAATTTATAGATTCAATGCTATCCCCATCAAGCTACCACTGACTTTCCTCAAAGAATTGAAAAAAATTACTTTAAATTTCACATGCAGCCAAAAAAAGAACTCGTATTGCCAAGACAATCCTAAGCAGAAGGAACAAAGCTGGAGGTATCACACTACTCACTTCAAACTATAGAGCTAGAGTAACCAAAACAGCATGGCACTGGTACCAAAAACAGATATACAGACCAATGGGACAGAACAGAGTTCTCAAAAATACACCACAAATCTACAAACATCTGATCTTTGACAAACCTGACAAAAACAAACAATGGAAAAAGGATTCCCTACTTATCAAATGGTGCTGAGAAAATTGGCTAGCTATATGCAGAAACTGAAACCGGACCACTTCCTTACACCTTATACTTAAAAGTAACTCATGATGGATTAAAGACTGAAACATAAGACCTAAAACCATAAAACCCTAGAAGAAAACATAAGCAGTACCATTTAGGACATAGGCACAGGCAATGACATCATAACTCAAATACCAAAAACAATGGCAACAAAAGCCAAAATTCACAAATTGGATCTAATTTAATTAAAGACCTTCTGCACAGCAAAAGAAACTATCATCAGGGTAAACAGGCAGCCTGCAGATTGGCAGAAAATTTTTGCAATCTATCCATCTGACAAAGGGCTAATATCCAGAATCTACAAGGAACTTAAACAAATTTACAAGAAAAAAACAAAACAACCCCATCAAAAAGTGGAAAGGATATGAACAGACACTTCTCAGAAAAACACATTCATGTGCCCAACAAACATATGAAAAAAGTTCCTCATCACTAGTCATTAGAGAAATGCAAATCAAAACCACAATGAGATACCATCTCAAGCCAGTTAAAATGGCGATCATTAAAAAGTCAGGAAACAGGTGCTGGAGAGACTGTGGAGAAATATGAACACTCTTACACTGTCGGTGGGAGTGTAAATTAGTTCAACCATTGTGGATGATAGTGTGGTGATTCCTCAAGGATCTAGAATAAGAAATACTCTTTGACCCAGCAATCCCATTACCAGGTATACACCCAAAAGATTATAAATCATTCTACTATAATGACACATGCATACATATGTTTATTGCAGCACTCTTCACAATAGCAAAGACTTGGAACCAACCCAAATGTGGCACATATACACCATGGAATACTACACAGCCATAAAAAGGATGAATTCATGTTCTTTGCAGAGATATGGATGAAGCTGGAAACCATCAATCTCAGCAAAACTAACACAGGAGCAGAAAACCAAACACCATATGTTCTCACTCATAAGTGGGAGTTGAACAATGAGAACACATGGACACAGGGAGGGGAAGATCACACACTGGGGCCTGTCAGGGGGTGGTGGTCTAGGGGAGGGATAGCATTAGGAGAAATACCTAATAGAGATGATGGGTTGATGGTTGCAGAAAACCACCATGGCATGTTCATACCTATGTAACAAACCTGCACATTGTGCATGTGTATCCCAGAGCTTGAAGTATAATTTTTTAAAAAAAATAAAGATACTTAAATTAGAAAAAAAGAACAATTCTGTAAACAACAGATGCTGTAGAGGATGTGGTGAAATACATATGCTTTTATCTTGTTAGCGTAAGTTAGTTCAACCATTGTGGAAGACAGTGTGGTGATTCCTCAAGGACCTAGAACTAGAAATACCATTTGATCCAACAGTCCCATTACTGGGTATATACTCAAAGGATTATAAATCATTTCAGTATGAAGACACATGCACATGTGTCTTTATTGCAGCACTATTCACAATAGCAAACACTTGAAACCAACCCAATTGCCCATCAATGTTAGACAGAACAAAATTCCGAAATAAATTTGAATGTATTATAATACTGAGGATAAAGAAAATGTGGCACATATACACCAGGAAATACTGTGTAGCCACAAAAAAAGGATGAGTTTATGTCCTTTGCAGGAATGTGGATGAAGCTGGAAACCATCATTCTCAGCAAACTAACACAGAAACAGAAAACCAAACAACACATGTTCTCACTCATAAGTGGGAGTTGATTAATGAGAACATATGGGCACACGGAGGGGAATGTTGCACACTGGGGCCTGTCAGGGGATAGGTGGCAAGGGGAGGAATAGCATTTAGAGAAATACCTAATGTAGATGATCGATTGATGGGTGCAGCAAACCACCATGGCCCATGTATATCTATGTAACAAACCTGCACATTCTGCACATGTATCCCAGAACTTAAAGTATGTATATATTAAAAAAAGAATTCATGGAATATAAGGGGAAAAAAACCAAGTAGATAGCCTATTTTTAACTCAACCATTTCCTTTGTTTAAATAGTGGTTATGAGTTTGAATAGATGTTTCAGGATCTATCTCCAACTACTTTAGTTTTTATGTTTTGAGACAGGGTCTTGCTCTGTCATCCAGGCTGGAGTACAGTGGTACAATCATGGCTAACTACAGCCTTGACCTCCTAGGCCCAAGCAATCCTCTCACCTCAGCCTCCCCACTAGCTGAGACAATAGGCTTACACAACCACACGTGACTTATTTATTTATTTATTTATTGTGCAGACAGTGTCTCCCTGTGTTGCCCAAACTGGTCTAGAACTCCCAGATCAAGCAATCCTCCCACCTGGGCCTCCCAAAGTGCTGGGATTACAGGTGTAAGCCACTATGCCTGGTCTCGGTTTCCAACTTCTAAATGTAAAAAGTGGTCTTTATAAAGCAAAATATCTAGCTTCCAAGAAAACTTTAGTTGACTTTACAGTTTTATAACGGGCCCACCTAATTTAATTATGTTTTTATAAATTTTTATTTTAGGTGTGGGGATATATGTGAAGGTTTGTTATATAGGTAAACTCAAATCATGCAGGTCTGTTGAACAGATTATTTCATCACCCAGGTATTAAGCCTAGTACCCAATAGTTATTTTTCCTGCCCCTCTTCCTCTTTCCACCCCTCACCCTCAAGCGGAATCCAGTGTCTATTGCTCCCTTCTTTGTCTTCATGAGTTCTCATCATTTAGCTCCCACTTGTAAGTAAGAACATAATGCTATTTGGTTTTCTATTCCTGCATTAGTTTGCTAAAGAGTAACAGCCTCTATCCAGCTCCATCTGTGTTCCTGAAAAATACAAGATCTCGTTCTTTTTCATGGCTGTATAGTATTCTATGGTGTATATGTACTACATCTTCTTTATCCCATCTGTCACTGATGGGCATTTAGGTTGATTCCATGTCTTTAATATTGTGAATAGTGCTGCAATAAACATTCACATGCATATTTCTTTACAGTAGAATGATTTATATTCCTCTGGGTATATACCCAGTAATGAGATTGCTGGGTTGAATGGTAGTTCAGCTTTTAGCTCTTTGAGGAATTTTCATACTGCTTTCCACAATGGATGAACTAATTTACACTCCCACCAACAGTGTACGAGTGTTACCTTTCCTCTGTAACCTCACCAGCATTTGTTAGTTTTTGACTTTTTAATAAGAGCCATTCTGACTGGTATAAGATGGTAACTCATTGTGGTTTTGATTTGCATTTCTCCAATTATCAGTGATATTGAGCTTTTTTTCATGTGCTTGCTGGCCACATGTATGTCTTCTTTTGAAAAGTGTCTGTTCATGTCCTTTGCCCACTTTTTAACGGGGTTGTTTTCCTCTTGTAAATTTGTTTAAATTCCTTACAGATGTTGGATATTAGACCTTTGTCAGATGGATAGTTTTCCTTTAGCAAAAATTTTCTCCTATTCTGTAGGTTGTCTGTTTACTTTGTTGATAGTTTCTGTTGCTGTGCAGAAGCTCTTAAGTTCAATTAGATCCCACTTGTCTTGCTTTTGTTGCAATTGCTTTTTGGTGTCCGTGTCATGAAATCTTTGCCCATTCCTATGTCCAGGATGGTATTTCCTATGTTGTCTTCCAGGGTTTTTATAGCTTTGGGTTTCACATTTAAGTATTTAATCCACCTTGAGTTGATTTTTGTATATGATGTAAAAAAGGGGTGCAGCTTCAATCTTCTGCATATGGCTAGCCAGTTATCCTAGCATCATTTTTTGAATAGGGAGTCTTTTCCCCATTGCTTGTTTTTGTCAGCTTTGTCAAAGATTATATACCCTCCCAACACTGAACCAAGAAGAAATTAATTCCCTTAACAGATCAATAAAAAGCTTCAAAATTGAATAAGTAATGAATATCCTACCAACCAAAAAAGCCCAGGATCAGATGAATTCACAGCCAGATTCTACCAGATGTACAAAGATCTGGTACCATTCCTGCTGAAACTACTCTTAAAAAATTGAGGAGGGACTCCTCCCCCAACTCATTCTTCAAGGCTGCATCATCCTGATACCAACCTGGAAAAGACATAGTAAAAAAAGAAACTTTAAGGCCAATATATTTTTTTTTTTGGTTCGAAATGGTTTTACGGGAAAATTAATCTGTAACAAAGAGTTGGCCTTGAGTGCGAAGGCTCCACCATTTTTTGAGCAAAGCGTACAAAGGTTCCAAGGACAGGACCAAGAACAAGGGGCTCAGACATTTATCACTGCAGGCATTTTCTCTTTCTCTTCTTCACAAGAGGTGGGCAGAGGACTGCTCACATTGTTTCGTCAAACACTGTCTTGAGGCCTCGCCATGTGAGTGCCAAGCACTCCAGGTATTTTACAGCACCAATCTCCTTAGCCAGGGCTAGACCCTGTGGAAAGATGATGGGAGTCAGCTTCTTCTCCTTCAGTTTCTTGATCGTGTCTTTATCATCCCTAAGATCAAGTTTAGTTCCCACTAGGATGATGGGTGTGTTGAGGCAGTGATGCTGCACCTCAGGATGCCACTTTGCACAGACATTGTCAAATGATGCAGGACTCACAAGGGAAAAGCAAATTAAGAGCACATCTGTTTGTGGATATGATAGGGGGTGTAATCTGTCATAATCTTCTTTGTATCAACTAACATCAATGCAAAAATTCTCAACAAAATACTTGCAAACTGATTCCAGTGGTTTTTTTGTTTTTTGCAAACATCAAAGAATTATTCCACCATAATCAAGTAGGCTTCATCCCTGGGATGCAAGGACGGTTCAATACAAGCAAATCAAAAAATGTGATTCATCACATAAACAAAACTAAGACAAAAACCACATCATTACCTCAACAGATACAGAAAAGGTTTTTGCTAAAATTCAAAATCCCTCCATGTTTAAAACTATCAATACACTAGCTACCAAAGGAACACACCGCAAATTAATAAGAGCCATCTATCACAAACCCATATGATGTTGTTCACTATGACAACATCATACTGAATGGACAAAAGCTGGAATCATTCCTTTTGAAAACCAGCACAAGACAAGGATGCCCTCTATCACCACACTACTCCTATTCAACACAGTATTAGAAGTCCTAGCCAGAGCAATCAGGCAAGAGATAGAAATAAAGGGCATCCTAATAGGAAGAGAGGGAGTCAAACTATCCCTGCTTGTAGGCAACATAATTCTGTATCTTGAAAACCCCATAGTGTTGACCCCAAAGCTCCTTCAGCTGATAAACAACTTCAGTAAAGTTTCAGGATACCCAATTATGTCTAACTGTGAGAAGACAAAATAGAAAATGTGTGAAGAGGGCATTCATGTCCTTTGTCACCTTCTTAGTAGCTCCTATGGGCAAAAACACAGGACTGAAGCTATCTATGACCACCTCAAGAGTTCCCGTCATTTCCCATGTTACAATTCCGTTTACACGAAGCTGAGGAATTAACTATAAAAGAACCAGTATCATGACTGCTTAAAGAAAAGAGACCCTAGGAGCTTCTAACCCTTATTCCAAGGTCCATGGTAGGGTTACTGAATCCCATATTGCTGAATATAATTTTATCATTTCACTCATTTAACAAATATTTTGATAATATTTATAAGCAGAGTTCACAAGATTTTCAAATAAATGAAGGTAATAAATGTGTATCTTCCTATCAGAAATATTAGAACCTTTTAAATCTAAATGAGTAAACATCTCTATTCCCTACCCTGCTTCAGGCTACTTGATCTCTAAATTACCTTAATATTTCCTGTCTTAAATCTTGGCTGAGATCAAGTCTTACTATTCTGTTCACCCAAAGGGAACTGAATGTTGCCTTGAAAAGAATATAATATAAATATAGATAGTAAGATTTGTTAGGGGAAGTGGCTGGGGCTTTAAAAAAACAGAAAAATGTAATAGCGGAGATTCTGTTTTACCTCATCTTTTTTATCTATCATCAAAATCAGTCTCTATCAAGAAATCAGGGAAAGAGCTATTAGCTGAATTCCACTTAATCAAGTCACTTCCATCCTACTTGAGGTAAGATTTGCCTAAATCAAAAATCTGAACAGTTCTTTCTATAGTTTTTCCCTGCCTGACTAGTCCTAAATACGTGTTCAAATTCAACTATTTGTGACCTTTTAATGTATATCCCACAAGCTGTGAAACTGCCTGCTAGGCTAATGGTACCTGAGCAGACTATGGCATTGTTGAAGATTGTTGAAGACTTTCCTGGAACCTGGCCAAAAAAATATCAGCAGCTCCAACCTCACTATCAGTGAGCCAGAGAAGTTTCTACTAAACAAAACAACTAATGGAGAATCAGAAAACTCAAAATTTTGCATATAACTGCAACAAGTCAAGAATTTTTTAAACATTAGGTAATTTCTAAATATTGTCAATAATAATCTTTCAAGCCAAATTTATCAATCATGCAGTGGGAGCCAAGTACATATTGGTAGAGTATATTTACAAGGAAGTCCATTAGTCATAAAGGAGTAGCAAACCATCCAATTCGTACATTCAGAGCTACAAAACAGATCTTCATGGGTGTGTGTGTGTGCACGCACGTGCACACACACACACGCACACACACACACGCAATAAATGGTGGACCCCTGCAGCCAAGTAATTCTTCAAGTATTTCTATTTCCAAAGAAAGGGTTTTGTTGTTGTTGTTTTGTCTTTTAGTTCTCTCTTGCTATTTAAATGTAAAGGAACCTAGTCTACTGCTAAAATAATTTGCTTTTCCAAAGAAAACCAGGAGAATACAAGCAACATTGTAATATTTATTGTTGTTTTTTAAAATTCATGGTAATCCAGGCCAGGCATGGTGGTTAGGGCCCGTAATCCCAGCACTTTGGGAGGCAGAGGCAGGTGGATCACCTGAGGTCAGGAGTTCAAGACCAGCCTGGCCAACATGGTGAAACCCCATTTCTACTAAAAATACAATGGGCATGGTGGCAGATGCCTGTAATCTCAGCTACTCAGGAGCCTGAGGCAAGAGAATCACTTGAACCCCCAGGAGGCGGAGGTTGCAGTGAGCCAAGATCATACCACTGTACTCCAGCCTGAGCCACAGAGAGAGACTCCATCTCAAAAAAAAAAAATCATGGTAATAAAGCCTTACAAATCAAAGAATTACAGCTTTCTCATTCTACCACACACACTAGTATTTGCACAAATGTTATAATAATACCCTTATGCATTAACAATCATTTATAATGGCTAGAAATTCATTTGTTTTTTAATTGTTTTAAAAGTGTTATCGTGATCGAAAAGCAACATTTTTTCAAGTTAAATGGGCAATGGACCACAAAAATTTGTAGAGAAAACAGGTTATATACTTCATCTAAAAGTAGAAACTTATTTCCAAATTTTGTCATCTCATAGTCAGGCAACAAACAATCTTAAGGCTTTATAAACTGAACCACATTAATAAAGAAGGAATTTTATTTGGATTTCATAGGCTTGAAGTAGTAGAAAATCTCCATAGGTTAAAGTAATTTAACTATCAATTAACATAGTTCAAACATAAATTGTGAGGCAAAACAAAGGATAAAATATTCCAGAAATCTCTGGCTTTCCTAAAACTCTTCCAGAATTCAAATTTTCCAAATAATATATCCTAAGACACTGCCCTCCTTGAACTCTCTCCTCTTTTCTCTTTGATGACAATATTATCCCCAGATCTTTCTCCTAAGACCCTGGGCATCCTTCTCAGTTGCTTTGTTAGTTCCTCTTTCTCTACCTACCTCCTCGGTACTTGTACTCCCCAGAGATCTGTCTTCAGTCATTATCATGCCTCACTTTACTCATTCTATTAATCCCAAACATCTCTATGGCTTCAGAATCCACTTAACATCCTAAATCTGAATCTCCAAACAAGATCACTTTTTTGAAGTTTAGATTCTTATCTCCAACTGGATGTTCCATTGCATGTCAATTCAATATGTCCAAAATATAATCCATTATGTTTTCAATGAACCTACTCATCCTCATGTATTTCATGTTTTAGCTAAAGGCATTAAAGTTCATCTAGGATAGTACCTGGTCACTGATACAAAATTTAGTAAACAAATGAAACTAGTTGATTGATCAACAACTATTAGTTAAGAATATTCATATAACCAGACACTGGGCCAGGTGCTAGGGAATATATATACATGTGCATATATAAATATGCAAGAAAGACAGTCTCTGCTCTTGTGGAGTTCAGCTTAGTGAAGAAGACAGCCATTAAATAATTACACATGTAATTAATTTTTCCCATTAATTACATGTATAATTACAAAGGAAATATAGACTGTCCAATCAGCCAAACCAGAAAAGCTGAAAATACTTTCAATATTTTTCTTTCCTTCACCCTCAATTTCCAATTAGCTTCCAATTCTTACTGGTTCCATTTCTGAAATTTTTCTGATTTATTTCTTCTCCTCCATCATTATTGTCTTGCTCAATACAAGGCTTCATCATCTCGTTTCTTCAACTGGTCTCTTTGACAACAACATCTCCTCTTATTGTCCAATCATAACTGTTATCTTTCTACAATACTGTTGTGATAGTGCCACAATCCTCCTAAAAAACATTTAAAGGCCCCATCTGGCCTAAAGAATAAAGCCCCAAATCAGTATTTTCATGGTTGTCACAGTCCAGCCATCATTTGACTTTTCATATTCAGTATATTCTCTCTCAATCCCCTGTACCCTGGTCTCTAGCAGATCACACCTTCATTCTCTGAGATCTTCCTTTCTAATATCTGGTCTCAGAAAAATAAAATTGGCTTGAAGACACTGGAATCCTGATTGAAATAAGATTCTGGAGGCCTGGCCAGATCATATGAACGAGACTCCTCTTGCTTTAAGCTGAAAGAGGTCAAGGAAGGGGTAGTTACAAGAAGTAGCATACTTTGAGAGTGCCAGGAGATAGCTCAAAGTAAGGTCAATCGTCTAAAATGGATCAATACCAACCAGGATTCAAAGACAAAACCAGACAAGAAAAAGATCAAAGGTTGGAGAACAAAAAAATATCTAAAGCAGACAACAGGGAAATGAAATCAGAAATGACTTCAAAGTTAATTGACAGATGACTTGCATGAATTTTTTAAAATCTGGTTCTCGCAGTTGCTAATATAAATATATTAGGAAATCCAATCAGCTCCAATTTATTCTTTCAAGGTTATTCTCAGTGAAAACTGTCCATACTCAAACCTCATTCCATTTCCTAATTCTTTTCTCCATAACATGCCCATAGTCCTTTGCATATGCTTCCATCATAACAACTGGCACACTTAATCATAATTACTTCCATGTCTGTTTACTCAACTAAAATAGGAGCAGCATAAGGGTAGGGGCTATGTCTTAGGCATCCTTTTATTCTCAATAAGAACACATAGTAAGTTATTAAATGAATTAACGAATGAGCAAATGATCATGGTGGTCCTAACTTAATGGCACCTAATAAAAAGACCTGTTGTTAAACTTAGAAATTGACTTTGGGAGCTGCTGTTTTTGACTATAGAATAGTTTGGGTACAGGATGAGAAACTTAAATGCTTTTTCTAGGTTTTGACTTAAAAATTCAGAAGCAGACTAAAAAAATTCAAATAGGAGCCCAAGAAAAATGCAAATACATACAAGTAGAAAATATCAGAATGCCCATACAATGCTGTACCCTGGTCTCTAGCCATATGACACCTTCATTCTCTCAGATCTTCCTTTCTAATACCTGGTCTCCAAAAAATAAAACTGGCTTGAAGACATTGGAATCCTGATTGAAATAGGATTCAGGAGGCCTGGTCAAAAAAGTTTTGTTTTGTGTTGCTTTTAAATAATTCGGTCCCAGTGAGGCAATAGTATAATAGACTTTCCACTCAGCAGTTTATTTCTAGACATTAATGGCTTATTAGCTGAAATTTCTTCTCCCTTACTCCTGAAATAAAATATACAACATAGACATTTGCAGTATACATGTAAAATGTATACTATTTGACTGTGCATTTACTGATTGGAGAAATTCCTGCTCAACAATAGCCCTGAGACTAGAAACTTAAATGTAAATATAATTCAAAGTTGTGTTTCATAAATATTGATTAATAAATAAAATCATTCTTCTCTAACCAATAATCAATTTAATGAAAGTTGTATTACTTGAGTAATCATAACTATTATCTACTCATTCTCTCAAAATCTTCTTGACAGCATGTATAACTAAAATTCTACCATCCTTATGGAACCTAATTCAATGCCAACTACTGTTTGGAAATGCAATACGAATTTGATAACACAAATAATTTGGTTGAATTTTATGACCTCAACAGCCCCTTCTGGACAAAAATTCTATATTATTACAATTATTTTAGATTAAATAGAGACAAGCATAGTAGAACATGAATTTCAAAATGAGAAATGTCGGTCTGGCTATATGCCAAGTCAGCTAAATTGCCCTTGAAATATGTAGCCACCTCCCAGTAAGAATTAGCAGTCAACACACTTAACTTTCTACACAAACTGTGTTCTCAGCCTTTTTACCTATTCCCACCTTGTATCAATTCCACATCTCTTAGGAGTTTGACTTTGCTGCTTCTTCTCTTGAATCTGCTACTGCTACCTCTCCTCTGGTTTCCTTCCCAAGCTACTGCTTGTATTCAGCCCATGAATCTGAATCCAATAAATCCCAGCCTGATCTAACTTGCCATAAAAGACCCTACCCTTTGCCTCTGCTGATCTATGTGGCCAGCTCTGCTAACAAATTTGGCCTTACTATACAAGAAGGAAATGTGCAAAATAACTTTTCAAAGGTCATGAAGCAGATGGGGTGTAGAACTATGTGTTTAAAGTATGATACAGTATGATATTACAAAAAATCGATAGAACTTAGAGCCAAATGACATATTTGAATCCTGTCTCTCTCATTTAATGGCTGGGTAAATGAATCTGGTCAAAAGGCGAGACTATATGACCTGTAAGGAGCTCCCTCAACTCAATACTGTTCATTATAAAAACCTTCAATCACACACAAAAGTGTAAATGCAGTATAATGAATCCCATGTGTCCATCAGCCAACTCAAAACCTGTGAACATTGGCCAATCCTATCTCATCCACTCTCCAGCCAATACTTTTTTTCCTAATGCAAACCCTAGGTATCATGTAATTTCATCTGAAAACATCACTGCTGTACTTTAATAATATAAACCTATTGATATTATCACACCTGACAAAATTAACACTCATTCCAAAAAATCACTTACTACCGTAATCCATGTTATTTTCTAAGGTTGCCTGAAAAATGCCTTTTAAGCTTTTCATAGTTGGTTTCCTCCACACAGGATCCAAATATCTATGCATTCTATGACGTTTTTATCACATAAAAAGAAAGTTAATTCTGTGGTTTACTCCATTCAATACAAACCTCTAAAACTATGCTTTTCAATATAATAGCCACTAGTCACACATGGCTATTTAAATTGAAATTTAGATTAATTAAAATTGAATAACATTAAATATTCAGTTTCTCAGTCATATTAGCCACATTTCACGTGCTTAACATCTACATGGGCTAATGGTGACCATATTGTATTGCAAAGATACTGAATATTTTCTCCCACCAGTCAACGAAGTCATATAGTACACATTTTACATAACTGCCGGAAATTCTATTGGCTAATGCTGTCTTAGATCCCAAAGAGATTTACCTATGTACCAGTCAGACTAGCTCCCACTTCACAGAACTTAGAAAACAAGTCTCACTCTAAATGTAAGGTGCAGAATCACTGGGGACTTTCCAGAGTCATCTAAGACAAACTAGACCACACTCCTGATCCTTAGACTTGGTTCCTCAAGAAGGGAGACCAACAGCCCACAACCTACAGATGCACTATGATTCCAAAGTTCATTTGTAACCTACTTTAATCTTGAAATATTTTATTTAGGTTCCCCAGCTACCCTTAAAGCCTCAATTGACTCAATATATAGCTGTAACTTTATACAATGAACACTAGGAAAAACTAATACTGTTATTGTGGGCTAGCCAGGAAACTAAATAATTGGTTTGGTACACATAGTATAATATATATGTGCATAAAAGTGTTCCTCGTGGTACAGAAGATGAGAAGAGAGTGTCATTAGAAACATGTCTCATTTCTCTCACCTCTTTTTCCACCTCTACCATGGCAGGGAATAAGTAGCAAGGAGGAAAGAACAGAATGTGGGAGGACACTTCCTGTACTTCAGGAGAGCCCTCCCCAGCCTGAGGTAAAACAGTCAATCGCACATATAAGATATTTGAAAGTAAGTCATTATAAATAAGAACCACAGTCCAACAAAGGCAATTCCCTATAATTTTTTTAAGCCAAGCAACATAAAGCATTTGCCTGATTACTCCCTCTTACATCACAGTCCCAAAAGAAACGAAAATTTATATAATGTAGGGTTGATGCAGGTCTTTCAAATCTTAACAAAGAAAAAAATCATAGACTAAATGATTACTAGATTTGACTATAATTATTTTTAAAATTACGTATGCCAAAAAAACAAACAAAATCAAAGTACAAAAACGAGGCAAAATATTTGTAACATACAAAACAAAGCACATCCTTAATAAATAATCTCATAAACCAGTAAGAAGTGAGTACCTTAAGAGAAAAATGGACAAAGAACAAGAATAAGCAATTTATGAAAGAAAAAATACAAACAGCTAAGTAAACAGGAAAATTTTCTAGCTTTACTGATAATCAAACAAATACAAGTCAAAACAAAGAGATAATTTTTCTTATCAAACAAGCAAAAAAAAAACCAATTAATTTTAACTAGTAATTTCTAGCACTCATTCTTAGAGGGAGGCCTGTTAGAGGGAATAGCGCTATTGGCATCTCTCATGTAGAACTAGCATCTTTCCAGCTCCCAAGAGAGAATAAGTACAATACACTGGAAATAAGTCTTCATCTGACTAAAAATGCGAGTTGCATCACATAAATATAAAATATCATTCCTAATGGTTATGACAGAGAATGTTATTAAGGGGATGAACATGAAAAACTGAAAAATTTGACATTTTATATAATATTACTTTATCTCTATTATAGTTCACATTAAGTTATTTTAAAGCCTTTTTAGTTTGCTAGTCTGCAATCTTCTCTGCATTGCTTCTTAGCATTGACTCATTAAGTATTCTTCATCTGATTCAAGGCAAAATATGCTTCTGATCAAATATGCACTCACATGCTCTTTGGCAAGCTACAAACCAAATTAGAAAAATCATAAATCTGGTGCTAAACGTTCTGGAGGAATAGTATATGCTATACCTTCCTTATCAAAAAAGCACACATATGGATTGCAATATGTCAACAAACTGCGTCTGTGACTTTTCTCACTCCTAATTTAAAAATCATAGAAAGATCAATAAAATAAGCTATATTACTATATTTGGATTAATAACTAACAAACCTGGCTTCTTCTCAAATGGAAATAATTCAAAAATAGTTTTAAACACTCAAAATGTGTACTTGAAATGTACATTTTAATAACTGTATCTGCATAAAAGTTAAAAATAAATATGTCTGATATCCCAAGGCTGATACCAATTTTAATATCACTAACCACTTGCACAATATGGTTCTCCAAACAAAGTTTACTGTTATAAAGCCAGTAAAATCATCTTATCACTTTAAATATGTACCTTGATTTAAGAAAATCCACAGTTTCCCTACTTAACATGACAAAAATGATCAATTATCACCAAACTTTAACCATATATGTAAAGTGCAGGTTTATGCCATGGTTTTGTCATTTTACATTACAATTGATTATTTTGAAGATTCTTAATAATCACAGCACTAATGTCCAATAAATCATCATGCATAAATAAAATTCTTCTTGCAATTCATAGGAATCAGGATCTTAAAGTGCAATACTGTATATCACCATTTAGTAAAATTAACAAAAAATAGAATTTTGAAAATGAGATTTAGGTATTTATCAGATACATAAAATAATAAATTTTTCTATGCAAATAATAAAATGCATTAATCAGAATTCTCAACCAGAAGACCAAATTACCCCCCAAAATCTGAAAAAAGGCCTGTCACCATTAAAGTATCTACATAAAAGATTCAAAGACTCCTCAAATATATTTTTTAAATAATGGTTAACAAACATTTTTTTTAAATTCAAATTATTGTTATTCAATAAATTTTTATTTCAGTACCACTACCTGCCTGATGAAGAGCAGAAAGATGCATAAAACATCTTTCTTGGAATTATAAAGGAAGGAATGATCTGACAGCAAAGATAATACATACACATCACAAACCATGGAATTTCTAGCTTGAAGAGATGCTCATGTTTATTTAAGCCAATATACGTAATTACTTATAAGAAAACCTGTGTTCAAAACAGAAAAAAATTATTTCTGATTTATCGAAAGTTTACCTTTACGTTTATATTAAATGAGTAGTTTTCTCTTCTTTTAAATTTTTCCACTGTATGCCCTTTAACCACTTTTCTTTTGTAGTGTTAGTTTGACCATGAACAAAACACATACACGAACACAAATATCCATTCTCTATCGCTTGTTGTAAATGTTTTGCCTATTGTAATTTTTCCTTTCACATTAGTATTTTGGTTTCTTTATGTTTTCTGGTTTTTCTTTTTGATACAGAAAAACTTATAGATCATCACTTCATCATCTCTATCTTGAGACCATTTGAGAAAGATTTGAGGATGATCACCAGTGTTTTTATCTACTAGTTCTACAGTTTTACTTTAAAAATGTAATTATTCAGTCTATCTAGTATTTATTCTGGGGCACACTATGAAATAAGGGTTAGATTTAATTCATTTTCCATTTGTTTATAACATTAAAATTGAATGGAGACAAAGAAAAAATTTTTTAAAGGAATGAAAATAGAAAATCACATACAAAACTGAGAACTATCAGTCCAGCCTCACACTCCACTGCAACTTTCATGACCAGAGAATAACTGACCAGCATCTGCAGAGTTCTGAAGATACGAAAGCATGGCTCGAGAGCAGTCAGCATAAGCAAGATGTCTGTACACCATACAACAGAAGACATCCACGACACGAAGCAGCCACCCAGAAGACTTTCCTGGAGGATTCTACTTGATAGAAACTAGACAATTAAAATATGAGTCACAATTAAAATTTGGGGTTAGGAAAGTCAAGGTAAAAAATTATGGTAAGGACTAATTCCAGTTACATATATTCCAGTTAAATATGGAATTAAAATTAAAACAACTATAGGCATTAATTAAAAATTAAGTCCATGTAAATGTTATAAAGTTTGATAAAAATACCATTGTAACAAACAGAAATAGGAAAGGGAAGAAGGTGGAGTATATGAAAGCATCTTTCAAAACAGATCAATGCATATCGTCTAAACAGAAATTATGTCTCCTAAAACCATAACTTGTTATTTTTATCATATCTCTTTTCTTAACTTTAGACAGATCTTCTGACATAACTACTATCGCCTGTAGTAAAGAAGCACTTAATTCAAAGTTCTACAATTCGATTTGGTACTTTTTGTTTCCTTTTTACAAATGTAAGTAAAAAGATTTTAATACTTTTTATTTAAAATAACAGGCATAGTATTATCAGCAGATCAATAGGAGGGAAAGAAGGAAGGGAAGGAGGGAAGAATTAGAAAGAGAAGAAAATTCTATTTCTGGTTATCTAATGTATTGTGGTTATTTGAGGGGTAACATTTTAATCCCCTTTTTGTATTTGAATTTTTTTATAGTGAACATATATCATTAAAAATACAAATTTTTTATGTCATAAAAAGTAAAATAAGAAGCTGTAATAAAGATAAGAAATCACGCTTACAAGAGCATTATACAGCTTTTGGAAACTAAAAAAGTTTGATCCACAAACAACTCTCTTGGATAACAAAGTTCACAGGTTTCAGGCCAAGTTGTGAGTTCTCTGGGATCTTTTAACTTCTCATAAACTGAGTCATGGGGTGGAAGTCTACTTTGTATTTTAGTGCACAACTAAAGCTCTGTGAATATTTAGGAAGTCTGATCTTTTGAGTGAAACAAACCTAATGACTTTTCCTCAGTTCCCATCCTAAACTGTCCCCTACAACAGTTGATTCTGCTACGGCACCCTCTTTCACATTCTAGGCAAAGGTCTTGCACACAGCAGGAATGCAAATATTTGCTGACTGATAAACAGAACATTCTCCTGACCACCCTCAGCTCTGTCAGAGTTTGTGCAGGCTCCTTCTGTCTTTCCTTAGCCTCCTATATGTAGACTTCCACCAAGATTAGGCTCTCATTTCATTCTCTTCTTAGTCTATACACATTCTCTGAACTATATCATCCATTCTCAAGCTCTAGCTCTGGCTTTTCTTCTGGGCTCCAAATCTAAAATTTAAAGTATGTGCTACATGTTTCTATAAGAATGCCCTCAGGTTCTCAAATATGACATGCCAAAACTGAATTATATTCTCCCCCATGCCTGTTTCTCATCCCACTCCCCTACCTGTTCCTTCCCTTACATCTATAGGGGCAATGGCAATACCATTCCTGCTTCCCGGTCACATAGACTGAAAATTTGAATGCTGTCTTCAACTCCCTCCTCTGCCTTGTGTTTACATATTTTATACCTTTGATGCACATTCCATCCTTCCTATCAACACTGACATCATATAATGCAAAAACAGCATAATATGATAAAAAGAATATCAAGCTTAGACTCAAACATCCTAGAATGTGAGTACCATCTCAGGTCTGAATTTGCTATGAGACCTCATATACATATTACTTAACATTTTGAATATAAATCTTCAAATCATAGGATCATCTCAAGGGATATATACACACACATATATATGAGATATATACACATGTTATACATATACATATATGATATGTATACAAATATATAAGAACTATATTATTGTATATACTGTGTGTATATATAAGCACATATATATAGGGTTCTCTATAGATACATATACAAATATGTATGTATATACACAAATACAGATATTTGTATACATATAAATACAAATGAAAGGTATTACATGTATACACACAAATACAAATGAAAGGTATTACTACAACCATTACTGTTATTAGCCACGATGAAATAATGTCTGACCTTACCTAGTATAAAAATGTCCAATCTTTAGTCTCTCAGTTCTCCAGGCAACCTTTCACTCTAAAACAAGGATTCTTTAATCAAAACATTATTTGTATCCTTCAAATGCTGTGCAGTTTGCTCTCCTTTGACAACAGAATAAACTCGAAAGCACTTAGCATGGATTTCAAGGTGCTCCACTATCTAACTCTACCTTAGCATTCTGACCTCACTTCCCAGTACACATCCCCTCTATCAATCAACCAGGTTCTATTCAGCCCCAGGCCTAGAATTGTCTTGTTCTAAGTACACCCTGCATTTATGCTGCTCCATCCAGTCTAGAATTTCCATTTTTGGAAACCTTTTATTCAATGTCCAATTCAAATGTCACCCGCTCCATAATATCCCCAGTTGTTTTTTATTAAGAATTAGCCCATATTCTACCTTCATTATCCTTCTGCTTTGTATGTAGAGGATCTTTACATTTCTTTCTCTCCAACTAATTTATAAATTATTGCAGAATAGAACCTGTGGAGTATTCACCTTTGATTCTCCAACACGCATCAAGTCTTACATACAGTAAGCATTTACTGAATGTAGAATTAAATTGCATAAATAAGGCCCCCCCAAGTCTTTTAATTTCAGAGAAGTTAAAACTATACAGTAAAAAGGTAAAATCAACAAATTATTTATTGTAGACATTTTTTAATGCAAATGAAAGAAAATATTTTTAAAATACATTATAAGCTTTAAGGTAAACAAAAATATTGTTTGGTGCTCCCTCTGCTGGCTTTGCAGAAGCAACTTAAGAATGTTGAACAATAACACCACAAAGAAGTAAACATTGATTCAGCTTAGCTGCTCCTTTTATACCTCCTGCAAACACTCAGAGAAGAAACCTTCCACTGAGTTCATTTTAATCCTACATACAAAAAGGTTTGTCTATGAAATTTGTTTACAGAGACAAAACTGATCTTATAATTTTGATGATAATAATTCTGTCAGAATTCTTGCTTATACCTTTGTTTTCTAACTAAACCACCTACTTTATATATAAACAGTTTTAAATTTTTAGCTGAAACTGTTGAGAAGCAAAGTAGAATAAGATCTTTTTGCTTTCTAATTAATCTTTATTTTTTTAAAAAAACTGATTAGGAACATAAGAGGTTAAATTCTTCTTGTGTTCCTAAACAGAGTTATTCTGAGTACCCTGAAGGCATTTAATTCCAAAACAGGAAGCCAGAGAGAGGAACACTTGGTTACACTAATGTTATGCAGATCTTTTGGAACATATTTTCCTAAACACTTGCTGAAAGAACCTTTTCTATACTGCATGCTATCACATGAAGTTGGAGAAGGGTCTCACGGATACCACAGTACACTTACTGCTCAAATTGCCCTTCATTACTTCTCTATTTTCCTCCACTTATCTTACTTTAAAATGGCCATCTGCTTGCTCATAGAAGGGGGTAGGAAAATCAGGTGGGAATCAGGCAATGTATATTCACACACTACAGTTTAATTGTTTTGCATATATGTGTACAAGAGCTATGATATAGCTTATGACAGTCCATTGTTAAGAAAATGATACCATAGTAAAATTAACCCAAGACCAGCAGAGGCTGTTAAAGATCAGTGTTCTTTCTAATAAATTCTTGTTTTATATGCTTTTAGCTCTACTATAAAACCTCTGTAATCTAAAACATGTTAAATGAGGTCTCACCCTGGTAAATGAAACAAAGAACAACAGTAAACCACAGGCAAGTGGAAAAGGCAGTGGATTCATGCATTTAGAGGTGTGTATGCTGAAGCTACTTCTGTTACTGAGCAAATGACATAACGCTGTAGGCTCTATTGCCCAACCTCTCAAATACAGCTTCATACCACTAGTGACGAGCAAGCTGCTATGATCCTGTGACTAAACAGGTGAATTAGAAAGGTCCACTTTGTTACTGAGGTAAAAGGTTGTAAAATAACACCAAGGTGAGTATATTTTTCATATGCTATTTGATCTTATGTACCACTCAATGCCATTTTTAAATATAGCTCTTTCTCTTAGTTTATATGCAGTTATGTTTCAAAGAAAGCAAATGATTACTGAGCAATTATCCTCTATGCTGGAAATTAAGGTTTCATGCACATTCTTGATTATCCATAAAAATGAAGTACAGTAATATTAAATGCAACAGTTTAGTCAGAAGAAGCCAAACAGGAAAAATAGTCAATATATTTGATTTGATTATAGTTACTTTCAAATAATGTATAAAAATAGTAATTCCATGCTTAATTTTTAGACATTAAAAATGTTTATTGAAATCAGGTATGAGAAAGTCAAAATTGTATTTTTAGTCTATTCTGCATAGCTTGGAAATCATTTTTCCCTAAGAAATCTCCATGTGAACAAGAACAAGAGTTTAGCCACTGCAGTAAGCTACTATTGGCATTCTTGTGCCAAGATTCTTGACTGTTAGCCTCTGCAACTGACACAATCAAAGCCTGGCTGGTGAGTGGGTGCCACTCTGTTAGGTGGGTGCCATAGGACAATGGCAGCCAGGCACAAAGAAGAGGGGAAAAGAGAGTCAGAGTACAGAAGGGTATTCCCAGGCTCACTCTGACTCATCCAGTACATGGCAACCTCTAAAATGCTGAGCTTCTGTTTTTGAGCAGAGCTGTCAAATCATTAGAGTTGTTTTTGGAATTTCAATTCATGAATATGTCCTTTAATGTTCAGAGGGCATTTTCACTGAAATATACAGTTACATATATGACTGCAGCAAAGAAATTCTTACATCCCAAAAGACTTAACAGCAATTCTTTATCAAGCAATGATTCATTCCACTTTAAATAATCAAATGCTCTATTCCAAATGATACAACAAGGTTTCAGAGCTGTAAATTAGCTGGCAGACAATATCTAAAAAGACATTTTGAAGTGTGGAAGAAAAATATTCAGAAAATGTGATTCATTTTCATTTAACATAATATAAACCCAATGATGAATGAACACAGGAAATGTATGATGTGGTTTATAGCAAAATAGAAACAGTAGTATCCAATAAAAGCTATGCTTTTTGCATTTCTTACAGTAATCCATTTACCCTATTAACCAATACCAGTGCAGCAAACTACTGAACAAGCTCTGTAAGGAAGAAAGCCATTAACTGGGCTCCCACTTTGTTGATGTCATTATGGGCAAGTGTGTGATAACATCAAACACTGACATTGTTAGGTGTTCACCACAATAACTCAGTCATTTCTAGATTGATGCAGCATAAACTGAGCACAAAACCAATTCAACTATGTTACATTTATTTCAAAACACCTACACCATCAACAAATACTAGACACTTTGAAACAAAAATACATTTAAATGACTATAACTTTATATTCCAGATGTTTTTCCTCTGGAAAATAAAAATGAAAGACTTCTATATGACAATTCAATATAATCTCATATATAGGTTTCACAATAAAGCTTAAGTTGTCTCCTCTTTAAATCAGCAGGTCTCTAAAGGTATTATTTATCAGATCCTTGCTGAACAGATAATTTGATAAAATAATGGTGTTTAAGAAAAAACTATTGAGTTTTAAATTATTGTTACTCTCTGTTCTTTCTATTGCCTTCAGCTAATCCTAATATGACAACCAAAACCAGTACAGAAAATGGTCTATTAATATTACTACTTAATTTAGCTATAAAACTGAATGTTAAATCAGTTGTTTGAATAGGGTTCGGAAAAACAAATTAGCTGTATCAATTTTTTATATTAATAACTTATAATTGCACAAAGGTTCATCTAAAACTGAAAAAAAGTATTTCAACATGATCTAAAAATTGACAGTTAATTTTCAAGAGAGAAGATCAGAAGATACCAATGTGGAGTTCACCCACTTAACCCTATGGACAGATAACAAACTCTTTCAGAATTATTTGGCAACTGGGAACATAAATTATTACAACTACCTTAGAAAACTGTTTGCAGACTCCAGTAAAGATAGGCATGTACATACACAATGAATCATTAATTCCAGTACTAGGTATAACACAAGAGAAATATGTATAGATGTTCACCAAAAAAGATACATAAGAATGTTCATAGCAGTACTTCTCATAATAGCCAAAAAATGGAAGGAACGTAAACCTCTATCATTTTGTAGACTGTATAAACAAAACATGGTATATTTGCACAATGGAACTAGATATAGCAAGTGGAATGAGCAAATAACTACATGTAACTCTGATGAATTTTACAAACAAAAGAAGACAGACATGAAAGAATATGTACGATATATTTATCTAAGGTTAAGAAAAAAGAGGAAAAATAAATTTCAGTGTAAGAAGTCAATCACTAGTGACTGTTGGGAGCAGGTAGTGACTGAAAATGTCAAGAGAATCCTGAGTGCTGGTAAAGTCCTATTTCTTGCTCAAGTATTGGTTGCATGAGTGGGATCACTTTGTGAACTCTCATCAAGCTTTTTAAAAAACTTGTAGGCAGCAGATGTGGAGAGCAACTGAAGCCCACCCAAGGCATACATTCATAACTTAGTATGGGTTTCTAAAGGTAAGTCTTTGGGGGAAGGGGGAACAGGACAAGTGGGAAGCAGCCCGAAGGAGGGAAGATAAGAAATAGAACTGTTAACAAGCCACACGTAAATGGTAGAAAAACAAGGGAGAGAGGGCACACGGGTTTATATAAGAGTGAATCCCAAAACCACAAGCACAGCAAGGGGACGCTAAGCTTAGAGGTCCATGGGATAAAGCATGGGGGCTTTTGGCTTAGTGGGGTCCCTGCTACATTAGGACTTCATTTTAAAATACAAAAGAAATCAACAGTTTTTTGATCAATGTGTATCAGCTGCCGTGATAAAAGCTTTACAAATAAAATTATTTTACATTTTATTAGATCAAGAACACAGAAAAAGATCAAAACATATTTATTAAATGTGTCATAACCCTTACATAATAGGTATTATTGTCCTTGTCTACAGATAGCCTGAGCTCTAGATGAATTATTTGTGCAAAATTTTAGAAATAAAAAGTGGCAGAAGAAGGTTGGCCCTTTTTTTCTTGGGGATGAGTTGGGAAGGTGGAAAGAAAAAGACAAATAATCAATCCCTCTTTTTTTAATCTTATCTCCCCCCTAAAAAAACAAATTGTTGTCTTTAGAAAACATGGCTCAACTCAACACAGTGCATATTATACTATTTACATATTTCACCCAAGGATCAAGTTAGGATTCCTCAAATGGAAAGCATTAAAATTGGGTGCAAAATGAGGCTCGGATGCCAAGGAAGAGGCGGATTAACCAGCTAGGATCCAACAGTTTTTTCCACAAAGCACAGCTGAACTGTACATGGTTGAATATGTATTAGAAGGTTAGGGCATCAGCTAAACACTAGTAGGAAGGATGGTCAAAAGCATGTCTTGAAAATGTATATAGGTCAATTTATGTGTGGCTGGTCTTTTTATGTATTGGAAGAGTTATTTAAGTCTTTAAAAGAGCCCGATTCAACAGTGTTTGTCATTGTGTTCTTACTGATATTTGGTTTACCTGTTTAGAATCTTGAAAATGTTTCTTTGATCTATGGCATTTTTCTAATTTGTTAAACAATAAATTTTCTCCTTCTGTTTCTATCGAAGTAGACTTTAAGTAACTATTGTGTTTACTTAATATTATCTGTGTCAACAAGAATGAGCACAGGCTTAGATGTACTGGAGTACTTTCAGTCTGCTTCCTACAGACTCCTGAGGCAGGGGAGGACACTATGGTCTAAAATTACAAAAGTCTTAACTCTAATATATCTAGCTCTCTTAGATATATTTGTATTTGTAAATACAAATCCAAAATACACACCACACCAACATCTTAATATTTTCTGAAGAAGCATATATAACTGAAACACCTGAGGAAAATAAAAGTCCACCACAAAATAAGACTAAGGCTATACATTTCACATGCCACAAATCTTAAAACGTATCTATTTTATAGCTATATTGAGTGAAATTAGAGTCAATTGTTCAAATCTTTCCTGTAACAAATTATTCAATAATAAAAGTCATACGGCACACAACTTTAAGTGTGTGAAGTCAGTATGTGTCCACAGAATCTTATTTCAATAGTGCCTTCCATTAAAAGAATATGCTGGCATCTGCACAAAATGAAAACAAGACTTGTGTACTAAGCGTTCACTTTAAAGAACATTTGTCATTATTGACTGTAGTAAACAGAAATCTTATTTTATCAAAATCTCTTACAAGAAAAGTTAATCAAACTAAAACTCAGCATGGGTTCTGCATATGTATATTGAAATAGTCCTGGCACATAGTATTGGAAAAAACTACAAATCAGGTCTCTCCCTAAAATTTCCCTAATAAGCAATTTACCAGCTGCTTTTGAATGTTCAACAACAGTGACATCAGTACCTCTAAAAAAGCACATTCAATTTGGGGCAGATGAAACTATTAGGAAATTCTTCTCTATATTTAGTAAAATGTAACTCTTTTGAACTGCTACCTACAGATCCATTCTGCCTTCTGAGTTTAGACATGATATACGAAGCAATTTGCCTCTCGATATCCATTGTCCTCCTTCTTACCTAATAATAGAATCCTGGGCAATACACCCAGCTAGAAAACTACATTTCCAGCATCCATAACAGCCAGGTGTGGCCACAAGTCCAAGTTGTGGCCAAAAAAGATGTAAGTAGAAAGGGAAATTCTAGAAAGTCTTCTTTAAAAAGAGAAGTATCTCCTCCACACCAAACCCACCCTTCTGCCTGCTGTCTGGAAAATGGATGTGATTTCAAGAGTCTGAGCAACTTAGCATGAGGTGATCTTGAAGATGGAAATAATCACACATGAAGGATATCAAAATTGGAGTACTCAATGACTTAATGCAGCTGCTTTACTATCTCCAAACTTTGTTTATATAAAAGAACAACCCTTATGTGTATATTCTTGTTACCCACAACTTAATTAGGAACTCAATTCCTAACTCACATACTGAGACTATGGAAAAGTTATTAATATTTGAAGAGCAACATCACATTTTACCTATATCCTCTCTACTTTAAAAATGAATTTTCAGCTTCCTCACCATCTGAGTCATCCTCTTCTACACAGGTTGAAGTTACTTGGAATCTTTCTTACATGCTTCAGAATACAGCTTAATGCAATCCACCAGATGGGATCTGACCAGGTCAAAGAATAGGGGAATTATTAACTTCTTTTTTTCCCATAACAAGACAGCCTTATGTATTAGCTTCTTCAGCAGTCCTCTAGCCTGAAGACTCATGCTGTAAGTTATTGTTTTGTTTTATGTACTGGAAGTGCCATTAAACCAGACTTTCCCTGCCTTGTATATGTTCAGTCTTTCCTTTTTCATTTTAAAATAAGTATAGAACTTAAGATGACATGATCAAGGCAAAAGACACAGCCCTTCAGTGATCCACTGAAGATCTCTCTCCTAGTGGGCAGGAAGCAAATGATGAATGCTCTGGAGATGCTGGTTCAAGCAGCTCTGAATTCCCAAAGATCTGTTCCTCTTTCTAAGAATTCAGGGGCCAACTACTGGGCCATGGAAAGCCCAATGGGTGGAGTTCAGGAAGCCCCCTTCCCCAGCTACTACCAGCTAGAGGGAGACTGGCAGTATAAGCTGACACAGTGGAGCTGGGTACTTATTCAGGGAAAAGGTCGGGGGGGGGGTAGGCAATCAGAACAACAGCACCCATTTATATAACAAATACTCAGAAAGAAGAAATCACTGGGCCAGCCCGGTAGCGCACACCTGTAATCCCAGCACTTTGAGAGGCCAAGGCAAGCGATCACCTGAGATCAGGAGTTCAAGACCAGCCTAGCCAACATGGTGAAACCCTGTCTCTACTAAAAATACAAAAATTAACAGGGCATGGCGGCCGGCACCTATAATCCCAGTTACTCAGGAGGCTGAGGCAGGAGAATGGCTTGAACCTGGGAGGCCAAGATTGCAGTGACCCGAGATCGTGCCACTGCACTCCAGTCTGGGCAACAGACTGAGACTCTGGCTCAAAANAAAAAAAAAAAAAAAGAAAGAAAAGAAAAATAAAAAAGAAATTACTGTCTCTTTAAAAAGAAAAAATCTGTTAGTACATTTAGAGTAAGGTGGGAACTTGACTAGTGACTGATTGACAAAGCAGTGTAAATTCCATAAGCATCCTATTTGCATAGATATTGATTGCAGTAGGTTCAAAAGACTGATTATGCTGCTTTTCAAATTTGAAATGAATGTCTTTTACCTTAGCCCTTCAGAAAAACCAAGATTGCAAATTTTAAAGACCTTAAATATGCACATGTAAAAACATATTTATGATTAATGATAGTTTACTAAATGTAATACTATGCTAAATTAATATACAGAGTAAGACTGACTTGTGCTGATGGGATTCTCTTGTTTATGATTATTATTATTGACTTTAGAAGAGCTATGTAACTATTTTCGGAACAAAAGATGAAATCTAACATACACAATGCCAAACATTTGGATATTACCTTCATTGTCACTACTAATTTCCTGTAGGTTTAGTCACTATAAATTAAGAGTTCTCTGTGCCTATGTCATTCTATTGATAAAAAAATATATACAGAAATGTTTAAATATATATATATTAATGTACTAATTTCTGATTAAAAGATAAACATACAAAGTAAATATTTTCTCAATTATACCAAATATCCTTTAAGTTACATCATAACTAAAATTATTCAATATTTAAATTATAATTTCTTTTAAGTTAATTATTAAATATGTTTATCAATCTTTTATCCAATCAATGTACTTTTTAAAAATTTATCAGGCTACCATGAAATAGGGACAAACTGCATCCATTCTTTTTTTAGAGGTAAAGTTTTTTCCAACTAAATACCATATTCAAGTTTGGCTGACAAATATTTAGATCTTCTAGTATCTTTTATAATGAATAATCTGAGAATACAGAAATCTAAGTGAAGTTGCAGTGTGAACCACTCTGATAGCTTTCTCTCTTCCTTTTGGTAGGAAAAGAAAGATCAGCAAATTAGCACAGTTTTGCCCAGCTTTTGGTTCATGGTTCATGTTAGTTCAAGTCCCTGGTTAAATCTAAATTAAATTCAATATGTGATGCTATTTTATTGCTTTTATAAAGTTCATATTTTTATTTTACTTCAATGCTGTCAACAAGTCTAAATGTTGCAGGTGAGTTGGACAAAGACCCATGCAATTGTATCAGGCTGACTTGTTGGGGACCACTTAAAGAAGAACTCTCGGCTGGGTGCACTAGCTCACGCCTGTAATCCCAGCACTTTGGGAGGCCAAGGAGGGCGGATCACGAGGTCAAGAGATCGAGACCATCCTGGCCATGGTGGAACCCCGTCTCTACTAAAAATACAAAAAAATTAGCCGGGCGTGGTGGCAGGTGCCTGTGGTCCCAGCTACTCGGGAAGCTGAGGCGGAAGAATCGCTTGAACCCAGGAGGCGGAGGTTGCAGTGAGCCGAGATTGTGCCACTGCACTCCAGCCTGGCGAAAGAGCAAGACTCCGTCTCAAAAAAAAAGAACTCTCTATTCAGCACTTGTGAACTCATACTGTTCCTGCAGCTATGACTGTTTCTACAAGTCTTGCTCAATTCTGAATGACCTGAAAATTCTTTATCCAATTTAGTTAATGGTTTTGTCTTCAAGTCAAATCAAGTAAGGAAGTCTACAAGCAATAACCCCTTTGTTTGCAGTGGTAGTTAAAACCAACATGGTCAGGTGTGGTGGCTCATGCCTGAAATCCCAGCACTTTGGGAAGCCAAGGGGGTGAATCATGAGGTCAGGAGTTTAAGACCAGCCTGGCCAAGATAGTGAAACCCCGTCTGTACTAAAAATACAAAAATTAGCAAGGCCTGGTTGGCGGGCGCCTGTAATCCCAGCTACTCGGGAGGCTGAGGCAGAGAATTACTTGAACCCAGGAGGCAGAGGTTGCAGGGAGCTGAGACTGTGCCACTGCATTCCAGCCTGGGCAACAGAGCAAGACTCCATATCAAAAAAAAAAAGAAAGAAAGAAAGAAAACCAACATTAGCAAATAAAATTTTTAAAGCGAGATTCAATTAAAAAATTAAGTTCACGATTGCCATGTAGTCTATCTCTTTAGATATTAAAATAATAAACTTAAGGAAAGACTTAAATGTTTCATTCTTATATATCAAAATTGATTAATTAATCTAAATTAAAAGTACCTAACATCTTTACCCGGTTTTAGCTTTTGAAAGCCTGGGCTGAAAGATGGCTGTCTTGGCCACTGTTGAATGAAATGGTCAAGACTGCAGCATAATCCAGACTCAATGTCACAGTGGGAAACAAGATTTCCTTAGAGGCAACAGTCTATCCTTTTAAAAAATGTCATGTTTATTGCTGGTTTGTTGTTGTTGTTAAAACAGTTTTAAGATGTCTATCTCTTCCTTCTAGTTTTCAAGCTCCATAGTCTGTTCCCTCCGAAGCCCACACCATGGTGAACTATTTTTTTCAGACACATTGCTTTTGTAAAATGACACCACCATTTTACAATACTGTTTTGGTTTTGTGACCAATAAGAACAACAGTTTAAAACATTCTACTAGAGTAGAAATACGCCTATTATTTTGTACCCTAAATGGCTAGCATCTTTGATTATTAAAACTGAGCTATTAGGTCAGTGCAAAAGTAATTAAGGTTTTTGTCATTAAGCAAAAGTAATTGCGGTTTTTGCCATTACTTTTAATGACAAAAACCTTAATTACTTTTGTACCAACCTATAATATATTGGAAAATGACTTAAATATAACCTATAATATATTGGAAAATGACTTAAATATATTTTAAAAATAAATAAGGAAAATAATATGTGTTTCTAGTTTGGATTTCATTTTTAAACATGGCTATCTTTTTGCAGAGTTTGAAATCCGTGCAGCATGGGTCAATTGTGACTTCTCCTGAGACTTCTTTGAGTAAATGCTGTGTTATAATTTAAGATAATCCTAGATGTTTTGATAAACCTTCTCAAATAATTTAAGCAATTGTGAAAAGAATTTATTAAATACTTTGCTATTTTACTACTGGATAATTTTAATTCTGTAACCTTTGATCTTTATTCAGGAGTATTTCAGTTTGGCACAAAGGAAGGTGTTTTTAAATTTTCATACTAATATGTAGAGATATAAAGGTCATTAGTATCCATAATAACAATAAAAATACTTTGTATTTCCATAGCATTCTTCCTCAAGAAAGAAAATTCCTTTTTTCATTAAAAAAAATCAAGAGTGTATAACAACTCTGTTCTACAAAACACATAAAAAAGCTATTTTAGATATAAAGAGCTATAATTTTATGAGACTAAATTTTGCTTAATTTAAAAATCAAATATTTATTGCTTCACAACACACACACTACTAAGCAAATGAAGCTAATTTACCTTAACCTTGAGGTAAATCAGAAGATATTTCTTTGTAGGTAATTCATAGGTTTATCTTTCTAAGTATTTCTTTGTAGGTAATTTAAGAAAAATAAACATAATAATATAAAAGTAATTAAAAGACAGGAGATATTATTTGATCAGATGATTTTACAAAAAAAGATTGGGGCAGTGAAGAAGCGGCAGAGCACAGTATAAAAGGATATGGAATTACTAACTGATGACCTCTTTTGTTTAGCAAGGCCATTAGTGTACATAATGTTGGTTCATAGACACTTTCACCTTAGGATGAAATGCAAAATTATCAATCTAACTCACACTTCTCACCAGGATGCCAATATCAGCAAACAAACACTGACCATTATAGACAGATGGGCCCCATTGCACACTCTCAAGAATTCAATGACAAAGCTAGCCCAGCTAGCCACAATCTATGGATCCCTTCTTTCTACATCTCAGAGCCTGGTACATGATGTCATCGAGGAAATATAATAATAGAAGGTGAAGCCAAGGGCTAGAGGGCAGCAAAAGAAACTGCAAATAAGTGTTGATACTATGACTGGAAAAGATTGTGAGGCTGAAACAGCAATATTCCAACAGGGGGAGGGTTTCATTTTGAGCTAACTTTGGATTTAAGTCATTCCACAGGAAATATATATCTGAGAGACTTACAAGAGCTAACTTCTAAACTGTTCTACTAATAGCAAAGATGGCTTAAATTGACATCTGCAGAAATTTTAAACCCAAATCATCAGACAAAATAGACAAATTTTAGAAATAGATGTGTGAGTGCACCTGCTTTTCTCACAGCAGTGCATAAAAATATTCCAAACCCAGACAGACTGTAGCACTGATGCTTTGAGCCTTTATTTGACTATAAAATGATATCCATGTGATAACTGATATGCCAGTGTTTTTATTTAAAAGATTAGTGATGTATTTTGTAATAAATGCTAGTTTCTAGCCTACAGTATTAGTGGCAAGCAACCATACTTAATACAAAGGAAAGAAGCTGATAGACTTCCTGCCACTGTGAAATCTCCAGAGCTGGACCATCATATGGGTGTAAAAGAGTTAAAAAATGCTTTCAATAGAAGAGTTCATCATTAATGTCTGTTAATTTTCCTTAATAACTTGTTTTAAGAAAAACACAGTTGCTCTTATTCTTCAAAGCCAGCTTATCCCTAGGAGTAAAGCGATGGTAAGAAACAGAGAAATTCCCATGAGGAAGGGCACAATGTCACTGTGAGTTCTGCAGCAGAAATATAATAAGCCTGTGCACCTCCCAGCCTAAAGCCAGCCCTCCCCAGCCAGAATGGGGCAGTCAAGTGGAACAATGGTGGGCTGAGACATACTGAGGGAAGAGCAGCCAAGAGGAACTACCAGCTGCAAGTATACACACCACTCCCAGTTAAAATTAAATGAAACAAAATACTCTGTGATTCCCTTAATTGAAGATCAGATTTTAGATAAAAATTGAGCTTAATTGAAATTAAAGATGGCAGCTTGCATACAGAGATAATTAGTATTTGCTAACTGCACCATGATAATAATAAATTCATCCCATAATCCAACTGGATTTTATGCCTGGTAAAAACTATTCTTATTCCCCTATTTAAAAAATAATTTTTAAATACCTATTCTTTCCAAGTGTTTATATTACCTGTGACATAAATGTAACAATATTATGAGGTATTATAATTTGCAAATAATTACTTTATTAAAGTCAAAGATGTTATGTAATTTGCCCAGGATTACCCTACCTACAAAAGAAAAAGTGAGGACTTGGACTCAGGTCCACCTTCCCACCACTCAGACTTCCCAACTAATAAATAACGGGTTTTATCTCTATTTTACAATTTAGTTTCTATGAACTTTGTAAGCCCTCTCTATGTAGATTTATTTTCTGTTATCTTCATTTTTAAAATGTAGTAAAAGCTTTAATTTTTTAGCTGACTGTAAAAGCTATACATGCTCATTATTAATATTCTGTATATAAGAACAGAAAATAGAAAATGAAAATCACCTCTACTTCTACCTCTCAGAAGAATATTATATATGTATATGTAAGTGTGTATGTGTTTGTATATTTTCCATTGTATCATCTGTAATACTAGTTTGTAATTTGCTGTTTCACTTAATATGCTGATAACATCTTTTCATGTTAATAAATATCCACTTCAGTATTTGTAATAGGAAAATAGTGGTATCCTGAAGGTATACATGCATATATTTAACAACTGAGGACATATTTGCAAAAAAAATTTCAAAGGTAATTATTATAGGATTTTTAAGTAATAAATATTTGCATATAGAAAAATTGACTAATAACTGGCATTCAAGTTATTTCCTAGTTTATCAATAATTCTACAATAAATATTTTTTAAAACTTATGAGAGTATTTGCTTAGGATATACTTCTAGATTTGGAACTGCAACATCAAATAACTATTTTAAATTGTGATACATGTTACCAGATAGCATTCTAGAAAGATTGTGACAATTTTCATTCTCACCCATATGTATTAGTGTCCATTTTGTCACCTAAAAATATCATTATTTGTTTTCTTCCTTCACAATACGATAAATAAAAATGGTATCTGTTAGTCATTTCATTAGTATATCTTTGGTTAGCATGGAGACAGAAAATCTTTTCATGTATTGCTCATTTTCATTTGTTTCTTTGACAACTGCCATTTAACAAAAGCAAACAAATAAATACTTTTTCCCATTTTTTGATTGGAATTGTTTATCTTTTTCATGATTTATAAGACTTGATTTACATATTGGGGCTATTAATTCTTAAATGCAATATTTGAAAATATTTCTCATTCTTCAGGTCTTTCAACTTTGTAGTGTATTCTATAGCATTATTTATTTGTAATATGGTAAAATGCAAATATCATTTGCCATCTGAAGTAATTAGGCTTCTGAAGATTTCTACTTTGAGCCAAGGAGTAACAAGAACTAGATTTATCTTGCTACCTGAAACAACTAAAAATCTGGACAAAATACATGAAATAATAATTTCTCAAGACATGAAGCAACAAATGGGTAGTAGGTGATTCCTAAGATATGAGAAACAAGCAAGACAAGCCCGAGTTACCCAGATTATTACCTGGACAGTTTTCAGGCCACAGTGCAGGGAAGTATAACCCAGACAAAATCCATAAGGCTTCCTGAGATGAGGTGCTGAAGCTGCAGAGAGCTACACAGAAAAGCAGGTCCCTCAGATCTTCAGCTAAGTACAGATTTGCTCATGTGTATAAGGAAAGAACCCAGGTCAAGAAAAGAATTATACAAAACAATTAAAGGAAACAATATCTGACACTTACTAAGGCTGGGGATCATTTGGGTTCTCACCAGTTGTAAGTCATGAGGCATTGAGCAAAGTCCTCAGAAAAGCTTTGCCTCAGTAATGGGGAAAAATTTCCCCTTGACTAATGGCTGCTGGGTCCCTCCTAGCAAAAACTTAACAGAACAACTTGAAAGGAAGAAACTATTTCCAAATAACCTAACTGTATCCCAAAACAAAGTTCAAAAAATGTTTATAGGAATACAAAAATATCCAACATCCAACAAGAAAAAATCCACCAATGTCTGGCATCCAATAAAAAATTACCAAGCATGCAAAGAAGCAAAAGAATATGAGCCATAATGAAGATAAAAATTAATCAATTGAAACTGACCCAGAAATACATAAATAAATGGGCATGGCTGTGTTCCAATAAAACTATTTACAAAAGTAGTAGGCCAGATTTGACTCACGGGCTGCCATTTGTCATCCCCTAAGCTAGAGGAAAGGTTGAATATGTTAAGCAGAGACACTGAAGATATTTTTCAAAAAAGCCAAATGAAACTTCTAGACATAAAAACTATAATGTCTGAGAAGGGAATAGACATTGCAGAAGAAAAGCTTAGTGAACTTGAAGACATAAGAATAGAAACTATCCAAAATGAAATTTAAGAGAAAAAGTACTAAAAAAATGAACAGAGTATCAGTGAACTATGTGGCAGTTTCAAGTGGCCTAATATATGTGTAACTGGGGTCCCCAAAGAAGACAAATGGGGAGAGAGATAAATATGTTTAAAATTATAAAACCACATATATAACAAGCTCAATGAACCTCAAGAACAAGAAACATGAAGAAAACTACACCAAACATAATTAAATTGCTTAACATCCGCAATAAAGCTATTATATTTCTGAGTTAAGATAGTGCAAGTATAATTGCCAAGTTTAGATCAGAAGCTTACAACATAATTGAAACTTATCTAGATCTTGAGTTTCTGGTAGCAAGTAGCAAAAGGTCAGATAATTTAAAAATTATCTAAAATATTTGTCCAAACCTATTCGTTCTTGTTTTCAGGCAGAACATTTGGATATCAAGAGATACTAAAGGAGGTCACGATGATAATGGCTTCCAGTAAATTATGCCTCACCATGTTTGTGTTCCTTTTGCAATGTGATATTGCTGCTCAAGAGGTAGGGTCTATTCATTCACACCCTAATATCTGGATGAGCTTGCAGCTTCTTTTGACCAATAAAATGGGACAGATGTGAGCACGAGTTCTGGAGCATAAGCTTCCAGGAGCCTCACAGTTTCTGCCTTCAGTCTCATGGGACCCAGCCACTGTGTAAAGAAGCGTGGGCTGCCAAGTTGAATAGTAAGACACTGCAGGGAGAGAGAGGTAGCAGCATCTTAGTCCTTTTACCTCTGGCCACCCACCAGGTAAAAGCAGCCTCAGGAGTGACTCCAAGTGAGACCTACAGTGCTGCTTAGCCAGTCTACAGACTTTTGAAAAATAGGAAATCATGTTGCTGCAAGCCATTAAGCTTTGAAATGGTTTGTTATGTATCAAGAGATACTAGAAACATCTATTTTTGATTATCAATATCATGTTTTAGAAGTCTCTGTCATTCCATACTATAAAAATGTAAACCTATATTTTCCTCTGGTGCTTTTATACTTTAATTCTGTATGTTTAGCAGTTTAATTTATACTGGCATATGATATGAATGTAGTATCCAAATCTTGTTTATCCAAATAGTTATCCTAATAACACTTAATAAATAACCATTCTTTCTCCTTGATTTAGTTACTTGTACCATATACTAAATTTTGAGACTACCTTAATGAGACAATCCAAAAGTAAAATGTTCAAACCCACCTTCAAATACGAAAGCTATTAAACTAAATTGGTAGTGTTCGTATAAAAAATTCCACATATCCATTTAAGTATATGCATAATTTATTATAAATATTCTTCTTCTGTGTTTCAAGAAGAAAATCAGAAACATATGTTTTCCAACATTTTGATGTGGAAATAGTCTTATTATTCAGAAAGCTTTTCAGTATTGTGTTCACTGTAATATGATTTTACTGGTACTAATTAACTCTGGTCTTGTAATGTGGTTTCTACAGCTCCCTGCCTATGTATTAACCAAATGACCTTAAGTCAGCACTTATCCAACTGAAAATGCTTCTTGAGAAGCCTTCACTGCAATCTACAAATATGAGATAAAATTCAAGTCAATTTTTTCCACATTGTAAAAATATGGGGCAAAAATAGATCGCATTAAATTCTAGGTATGACTTTGTCAATATACAGGTCTCCTAGGAGTTTCTTGGTCCTTTACAGTGAAATCTGTGAGAAGATATTTTATGAAAATAATAGTAAGATTAAATCTGATCTCCCTACCAACAAAGCAAATTAACAGTGTTTAAGAAGATCTCTGTTAAAAGAGAAACTCAGTTCCTAATTTTCAAGCGAAGTATGTGGTCAAACGATCACAGTTGAATTGCCTCCTTTTAGTTCTACTCCATTGTCAAATTTTCTCTTATGAGTATCATGGAAGCCATTGAATTGGAGAGAAAAAAAAAGAAACGTAAAAAAGGCAGAAATAAGCTAGGCATGGTGGCTCATGTCTGTAATCCCAGGTACTAAGGAGGCTGAGGCAGGAGGATTGCTTGAAACCAGGAGTTCAAGACCAGCCTGGACAACATAAAAAGATACCATCTCTTGAAAGAAGAAAGCAAATTTTTTAAAGGCAGAAATAGCAAAAGGGAGCCGACTCCTAGATGGAGTCCCAAGAAAAGAGAGGCTGCCTATGCATTATTCCTTCTCCAAAATATCTCCTATACTGCTAGTATTGTTCTACTGATTTGGTCATGCTGCCTGAAATCACATCAATTAGAGATTCATTTCTGTCAGTAAGCTCTAAAATTAAAAATATATCTAAGATGTGTAGGAACTCATCAAACATCATCATGGTGTGGGAATTCACTATTTCATTGGATTTTTCAAATGGATTATTGAAATCACCTACATTGAAGGAGGGAAATTTTCCTAATTATATTAAAAAGCACCTTCATCCTCCCAGTTACTAGCTTTAAAATCATTTTCTAACTAAACTTTTAATCTTGATATCATTATGTATAGACAGGTAAGACACACATGTATTTTAAGAAATAATACATAAAGATACGGTATATCCTTTACTCCATTTCTCCCAGTGGCAACATCTTGCAAAACTATACTGAAAAATTACATGGATGATTTGCACTGATACAGGGCAGTGCACTGATACACTGACACAATGAAGATACGGGCATTTCCACCCTCAGGAGGATCCTACTTGTTGCCCATTTACAGCCACACCCACCACTATCCCCACCCCTTCGTTAGACAACCAGGAATCTGTTCTCCAATTTACTGTTTCATAATTTTAAAAATCTTATATAAATGGAGTCACTCACTGCATGACCTTTTGAGATTGACACTATTCACTCAGCATCATTCTCTGGCCATTCATTCAAATTGTGGTACGAATAATTTGTTCCTCTTCAATGCTGAATAGATATGCCACAGTTTGTTTAACCATTCACCCACTAAAGGACACCTGGGTTGTTTCTAAGTTTGGCTGTTACAAATAAAGCTGCTATGAAAATTTGTGTACAGGTTTTTGAATGAATGTAAGTTTTAATTTCTCTGGGACAGATGACCAGAAGCATAATTGCTGGGTCATATGGTAATTGTATGTTTTGTTTACTAAGAAACAGCCCAATTGTTTTCCAGAGTAGCTATATAATTTTACATTCCCAACAGCAATGGTTGAGTGATTCCGTTTCTCTGTATCCTTGCCAGCATCTAGTATTACAACTGTTTTCGTTTGGTTTGGTTTTGGGTTTTCTTCTAGCCATCTTAATAGGTGTATAGCAATAATTCATTATTGTTTTAATTTGCATTTCTCTAAAAGCTAATAATGTTAAACATCTTTTCATGTGCTTGTCATCTATATGACTCTTTGAATCTTTTGCTCATTTTTCTATTGGGCTGTTTTTATAATGCTAACTTCTGGGAGTTCTTTGTATGTTCTCAATACTAGTCCTTTTTTTGGGTATGTGGTTTGTAAATATGTTCTCTGATTCTGTGATTTTTCTTTTCATGCTCTTAATGGAATCTTAGAGCAAAAGTTTTTATGTTGGAGGGATTTCAATTTATCAATTTTTCCTTTTATGGATCATGCTGTTTGTCTCAAATCCAAAAATTATTTGGCTAATTCTAGATCCCAAGATTCTCTATTTTTTCTATTTCTGAAAGTTTTATGGTTTTATATTTTATCTTTAAACCCATGATCTGCTTTGAGATAATTTTTGTAAAAGGTGTGAGGCTGAGGTCAGGGTGTGTTTGTTTACTAAGAAACAGCCCAATTGTTTTCCAGAGTAGCTATATAATTTTACATGCCCAACAGCAATCGTTTCAATTGCTGACTGAGGTCAGAGACCGTTTGCCTATGGATATCCAATTGATAAGCACCATTTATTGAAATGGCTCTCTTTTCACAATTAAATTGTTTTTGCACTTTTGTTAAAAATCATTTGGACACATTTATGTGGATCTACTTCTGGGTTCTCTATTCTATCCCATTGCTCTATGTGTCTGTCCTTCCACTAATACCACATAATCTTGATTACTATAGCTACACAAGTAAGTCTTGGAATCAGGTAGACTGATTCCTCCAATTTTATCCCTTTTTAAAGAAATGGTTCTAAATATTCTGGTTCCTTTGCCTTTTCATATAAATTTTAAGACTATATTATTTACATCTACAATGAATTTTATTTCACTTTGATAGGAATTATGTTTAATCTATCCATTTTCTTGCACTCCAGCTCTTTCCCTTTCTACCTAAGTGACTTAGGCCTCTACACTGTGCTTCCTTCAGATTACTCAACAGGAAAATGGAGAGAAGACAGCTTACCCCACATGAGTATTTTAAGAGTTAAAGGCAGAGGTGCTGAGAATAGTACTTGCACATTATATTAGGTGTCATTATAATTATGATTACTGTCTATATCCAATCAGTCACATGAAGCCTTTCAATTTTTTCTTTAAATATCATCTCCAGGGCTGGGACTAGGATGAGGTAAGAGAGTCACCTACAGCACAATATGTAAGGAAGAACGCACTGTAAGTGAGCATATCTCTCTTGCCTCACCCTCGTCCCAGCTCTGCTTTTCCCCAACACTTCTTTCTTCCCCTGCTATCATCTTAATTCAATTATGTATTACTATATATATCTGGATATTTCAACAATCTTCTAATTTGTCAGTCTAACTGCAATTTTTCCCTTCTCTAACCTATCAATACGTACCCAAGTCTTCTTTAAAATAACTCTCTCTGTATCCAAAAACTGTGAAGAGTCTTACTGATTACCTAATATAGTTCATATCTCCCAGATGAAGAAATAGACATGTAATACTGTATTAAGGTTTATTGTCTACAAGCAATAGAAATTGACTCTGGGGCTAACTTAAGCAGAAAAAAAATTACTTAAAAGATGAGACCTGGCGTTGTGGCTCACGCCTGTAATCCCAGCACTTTGGGAGGCCAAGGCGGGCGGGTCACAAGGTCAAGAGATCGAGACCATCCTGGCCAACATGGTGAAACCCTGTCTCTACTCAAAAAAATACAAAAATTAGCTGGGCGTGGTGGCGCGCCTGTAGTCCCAGCTACTCAGGAAGCTGAGGCAGGAGAATTGCTTGAACTCAGGAGGTGGAGGTTGCAGTTAGCCATGATCATGCCACTGCACTCCGGCCTGGCGCCTGGCGACGGAGCAAGACTCTGTCTCAAAAAAAAAAAAAAAAAAAATGATGAGTGGTAGGGCCCACAATTTAAAGACAAACTAAAAAAGTACGCCGGAAGAAGGAACCATGTTAGCTCTGGGAAAGTAGATGGAAAGAGCCAATATACTCTTCAGGGCAACACTACTGGAATAAGCCAACACCAACCATTTTCTTTCTTTTTTATTTTCTTTTATTTCTTTTTTTGCTTCTTTTTCTTTCTAAATCACTTTATTAAGGTATGATTGGTATACAAAAAGCTGTACATACTTTACAAGTAGATGAGTTTAGAAATAAATATACACCCATAAAACCATAACCACAATCTATGTCACAAATCTATCCATCACCTGCAAAAGTTTCCTCCTGCCCTCTTTATTTATAACGATGATATCATCATCATCATCATCATCATCATCATCATCATCATCAACAACATAAGATCTACCCTCTTAGCAAAATTTTAAGGATATCATCCCTGTGCCACTCTAAGGTTAGTCGTGTTCACCCTAGGCCAGAGGAAGGCAGAGTATTTTGACTAACTGTTCTATCAAACTAGTTTCCAGTTAGGGTGGAGAGGGGAGGACTCTGAGAGCAGGGCTTTGACAGTCAGGTCCACCACTATATCACCAGCAGATAGAGCAGTATCTGGATTATTATATAAACTCAGTAATATTTGCTGAATTAATAAGTGTGAATATAGAAGTACATAGTCAGAAAAGTGGAAAATGAGTGCTAGATAGGGAAAAGCCACAGGTGCCACCTACAAAAGCTCTCCACTATCTAGCCATACCTTATATGGATCTGCTCCACTCAGATAGATCCCCTAAGCCCAATTAATAATAATTTCCACAGCATTTTTCAATATACTGAGTACTTCTACATACTCAAGTTACATCATCTTTGGACCACTTATTCACTCAAAATATAACCCATCCTCAGTTTTTAACTTAGTTTCAATTCTATTACAAAGCCTTCCTAAACTATTTCAAACCATGTTTTTTTCCCTTCCTCGAAAATCTGTGTCATTGCTGTGAATTGCCATTTGACTCTTGACACATAAACCTTGTCTAAAACACTAACATTTTATGGAGTTTTGGGTCAAAGGTCAAAAGGTTTTATAATTCCCTGAATTCTTCCTCTAATGACTTGGGCAATACCCAGCACCCAGCAAATACTGAACATGAACTCAAATGAAAGCTTGAAGGTAATCATTTTAAAAAGACATTCTTCTCATTGCAACAAAATAGGATCTAGTCTCTAAAACACTTACAAATATACAGATGAAAGTATATTTTGGCTACAAAATATTTTTACTCATAAAATTAATATGAATTTTAATTCCAGAGGTATATTTGATGTTTACTAAATATCCACTGAAATGATTATGTACTTATGAAAGAATATTACACATTGTGGTAGCTAATCTCTTAAGATGCCTCTCCTCCTTCTCTCTCCCACTTCTACGAATAAACCAGATACACATGCACTTGTGTTGTTTCCCGCCTTTGAATCTTGGCTGGTCCTGAGATTCACTTTTGACCAAGAGAATGCATGATTTCCAAGGACAGGTTATAAGAAGCCCTTCAGCTACCATGTGAGTCTATTGAACTATGTGCTCTAGAGAATGAAGACCACCAGCTAAGAAGTCCAACTATCCTGAAACATCCATATCCTGAAACTGGCTGGAAGAAGGTTAAGATAGCCATGTAGAGAGGCCATGCAGTGGAAGAGAGAGAGAAAGAGAGATCCCCTGTCAGTCCCAATTAGTCCAGTCATCCCAGCTGAATTGCCAAATATGTGAGTATAATAGCCACTTTGGATATCCAGCTCCTTGAGGCTTACGGTGACTCTAGCCCCAGATTGTTGTTTAAAGCCACCAAGTTTTATGCGGATTTTTAGGCAGCCGTATATAAGCAAAACACATACTAAAACACAATCACTCAGGCACACATGCAAAACAGGATTATAATAAACATACGTTTTTTATTTCAGTCATATCCCTAAAGCTATTATTATACCATTTTATTTGGCTATTGTTATTGTTTTCATGGTATAATTTTGTAATTTTATTGTAATTTTAAATTTTATTCCATTATTTCATATTATAAAATATTATTGGCTTATTAATAACAGTAACCATAAAACATTTTGTTTGTACAATCCACTCAATTGTTTATTAAAATATGTAGCTTTTAAAACACTTTTTGAAAGTAAGAATAATCTGTTGACTATTCTTTTCTCTATACTAAGAAGAATACAGTATTTATTCAATAAAGGTTGAGAATTTAATTAGTAAATAATGGGAAATGATCATTTCTTTTACTGAATCTATCATTAACCCAGTTAAGAATTTTTAAAATATAAAAGACTTTTAATTTGACATCACTGTCATGTTTATTTAACATTCTTAAGTTCTTATTTTAATTCAATATTTACTTCATATGATAGATGTTTACAGAGCAGGACCTAAAGTCTATTATTACTCCAAAATGTATATAGTAATAAACCTACAATCAATTCACAAACAAAAATAAAATAATTTGACTTTTAAATGTATTTTGAGGGTCTAATAGGGGATAATTAGAAATAAAACAGTCCTTTAATATAGCTTTTGAACAAAAATAGAAAACCCTCCTCTAAAAGCCTGTTTAAACTTTTTACCTAGGGTTTGCAAATACCCATTTTTTACTAGCTTAATAGAATAACTTTTTTTTAATTTAGTAAGTATCTATTGCAATTCTATATTCTACATGTATCATTAATAGTTTTTAATTTTCTCCTATAGTTGTTTATCTGGTTTACAAACCTACTTTATAAGAAAACCTTGATTGGGATTACCTGGAAAAATTACAAATATATCTCTATTTACTAAAACCCCAGTCTTCCATATTTCCTGGCATGTTTTCTATTTCATGAAAGTGAATGAATTTCTAACCATTTTAGTTAGTTCAGTTAAAAAAAAAAGATGAAACATTACTAACAGTTGGATAAAAAGCTGAGAATTTATTTTAGTCTCAATGTATTCGTAGTATACTTTTAAAAGAGAAAAAAATCTCAAAGTCCATCAGCCAGAAAATATATTATAAAAAGGATCTGGAATAAATTAAGCATGTTCAAAGACTCTCAAGAGGGTCTTTAAAATGAAGCTGCCCATGAGACACGACGTTAATCAAGTAATTGAAAGAAAAGAAACTCAGCCTAAGTGCCTATTTACTGAGATATTTCTGGGTTCAACAAATTTTGAAGATATAAGATATAAGAAAACAGGTGTTTAGGTATTCCTGAATTACCCTTCTCATATTTCAACAACCTTCTCACACTGAACTCCAGAATATATGAATTGTTATAAATCATCGTTGCCAAGTGGTCTAGGAAAAAAGCCAGTCTGATTTTACTCTTTAATCTTCATATGACAGATGTTTAGAGGGCAGGACCTAAAGTCTATCAAGAAAACTGAATGATTGGTGATATGGTTTTGCTGTGTCCCCAAATTGGTAACATGGTTTAGCTGTATCTCATCTTGAATTGTAACTGTCACAATTCCCATGTGTCGTGGGAGGAACCCAGTGGAAAGTAAACGAATTATGGAGGCAGGTCTTTCCTGAACTGTTCTCATGATAGCGAATGAGCCTCACAAGATCCGATGGTTTTAAAAACAGGATTCTCCCTGAACAAGCTGTCTCTCTTTCTCTTTGCCTCCCACCATCCATGTAAGACGTGACTTGTTCCCCTTACCTTCCTCCATGATTGTGAGGCCTCCCCAGCCATGTGGAACTGTAAGTCCATTAAACCTCGTTTTCGTCCTAGTCTTGGGTATGTCTTTATCAGCAGCACGAAAATGGACTAATACAATTGGCTTTGCCCAGATATAACCAAACAGCATCAAACCAAATCATGACACCAAGGGAGACAGATAAAGAATCTGAATTAAATTATAAGAATAAGGTTAGAAATACATGGAGACTCAGACTGGACAAAGTGTGCATAGAAGCAGAAGAGGGCGAAATAAGAAGCAGAATGCAGAGTCCCATTAGCATGCATCGGTCAGAAGCACTGAGTTCAGATCCAGAAGAGTGAAGGTAAGACACTGGGGTTTGAATTCACTGGCTGTCACAGCAACTTGGTAGAGAGGGGACTCTTAATGGCCTCTGCAATTAACCAGGTTGCAACTGATATGCACTTCACCTTTACCTAACTCCAACGCCTGTGTTAATCCTAGCCCCAGTGGCCCAATATCGCTCATACACACTTTGTTTTTTTGGCTTATTAAAAGTTTCTTTTTTCTCTTTTAGAGAAAGGGTCTCACTATGTTGCCCAGGCTAGAGTGCAGTGGCTACTCACAGGTTCCACTCCACTACTGATCAGTATGGGAGTTTTGACCTTCGCCATTTCCAATTTGGTTTGTCCCTCCTTAGGTAACCTAGTGGTCGGTCCCCAACTCCCAGGAGGTCACCATATAGATGCAAAACTTAGTGAAGACACACAACAGACATAGTGAACTACCTTCCAGAACTCCTGGACTCATCAATCCTCCTGCCTCAGCCTCCTGAGTAGCTGGGACTATAGGCACATGCCACCATACCCAGCATACACATTTTCCAAAGCCAAATGCTGAAGTTTTCCCCACTGTTCCTATAGCGGTGTTACAGTAGTCATAGGAATAATTGTGCCTTTGTCTGATAGCTTCTTATATAGAAAATGCCCAAGTAACTCCAAACAGGTAAAATAATCATTTTATCTTCTAAGATTTCTGGTGTCTCCTTTGGATACAAAAATGTGTACTAAAAGACTTTACTGCACATGAAAGGAAAAAACTAAAAAGAGGGGGAACTATCAATTTAAGAAAGTACACTGGATAGTGGCCAGACAAGAATGTATATATCCTCTGTAAAATATAAATCATAGAATCTCAGTTTTAAAGAAACTTCCATCAACTGAGATGCTTGGAAAATTATGATCGAAGAAAAATGACCATATTACACTTAAGTTAGAAAGTCAGTATTTTTCCATTGTTAAAAACCATGATCCCAATGCACTAAGACCTTACTCCCTAATAATAATTGATCAAAAGAGAGTGATTTCATCCCTGACTTGTACTACAGTCAATGAAAGATCAGAACCTATAAGAACCTGCCAACAAAATACTCCAGACAAGTGCAAAATCTATGAAGTATAAAGAATATATACCCCACATTATGAAGAAAAGAAACTCTTACAGCTTTTTCTAAAGCATCAATCAAATCAGAACGAAGTGCCACAGACAGGATTTTGCTTTATGAAGTGCTGGCTTCCTTCAAGGTCATTCATGACGGTGATGCAAAGATGTCTGCACTACTGCGCTTTCAGACTCGACACTGGAGAACTGCCTAGGGTCCTTACTTAATGAGTTTACTAGCTGAGCTTCATCTTAATAGAAGCTGTTGAGTTCTGAAAAAAAATTTTTTTTAATCTGAGCTCAGCAGAGTCTCTTTTACAGCTACAAAAAAATAAGCAATACACTTACAATATAAAGTAACGAATACTGAGTTAAAATAAACATGATATCCAAAAACACATGAAATATTATTACAAATGCTAGTTTCTCTCATTTATTCATGATTCTGCTCAAAATCTATATAAAATATTTACCTTTGAACACTGAATCTTATATTTTGTTTTTCTGTTTTTCAGTGGGTTTTGTTTTTTGTTGTTGTTGTTTTTTTTAGATGGTCATGCTCTGTCACCCAGGCTTGGGGTGCAATGGTATGATATCACTGCACTGCTCACTGCAACCTCTGCCTCCTGGGTCCAAGTGATCCTCCCACCTCAGCCTACTGTGTAGCTGGGACCACAGGTGCATGCCACCATACCTGGCTAATTTTTGTATTTTTAAAATAGAGACAGGATTTCGCCATGTTGCCCAAGTGGGTCTCGAACTCCTGAGTTGAAGTGATCTGCCTGCTTTGAACTCCCAAAGTGCTGGGATTACAGGTGCGAGCTACTGCACCCAGGTGGATCTCATATTTATTGTTCTCCCTTCTCCCTGAAGACACCTATCATTTACTAAACCTCAAATCTTCTAAAGACAACCCAAATTACAAAAGTTACCTAAAGCTTAAACCAATGGATTGTAAAGCAAGATTAGAATTAAGGCAATCTAAAAAAAGTAGATTTAGCATACAGTTTTCTTTAAACAACCAGAATGTACCTGTATCTCAGCATTTACAAGGAAAAAGGACCACTGAGTAATCTTCATGTGTTTAACATACTATTCTATTACTATGGAATTGAGGGAGTCCAATTTAGTCTACTACTCTATGATTTTTTTTTTACTTGATAATATTACCTGACTTTCTAGTGTAAGATTTATCACAGATAACCATCTACACCTTTACTAAGCCCTCTGGATACACTTAAATAATTCCATGTTAAACTAGCTTTTCTGAGAATATCACTATAATCACAGAGGTCCTCAAAAGTATTACCACAATTTTCTTTTTCTCAGAGATCCTCCCGCTACACTCACAACACAAGAACTATGTGGCCACGAAACCTAAAGTAAATGGAAGAAAAGTTTCCAAGGAGGATTTCTGTATCCTCCTAGAACATTCCAGGGTTTTAGGAGGAATCAAGAAATTCTAGTCTTCTCTTTAAGAATATGTCCACAAAAATAATCCAAATAGTACTGTTGGAAAGATTTTATAACTTAAAATTGCCATTTAAAATTTAAATAATAAGGCTCAGTACAAATAATAATATTCAATACTCGTAATGAAGAAGACCTAAGAAACATTACAAATCAGAAAATACCAATAAAAATACTTTTATTTTCCAAACTCTCCTGAGAAGTGTGTCACTATTTCCTAAGAATGTTTTATGCTTTGTATCCTTCAGCGTGATACCTGATGCTTAATGGATATTCAAAAAAAACTGTTGAATGAATCAGTAAGGAAAAAAATGAAACCAAGCAAAATATAAATATAGGCACTAACTCCCTAGGGTTAATGGAGTATCATTCAGTATGTGGAAATACTAACTTTACAAACTACTTAAGTATAATCAGAGACTGTAGCATATATGAATAGATAATATATAAAGACTTTTGTTGTTGTTGTTGTTGTTGTTGTTGTTGTTGTTGTTGTTGTTTGAGATGGAGTTTTACTCTGTCATCCAGGCTGGGGTCCAGTGGCACGGTCTCAGCTCACTGTAATCTCTGCCTCCCAGGTTCAAGTGATTCTCCTGCCTCAGCCTTCCAAGTAGCTAGGATTACTAGTGCATGCCACCACACCCAGCTAATTTTTGTATTTTTAGTAGAGACAGGGTTTCACTATGTTGGCCAGGCTGGTCTCAAACTCCTGACTTCAGGTGATACACGCTCCTTGGCCTGCCAAAGTGCTGGGATTACAGGCAGGAGCTAGCGCACCCAGCCTACAAAGACATTTTTGCTTTGAAAAATATTTCAGCAAAAATATGTAATTTATTAACTCAAAGTTACTTTCATTACTGAGTGATAAACTACAATAACATGAGATATTTATAACTAACATTCTTTATTAATTATAAATTAACAAATTCTAAATTTGCTAAACATAATACACAATATAGTATAAAACCTGCAAAACACAAACAACTAAATACAAGCTAAATAACTTTTCTTAATAAAACCACATTGAAACATTTTAACCCCATGATTTAACATAGGTATTGAATGCTATTCAAAATAGCCTTTCATTTCTCTTCCTACATGTTTCGGGCACTGAAAAAAACCTGGTCTAACCTCTCTATGTCCTCCCAGCAAGCTCTTTATATCTTGCCCTTATGGTATTTTCCAACTGTCTGCCTTAAACAAAGAGTCCTTGCTGGCACTGGCTTGTTGCTAGTCAGTATTTAGCTCTCTCTTTCTGTAGCAAAGAGAGAGCCTAACCATCTGCTTCACGCAGCTTTTCATTCCTATGATAGCTTTCTGCTCTTTCCTCTTCCAACTCAGAAACAGAAAGCAAGAGATAAAACAAAGCATCTTAGGTCCACAAGACACTGTGCAACACCCAGGAGAGTTTTTCCTCCCAATCAGGTTAATGCTTCCTTAGCAACCAAGTAACTAAGGCCAATTAACCTCCCTTCTCTATCAATATTCAATTTACATTGAAACCCTTTTTGGTTAAGTTCTTCAATTTTACAATGAGCTTTCTGGCAGAGAAAAAAGGTGTTTCTGTCTTAAAGGAGCCAGGTCCCTTCTCCTGATTATCTCTAAGTGTGATTCAAACTTCACATAAAGTGTTAAGTGACTTCCTAACTGGATTTAAGGGACTGGAAACTTAGAAATGGCATAAAAATTAAGTGTAATCAACTAACATATGCTTAAAGTGAGAATTAATCATTTTGGAGCAACCAGAGATTAGATACTGTGGAGAATAAGAGATATGGAAAAGATGCTTTGTAGCTGTCATTGCCTCATACCTGCCTTGGCTGATTTATGTCCCTTCCACACAAGCAACAAAGCCCAGGTTACCACTAAATAATCACAATCTCGGTAGAAACCCAGAGAAAAGATGAATGAAAGAGAGGAGCACAGATAGTAACAAAACCAAAAAATGTCCTTTCAGGCCAAAATGTCCAAAATTAAAACTAGAAAGGAACTAGCATTTCAAGGTGATGAACTGTTTCAGAAGTAGTAAAAACTGTAATATATTTTTAAAAGAGGCGTTTTATAAAAATATAAAAATGCACAATAGAAAGCTCCCCCACCAACCCAAATTTTCACACTGTGAGATCGGGGTTACATTTTTTATGTCTCACAATTAAATTATTATACTGTATTCTACATCAGGTAAAGAAAAATTGACATAAATATTATACAAAAGGGTAATTAGTTGTCTTCATGTTCATTTTCCAGGTCTTGATGAAGCAAAGTCCTATGTAGAATAATTTTGAAGTTTTAAAAATTCTATATAGAATGTAATATGAAACACTATAAATATTTATAGTGTTTATATTTCCTATTATAAATCAAAATATACATTTTGATTTATAAATCATCCTTCGACTGTTTTGGGAGCAGCATTTCAATATCAACGCACAGTACCACTGTATCTCCAAACAATTGCTACTAACAGTTGTGATACAGAATTTCAAAACCAGTTTTGTCTTCCAGTTTTGTCATTTATCATTTGTAGGATTCACCATTCTATTAACACAAAAATTTATTCTGAAACAGTAAAGTTGCCTTAAAGTTACACTATTAAAAGTGAACATTTGTAAACTTTGGCTCCCATCATCTTACTTGATCCTCACAGCCACCCTGTGAGGTAGGGATTGTAATGACATCCATCTCCAATTGAGGTGTCTGGTTGAGAAAGACGTGGGGAGGAAACTAGACTTAATGAAGCACCTACCACATACATGTTTTACTTTCACAGCATTGGCCAAGTGTTTAATTTCATGATACTTAATATGCACATCCACACACATACATGCTTACATACAGCTCCCAATTCCCAACCTCCCAACTCCTGTATTTGGGATCCCATTTTCCAGATGAGAGATTTGTGCCTTTAAGAGGTTCAGTAACATTTTCAAAGTCACACAGAGGGAGGGAAAGTAGGGATGTAAAACCAAATTTGCCTAACTTTAAAGCACTTGTTCTTTCAACCATGCCACACCACCTGCTACACAAAGCCCCTGGCAGACCCATATGTTACCTTCCAAATCCCTTCTGCTGATGTTAGCAACCACTAAGGGTCAAAGGTTGTATTTTCCAAATGTGACTCATGAGCCATTAATAAGTTCTGAAATCAATTGCTAGGCCTTGACTAGCATTTTTAAAAAACTAAATAGAACAGAATAGATTGAATAAGTAGAGTATATAAGAAAGAATAAAACATTTCATGAACCTTGGTTTCGGGTATGCACGTATGGAGTGTTCTGGGTCTTTATGTAAATGGGTTTCTTATTGTGGGTTTATATTTAGAAAAAAGTTTGAAAGTCATTGGGTTCAGAGGATGCCCTCACATAGACCTAGCTCATGAAATAGGAACTACTCAACGCTCAGCTCTCTTCACTGAAATAACATCAGGAAACACAAGACAGGGGACCCCTTCTCAGACAAGGCAGAAAAAGTATTACCTAGAATCAGCACAGGAGGAGGAAGCTGATTATATAATTACACACCTCCTTCACAGCAGCTCTAGTCCATCAAGTAGATAGTATGGTTTATTTTTTACAGCACTAATTATGTAATTATCCATAACATTAAATCAGTTCCACCTGATTCAGTCTAACACAGGTTTCCTGAAACATTCATTTGTTTATTATTTTTAAAAAGAACACTAAACTACTAATCATCTTATATGTAAAAGTTCCAGTATGGAAGGTGGATCAACTTTTATTTAAAAAGATCTTGTGTCCAATAAGACACTTTTGGTCCTTTGGGATAAATGGCAATTAAAATTTCATTTTAATATACCTTGGAGCAGATGCATATAAGTATATTCTCAATTTTTTCTTCATTATTTCATAAACTGCCCATTGTAGAGCAATAATGTCACACTGGTTATTTTCACAGAAAGCTTTTCTACAGAGTAAAATTTCATTGTTCTTTATAGTATACCTTCCAGTATGTCACTTATTCAAAATTATCCCCTGGGAAAGTGCTGCAAAGATAAATAAGCTATGGATCTTACACTTAAGGAACAAGCAGCTGATTAGGGGAAATATAACCCTAGATAATATAGCTTCCACTCAGCTGCCTCCCAGAACCACTGGGCAGAGCTGTCACCCACAGCTACCAACCAATCCCTGCAACAGCTGTATAACATCCAGGAAGACTCAAGAGATAACCTCTAGCAAGCAAGAGACTAACACAAACAATACATGGACAAGGACCAGGACCAGAAGAAAGCATGCAAATTATAGATTCCATTTGGTTCTTCCACTGACATGTTCATACTACCTCTTAGCTTTGCCTAACCCCTCAAACCTATTGACACCATCCATCCATCAACTGCAAAGAAGTTCCAGCATTCTTGAAATTAGTGAGGGCAATCGCTCAGGATCCTCCTCACTTTATCCCCACCTAACCTCAATGCAGTCTCACCTCTGCCTAACTTCAAACACTTGACACCATCACTCCCTCCAATTCTTTGGACACTTCCTGGTGTTTAAATCTCAGCTTTCCTTAATGGATTCTGACTTGGTCTATCTCTCTGACTTTGAGCACTCCCTGCTAATTTGAATAGGAATCCCAGATTCAGGAAGCTAACAGCTCACTAGCAACCTGGCTAATGCCCTAGCATAGCCAACCTAATATCCCTCTGGAGGGGAGATTCAGACAAACTGCTAAAAAAGCTGACTACTTTTCAGCCCAATTTAAGTCACAACTCAACACTCTTCATGTTCTACTCACAATTACTTTCTACTCACAAGTACTTTCTTTCTTTACTATCAGCCATCCCCAAGGATAGCTGATAGATACATGGAGGAAAAGGTACTAGACTCCTCTGGCACTAAGGTTAATTCCAACTCCCTGCATGATGGAAGGAGTATGATTTGGAGAAACATTTTTGGAAGTTGGCATCCCACCTCAGGAATACCCAGTGATTACAGAAGCCAGGATTGGTTGATAAGTTCATAAGGTAGACAGAGGGAGAGATGGAATCCATCCTCAGCCTTCAAGTTTCTTGTTGCCAGATTCCAACAATGTGTTTTTAAGTCAGTCTGACTTATCAAGATGCCTGCTGTCAAAATGGAAAGTGGGGGGCATTTTTGTTTTATTGGAAGTAATTTCCCAATAGCCCCTATGAGCTATGTTCATGCCTCTTGACTTACTTTCTCATTTTCAGCCCCATGCCTCCTCTCTGGATTCATCTTGGTTTACATAGGTTGACCTCCAACCCTCCCCAAGGATACTGACTTAGGGGAATTGTTGGAACTACTGCCATAGAACCATAGTTGTAACAATCTGTTAGAAAGGGGGAATAAAAAATATATTCCTTGTCACCAGTGTCACAGAGACAAAAACAAGACAATTTCAAGAAGAAGGGGCTTAGTCAGTGGTGTCAAATGTTACAATGTGGTCAGGAAAGGTGAAGGCATTAGATGTGATGACTGCAAGGTAACTAGTAACTTAGAAGGAAGCAATTTCCATAGCTCGATTTTGGTAGAAGTCAAAAGAAAAAGAGCTGAAGTTGGAACAAATGATAAAAAAAAAAGTCCAGGTACTATAGGTTACTTATTAACAAAACTTGGGAGCGATAGAAAGAAAGAAGATGGAGGGGATTGTAGAAGAGGATTGGGAAATGGCAATATAGGTATTACAGAAAGCATAGGGCCAAGGACCATGGAACCTAGGTCCTGTTGTGGGCATTGCTGAAGTAGCCAAGGTCAAGACTAAGTAAGAAGGCAAAATAAATAAAAGAGGACCGATGTCATTGAGGGCCCTGAGACAAAAAGAATATACAAAGCATGTTCAGAGAGAAGCATAAATACAGTTGAAAATAAGGAGGCTGTGAACAGAGAGAAGAATTTCAGAGTTTGAGATAATTGTTATATTGATATTTTCCCCTTATTTTTCATATCTAAAAAACTTAAAGGAAAGCTGAGGGTGAAATGCTTCACAAATAATTATTGGAAAGAGGACATTTAATAATATTATTTCAGAATACTCAATAGTCATTTTAACAATCTTATCTAAAATACCTTGTCCCTTCCAGATTACTAATTTTCTTTTCCTTCAAAACAAGTTAGAGTTGAGAAACTGGAGCATAGAGATGAGATTTAGTCTGCCAGCCTGTTGTACCCTCTGATTCACTGACCAAAACAGGCATTTTCTCAGGCATCCATCCGGACAGTCTTTAGGTGCCATTGCCAACTTGACAGTCTTCCTGCTCTGTCCTATACATATACATTCTGAACCACAGCTAAGACAAACACGTAATCGCTACCCTAAGGCTCCTTTGAGATTAGCTGGAACTACATGTAGCTTCTCTCAATGCTTATCACAAATACGTTAAGACTTACAATTTGCTAAGAACAAACAATCTAAAACAGCAAATTTGCAAGCACCATATGGAAGAGCATTATTGAAGTTTCCATATCACATTTATGCAATCAAAAACGATATTGTTAAAACACTTTGATGTCTCCCTCTTAAAGAGTTTTTCCCCTTAGCTTTTCATTTTGAAAACCTTTAACAATGCAATCCTTGGTTATTACCTTTTACTTTAAGGTAAAATTATTATTTGCCCTTAACTGCATAAATTCAGAAGTAAACTTTAACAAGATATTCCTGGCCACTTTATTTAATATGTATCCTTTAACACAATAGATAATAAACTGATAATGACAACACGTTTACACTAATAATGCTGATTTTTAGTTAAGTTTGCAGTGAATTGAGGAGAAGAGAAATTCTACGTAGTTCTAATCCAGAAAAATCAAAAGACAAGTGATACCAGTTTCTGGCATTTATGTGCCAGGCACTGTGCTAGATGCTAAGGTCACCGTTATGATGGAAATGATCAAACAAGTCAATGCTTAGAGTCCAGTCACAGGGTTCAGAACCACTATTCTAGTTTGAAAATGTTTTGTTCCCTTTCCCCAAAATAATTCATCTGCATTTTTAATAAAGGCTCTTTCATAGTGAGCATTTCAGGTATTAGTGAATGAAATATCAGGGGCTATATAAGCCATTGTTCTGGGCAATGATTTTATGTAAAAATAATACTCTATGCAATGGTTAGTTTTCACCTGAGAGTTTAAAAAAAAAAATCCTGACAAGTAGTTAATCTCATTCAAGCTACCAAAAAAATTCAGCAATCATTTTAATATCTGAAGCTTACCATCGAGATTCTACATTGCAACTTCCTTCAACAATGAATTCCTTTAGGATATATGAGAAGATTGTTTTTGAGCCCTGCATAGAAAATTATGCTAATGGGTATTCCTTTCATTCCATAAAATATTTTTAAATTAATCTTTTTAAGGAATAAAAATAATTGTAAATATACTTAATAAAATAATTTTAAAAACTCAAATTTTAGATTCTACTTAATCTTTTGTGAGATCATATCTTATTATAATATGTTCTAAGGAGCATATCTCTCTCCACATATGGAGTTTCTACTGGCTTCAAAAAAAATATCAAAGGGGCAGAAAAGAGTTCTAAGTAGTGCTTTCACTTTCATTTATTTTAGATTCTATTACATTATGAAGTCAAGATATCTTATTCAGAAATTCTTCATGAAAAAAGACCCACACAAAGTTTGAAACTCCCAAAAACCTATTGTCTTTTTTTTCCAGATAAGAATTTTTTTTTAATATTTTAAGTTCTGGGATACATGTGCGGAACATGCTGGTTACATAGGTATACAGGTACCATGGTGGTTTGCTGCACCAATCAATGCGTCGTCTACATTAGGTATTTCTACTAATGCCATCCCTCCTCTAACCTCCCAAACCCCCTGACAGGCCCTAGTGTGTGATGTTCCCCTCCCTATTTCCGTGTGTTCTCATTGTTCCGCTCCCACTTATGAGTGAGAACATGTGATGTTTGGTTTTCTGTTCCTGTGTTAGTTTGCTGAGAATGATGATTTTTACCTTCATCCATGCCCCTGCAAAAGGCATGAACTCATCCTTTTTTATGGCTGCACAGTATTCTACAGTGTATACATGCCACATTTTCTTTATCCACTCTATCACTGACGGGCATTTGGGTTGGTTCCAAGTCTTTGCTATGAAAAGCATCCCAAATTCATTAAAATAAATGGGAGGAATATGTAAATAGGGCAACTAAAATAATGCACTAAATGGCCCTCCTCTGAAACAATTGCTTCCTAAGTTAGAACTTTATAATTGGACATAAGTACTCCACAATGAAAGCCTGTCAGGTTTTTGTACAGAAACATCAGCTCAGTATTCTCTTAAGTATACAGCTGCAGCTAGAAATGATTTTACTTCTGATTTTTTAAAAAAACACCTAACAATTATAAGTATATGTAAAGAAAACTTTCTGATATAACTTACTGCTGAGTTAAATCCAATGGCTATGGCACATATCTTTACAAAGGCTTTTCTATTAGCTTAATAAATAAAAAGAGAATTAGTTACCTATCTGCATTTAGTCAACTTGATTTATTTCAAAAAATAGGTTTTCTTTTTGCTTTACCACAGAAAATATAGCACAGAGAATTTCAAAGATAGAAGTAACCTTAAGAAGCCATTTAAGATATAGACTCTCACTGAACCTAACACACTCTGAATTTTGCAAAGTGCTATTACTCAGGTACCAGGGGCTTAAAGGAGAAATAAGATTCAGCAGAATGTGAAGAATGACCTTGCTTCTATCTAAGACTCCTGGCTTCATAACAGAACACTAAATTGCATTAAGATCCCCTAAGTCACAAATTTCATTAGATGGTTCAAATAGTTTCAGTGCCACATCTCTATATGTTGCTTTCTGATGGGTTCCAAGAATAAGTAAACAAGCACTTTTGTTATATACTAGTTAAAGAGACATCATTTATATAATAAATAGTATATTTAGTACAATAATCCTCAGTTTTACTGTAATTAAACATCCTAATCTGACATGACTGGTTTTCAGAATATTCTATACTCTCCCCTCTCAGAGACCACACCACTATATAGCATATACCTACACTTTAAACAGAATTAAATTTTAATTTGTCTTTGAACCCTTTCATAATATCTTAAGTAAAATACAAAAGTGAGATTGGGGTGTGCTGCATTCACAATTTTTTTTTAATCCATTTATCTGTTAGCATTAGATTGATTTGTTCAATAAATAATTACTGACTACTAAACATGCTTCATTTGCATCTACACACATTAACCATAACAGACTTCCTGGTATTTTAACATTGCTTTAATAATTGTATTTCCAAATACGGTAGTAATCATGCTTCTTATTCATCATTTAGATTTATCAACATGTCTATACTTCAGTCCAAAAATAGCAGTTGCTTTACAGATAAATTGTTAATGCTTATTAAGAACTGTGGCTCACCATTTATTCCATCATAAAAAAACATAATATTCTGACATATGAGTCTATTTTGGACATACAAAATAGAATTCATCCTAGAAGCCACCTAATAAAATCCTTAGGGCAAATGAGTGTATTTCAAGGCCTGGTTACCTCAGAAGATCATCACTCTTTGAATATGTTCTTTGGCAATTGAGATCATCTCCTGTTACTGATTCTCAGTTTTATGCTTCAGGGAATTTACGATGGGTTGTTTTTTGTTGAGGGCCTCGCTTTCTATAATATTCTATCTGTCCTGGTCTAAGGAAAATCACAGTTAGTGAACTACAAAGCCCTAAGACAAAAATTTTTTCTTCCACTAGTATATTATCGCTATTTTTATGACTCTATCATTTTCATAGTTTTTAAAAATGTAATCTGAAGGTGCAACCTGAGGCTCTAAAGTAATGATAGCAAATGAATAAATAAAATATGCTTGGTATCCATTTCTGATATCTCTGCAAAAGGAAGAGGAACTACAGTAATCGAACTTCAAGCAGAACACAAACTTCAGTAATATAAAAATTATTGACCTATTAAAGTAAGTGTGTATAGGTAGCTGAATTATGTGAATCAAAAGATAAAATCTAGGTTATCTCTATTCTATGAAAAATGATTCAAAATTTCATAAATGAAGACATTAGAGACCCAAAACAAAACAAAACAAAACAAAACAAAACAAAAAAACAGAGCAATGTTGGCCAGAACACTAGTTACATTGGAAACATTTTCAGATATTCCCCCCTTCTGAGCATTCATTAATAATTTTTACTACTCATTATTAAAAATCAGTATCTATGTTAAACAGATACTGTTTCCATTTACTGAGTGGATGAGTGCTAAACATGATTAAGAAAAAAAAAACTTACACCTTATCTCTCAACTCTAGTTTCTCTAGTCTTCATTAGCCAGTAAATTAATTTAGAATCTTAAAAAAAATTAAATTTAGCAGTTATTTTGCAATAATATAGCCACATAAATTTTAAGGGGTAATAATGGCTAATTTGCATCAAAAATTGTCTAATCGAAGTATAGGGCCTGTGTTCCCATTTCTATTTGTAAATTATCATTTCATGTAAATTATCATTTCATGTATAAGGCTTCAATAAGGACAATATGCTCATGTTCATTAAAGTAGATCAACTGTTATATCACGTTTTTCACTACTGTTAAATGGTATCTCAATTTCCCAAAAAAAAGTCTTCAATTAAATACAAAAAAAAATCATAAGTTGATAAAGTGATATGGTAGTATCAATACCCATTATGAAAATAAGTGTCACATAAAATAAGATATCCCAAGTCAGTGTTGATTATGTTTGCTTCTGTTGTAAATATTCATTTATATTTAGAGGATTTTTTTTTTTTTTTTGAGACAGTGTCTTGTTCTCTCACCCACGCTGGAGTACAGTGGTGCGATCTAGGATCGCTGCAGTCTCCGCCTCCCGGGTTCAAGCAATTCTCCTGCCTCAGCCTCCTAAGTAACTCAGATTACAGGAGCATGCTGGCTAATTTTTTCATTTTTTTAATTAGAGACAGTGTTCCACCACGTTGGCCAAGCTGGTCTTGAACTCCAAGCCTCAAGTGATCCTTCCCTACTGGCCTCCCAAAGTGCTGGAATTAAAGGCATAAGCCATCACTCCCAGTCCTATGTTTAGAGGATTTTAAATTGACACAATGTATTTCTTTTGGTCACTAGTAAGGAAAATATCTTGTTCAAAAACTGCCGGTCTCACTTTCATTTCACAAATTCAGAAATGCCACATGCAAAAATTATACTACCTACTCTCGATAAATGTCTTATTTAATATGACTAACCTGTAAGAACTACTGTTTCCCAAAGTCAGAACTAAAAGACACCCTAACATATTTAGTAGATTTCTAAGTATCATCTCATTCTTTTAACTATCATTTTAACTTTTGATTTAGAAAATCCAAAGAAGGCAGAGATTATGATTTTCACAAATGACTTCACTTTCTATTACATTCTGCTTTGATTTTTTAAATCCTATTATTATGTACATGCTCTTGTTAATAATCTTACAGGCATAAAAATCATGAATCCAACTGTTTCTTTTTTCAATTTTATTGATGTATAATAGATATGCATAGTTTTGGGGTATGTGTGATAATTTAATATATCCATATAATTTGTAAAGATCAAATCAGTGTACTTGGGATATATATCACCTTAAACATTTGTCTTTATGCTAGAAACATCTGAATTATTCTCTTCTAGCTATTTTGAAATGTACAATGGATTACTATAAACTATAGTCACCCTACTATCTATCTAACATCAGGTCTTATTTCTTCTATCAAACCACATATTTATACCCATTAATCAACTTCACTTCATCCCCCCCTCCACACTTCCCAGCCCCTATTAATCTCCAATTTACCCAATTTTCATGAGATTCACTTTTTCAGCTCCCATATATGAGTAAGAACATTCAGTCTTTCTGTGCTGGGCCTATTTCACTTAACATAACGACCTCCAATTCCATCAGAATCTACCTATTTTTCTACAGTCAGGACTGCTGGTTCAGAATAGAACAGATAAATAAATTGATTTTCCACATTATACAGAGTCAAATTAAAAAAAATAAGTATTAGCAGAGATATTCCTTTCAGACATCTTTAAATAGGAAATACGACATATACAAATAGAACTATTCATCATTAAATTCTAGAGAATTTAGAGGTTCCATAGCTCAGCCTTCTACACAATGCCGGAATCGTTGTGAATTATTTGAGGCCAGAGATTATAAATCAGTGGCCTGATGATCATCTGCAGCCCACAGATATAGTCTAGGTGCTCTGCACAGGATTTTTTTTTAAATTAAGCCAACACACAGCAATCCAGATCCCTGCCTTTTCTTGAAAATTCACCTGGAGCTGCGTATCTACTGCCCCTTTGGAGAAAGAAGGCCTGCCCTCTCTACCTGTCACAGCTCCCACTACTTCCAATTGGCCCGTATCACTCATTCATCATTTGCTCGGCTGCTTTAAGCATCTGAGCGTTTGAGTCTGTAACCACTGTTCCTAGAGAGGGCTATCTACTCTGCAGCTGAACATCTCCTTAAAGGCAAGGGAGTTCACAGCTTTGTAAGTTGACCAATTTCATTGTAGGGAACTCTAAACAAAGGGAGAGTTGTCTAGAATAATTTCCAGACACTAAAACTGTCCTATCCTCAACAAGCAACATAAGCCCACTCTTTCTTTCACAGAAAAGCCTTCTAGAAATCTGAAGGCAACTAACCTTCATTCTTCTTCAGTTCTACTTTGACAATCCTTATTAAAGTTCTTCTTTACTAATCCTCATAATAATATGTATTCAGGTACATCCCCTGCTGTTGGTATGCTTCTCTACTTGAATAAATCCTATGTATTATTCATTTAAAAACTATTATTTACATATTAATTTTTTATTCACAATGGTCATCAATGTTGTTCTTCACATGTAATACTACAATATTATATTAATCTAGCTCAGTAGTTCTCAAACTTTTTAGTCTCAGGACCCCTTTACACTTTTAAAATTCATTGAGAATCCCAATAAGATGAATTAAGAGAGTTGGAGCTATTAATAGTCATGGTATTTGAAATTAAAAGTTTAATATGATAATTATAATTATTAAAATAATAATATAAAATAATAATTCACTTAATAATTGGTAACATAACAACATGTTTCTCTGAAAAATACAGTTTCCAAAATAAAATACTAAGAAAAGTGACATTGTTTACATTTTTTGCAAATTTTTTAAATGTCTGCTTTAATAGAATACAGCTGGATTCTTCTATCTGCTTCTGCATTCAATCTGTTGCAGTATTACACGTCAGGTAGCCTCTGGAAAGCTAGAGGAAAATGAGAGTAAAAAATACAAATAATGGGCTGAGAGGCTGAGACAGGGAGAGCTCAAGAGTTTGAGGCCAGCCTGGGCAATATAGCAAAACTCTGTCTCTACAAAAAATACAAAAATTAGGCAGCCAGAAAAAAGAACAAGATCATGGCTTTTTGTGGGAACATGGATGGCAGTGGAGGCCATTATCCTTAGCAAAAGAAAACCTTCCCAGAAACAGAAAACCAAATAACGCATCTTCTCACTTATAAGTGGGAGCTAAACGATGAGAACTCATGAACACAAAGAAGGCAACATCAGACACTGGGGTCTCCTTGAGGGTGAAGGATGTGAGAAGGGAGAGGAACAGAAAAGATAACTATTGAGTTCTAGGCTAAGTACCTGGGTGATGAAATCATCAGTACAACAAACCCCTATGATATGAGTTTACCTAAGTAATAAACCTGTACGTGGTACCCCTCAACCTACAATAAAATTTTCTAAAAAAAAAAAAATCAAGTGCTATATTTTAACCCATGTTTACTTAATTTAAAAAAATTAGTCGGGTATGGTGGTGTGCACCTATAATTCCAGCTACTCAGGAGGCTGAAGAGGTAGAAGCACCTGAGCCGGGGGGGTTGAAGCTGCAGTGAATGGAGATCTTGCCACTGTACTCCAGCCTGGCCAACAGTGAGACCCCGTCTCAAAAAAATATTATAAAAAAAAATACACACAACATCTTAATATCATTATAAGAATAGTTTTGATCTTGTGGACCTCCTGAAAGGGTCTCTGAGGTCTCAGTGGGTTCCCAGACCATATCTGAGCTTCACTTATGCTTCGATTAATGTAGCTTAAGTTCCTAGTTTTCTAGTATCCATGGTATTCTTTTTTACTTTCTTGAGCCTGTGGTCAACTAAAATCACTAGCTCTTTCTCAAACAATTGCTGTCAAGTCAGGCCTCTTCTTTTCATGTAAAGGCAGACCTTACACATATATTTTCCCATAGATTCCATTATGTGGGTTTCAGACTACTCTTTGATAGTCATGCTATTGTTACCATGCCTAGATCCCCCTTAAGGCTGGTTCATCTATCCTAACCCAGCTGTTGTAATGGTCAGATAACTCACAGCAGCACACTTCTCTAGAGAGTACTCAGTAAAACTGGAGCTACCTGTCTTGAGAAGCTATGTTCACCTACACTTCAGCTACTGACTGTTAGGCTAATGACTGTCACAGAGTACAAAATACTGGCTCCAGCGACACAAAGTGAGACTAATTCTGTGGTATGGTTTGTGCTCTGGGGCTTCCTAGGGGATCAGACTAAAGTTAGCTTCTACATGAGACCCCATTTTTCCTAGCTTTTACACCTTGCTCTGTCTTGCTTCCTCCACTACCTTTCACCCAAGAACACATCCCTCATAAATCACTTCAACAAGAATCTCCATTTCAGGCTCTGCTTCTATTGCAATACTGACTCTGGCCCACATCATATTAATTAATCTTCAGCTACGCAACATTTCATTTATGCCAAGCATTTTATTATTAAGTAGTATAGTCATTCTGAGACCCACTCTAGACCTACTTAATCAAAACCTGGGCCAGGCGCGGTGGCTCGTGCCTCCCAGCACTTTGGGAGGCCAATGCAGATGAATCACCTGAGGTCAGGAGTTCAAGACCAGCCTGGCCAACATGGTGAAATCCCATCTCTACTAAAAATACAAAAATTAGCTGGTGGTGGCACACATTTATAATCCCAGCTACTTGGGAGGCTGAGACAGGAGAATCCCTTGAACTTGGGAGGCAGAGGTTGCAGTGCCAGCCTGGGTGACGGAGACAGACAGCATCTCAAAAAACAAACAAACAAAAAAAAACAAAAACAAAAAAACCTTGAAGGCGGGACCCAGCAACTTGTTTTTAACGAGCCTTCCAGGTAATTCTGACAACCCACTAAAGTAACAGACTCTTAAAACGGCTAAGAGCATGAGCTCTGGAGTCAAACATAGTCACTTCCTAGCTAAAGTCCTTAAGCAAACTTAATCCTTGTGTCATGTCTCAGTTTCCTCATATATAAAGTGAAGATAATAATGGTATCCAAATCATGAGTTGAAATGAATTCATATATGCAAATCACTTAGCTCAGTACCCACAGTCCTCCATAAACTTAGACTGCTGTCTTTATTATAATATTGTTATTATTATTTACTGTGTATTTATCCACCTTCACTAATCTTGTGCATATATTTGCCATATTAATATCCATTGTCATAAGAGTTTTGTGAAGATTAAATAAGATAATAAAGCCACTAGTAAGGTAAACTGGCATGCAATAGAGAATCAATAATTGGCCATGATAAGTATTATTTTAGCGGAATTAAAATTTTAATACATGAAAGCATTAATGCTGTCATAAATGTGTGTTGAAAGAGAATCTGTTAAAGTCATTGATAAAAAGTGTTGATCTAATAGTTCATTCAATAAAAATATTGGGAGCTAAGCAAATAATGCTAACTCCACAAAAACCCTTCCCTCAAGCTTGATATCCATTACATATCTACATTCCTTGCATATGGTTGTTCAACTATCTACAAATAAAACTAATTTAGAAGAAAAATGTAAAAAAAAACATTAGACTTTTGATCATTATATATTTATGATCAAGAAAGGATGTATTTTACCTAAACCCTGTTTTGGAATCCTAAGGACAATAGTTAAATAAGAGTTTATGACTCTTCAGTGCAGAGTTGAAGTATCTTTTGATTAGTGATGGTTGAAATGAAAAATAATGTTGTTTTATACGATTGCTTGCAAGATTATGGAACTTATTAATTATCACAAAATTACCAATAATTTTTCATGACAGTCTAGTCTGTATATTCACTTACAACTAAATTTGATAATTTGTACAAATTAGGATTATCCCTTGAGTTCTGTCTATCCTGAGCACAATCAATCTTTTTCATGAAATTTGCTTAAATACTCAATTTTTTTTAAACCTTTTTTAGTTTAGGGGTACAAGTGCAGGTTTGTTACACAGGTAAATTTGTGTCATGGGTGTTTGTTGTACAGATTATTTCATCACCCAGGTATTAAGCCTGGTACCCATTAGTTATTTTTCCTGATCCTCTCCCTCCTCTGACCTTCTACCCTCCTCTACGCCACAGTTTTTTAAATGTTAGCAGTTTGGTGAGGCATAGTGGCTCATGGCTGTAATCCCAGCACTTTGGGAGGCTAAGGCAGGCAGATCACCTCAGATCAGGAGTTCGAGACCAGCCTAGCCAACATGGTGAAACCCCGTGTCTACGAAAATACAAAAATTAGCTGGGCATGATGATGGGCGCCTGTAATCCCAGTTACTTAGGAGGCTGAGAAGAGAGAATCACTTGAATCCAGGAGGCAGAGGTTGCAGTGAGCCAAGATCGTGCCACTGCACTCCAGCCTGGACAACAGAGGAAGACTCTGTCTCAAAAAAAAAAAAAAATGTTAGCAGATGACTGTCCCTTATCTAATTACATCCCACTTAAATTGTCACAGTATTTTCTACTGATATCACAAATGTGCTATCTATTAAGATAAAACATTAATTCTGAGATATTTGGGGTTTTTTGGGGGTTTTGTTTGTTTGTTTTTTTGAGACAGAGTCCTGTTCTGTTTCCCATACTAGATAGAGTGCAGTAGTGTGATCATAGCTGATTGTAACCTCAAATACCCAGACTTATGCAATAAGTCTGTCCCAGCCTCCAGAGTAGCTAGGATTACAGGTGCATGCCACCATGCCCACCTAATTTTTCTAGTTTTATAGAGATGGGGTCTTACTTTGTTGTGCAAGCTGATCTCAAACTCCTGGACTCAAGCGATCCTCCTCTTTTGACCAAAAGAAGCGGTGGTACCACAGGTGTGAGCCACTATACCTAGCCATCTGACGTATTTTTAAATGAAAAACTAAAATAATTCAAATCATCATACCTCTAATCATACTACTGACTAAATAAAAGTTATAAATATATGTTGAAGAAAAAGAGAACTTGAGAAGAAAATACATTTCTGTCCAATGTTGATCTAGAAAGTGAGGTGTTATATACGTAGTTCAAATGAAATGTTTTAAATGCTCTAATTAGTCTACCACTGATTTTTAGTGAGAGTCACTCTCAATTGTCTCCGTTCCACTCTCTGGAATAACTGGTGGTGGTGGCTAAATAAGGGTTAGTTTCCAACTTGGAGGCTACTCATTATTCCCAACATTTAAAGGATGTGTTACAGTCTCTGCTCTCTTCCTGTTCCTTCATGTTTCTCCATTCACATCCTACGTCTTCTTGCATAATTATGAGATAACCAGAAAAAGATAATTGTATGTGTGACATTATTAGTATTAGTAATAGCACTGCATGCTTCTTAAACCAACCAAAACAAGAATAAGAAGGGCCCACAATTTGAATGAGAAAACTGAAGTTTATTCAAGGTTACCTTACTAGTAAGAGGCTAAGAGAACTACAAAACAATTTCTATCTCCAAATCTACCACTCTTTCTTGTACTTGTGCTGTTGTTATAATCTGAGTAAATTAGGCAGACTAAATTTACTATGAGTTGCCAAATAATTAAAAATAAAACACTGGAGTTGACTGGAGGATGAAGGGTTTATCATCCGATTCAATTCCCGTGACAACTCAGAAACACAAACTACTAAAAACTCCCTGCAAACATCTCTTTTTAAACATTGTTGATTTTTCTATGTAAATTGATTGTTGGAAAAAAAAATGTTATTCTACTAGAAACTAAACTCTTTTAGAATTCAGGCTGGGCACAGTGGCTCATGACTGTAATCTCAGCACTACAGGAAGCTGAGGAGTGAGGATCACTTGAAGCCAGGACTTTGAGACAAGCCTGGGCAACAGAGCAAAACCCACGTCTCCACATATATGTATATATATGTATACACACATATATACATATACATATATATATGTGTATATATGTAGATTATGTTGTATAAACAATAGAATCCAAGTATGATTAATATTCTTCAAACTATCCATTGACTATTACAATTTTAAATTATAATACTTTTTAAAATTTATCTCTTCAAAGAGTGAAACCCATAACTTTTTTCTCTCACTCCCTTGAAATCCCTAGGGTTATTTTAGGGGTGTGTGTGTGTGTGTGTGTGTGTGTATGTACGTATGTATTATATATACAATATAGGTAGTATGGCATATTACAAAAAGTATGGGATGTGTGTGTATATATATATTTATGTATGTGTGTGTATATATGTGTATACAAACAGTATATATATGTGTGTATATATACATATATGTATATACATATATGTGTATATATGTATACAAAAAGCATATGTATGTGTATATATACACACACACATATATACACACACACACATATATATACACCTATATACACACACATACCCATGCTTTTTGTAATATACTATACTACATATATTGTATATATAATACATATATATGCAGTATCTATGTATTATGTATAATACATAGATATAATTTAATCAATTCTAAGTAACTCACTTTGATAATCCAGTTTACATCAAAATACAGAGGTATCTCATTTGTTAAGTGACCTAGTTCTATGGGTAATTAAAACTGAAGGTTTAGTCAAATAATACATACTCACTGAGTCGGCTTACTTCCACGGGATTTACAGTCTAAGGAACCAATCTGGCTTTTAAAACAACAAGCATGAGTCTGAGGAGTACTAAGAAGGAGTGATAAAGGACATACGCTTTTAAGGCAAATTCCTGAAGAGAAAGAACAACAATAAATGTAACTAAAAAGAAAAAAAATTTCTAAGAAAATCTGATCTGATTGGAAGGGGGGAAATTATTTCTAGGCCCTATGTGAATATTAAATATTTATATATGTATATGTGATTTTTCAATCACTATTTCTGCTATGCAGGAGGGCGAAGCTGGTAGACACACAAAAATGGGGTACTGGGTTGTCTTGTTCTAAACTTTAAAATCTTCAGCTCTTATCTAGAAGAAAAAACGAGAGAGGGATGCCTACCTGAGCTATGGCAGTAATGGAAGCTTACAAGGATGGATAGTGACTCCAAATGAAATCACTGGACCAAGCAAAAGTAACTGTAGGGATTTCAAGGGAGTGAGAGCAAAGAGTTTCGGTTTCGCTCTTTGAAAAGATAAATTTTAAAAAGAATCATAATTTAAAATTGTAATAGTCAACTGATAGTTTGAAGAATGTTAATCATACTTGGATTCTATTGTTTATATCATATAATCTACCATTTTTTTCACTTAACATGAACTTTGTTTTTTTTTGTTTTTTTTTGTTTTTTTCTTTTTTTCAAGACAAGGTCTCACTCCATCACCCAGGCTGGAGTGCAGTGGCACGATCTCAGCTCACTGCAACCTCCACCACCCAGGCTCAAACAGTTCTCCTGTCTCAGCCTCCTGAGTAGCTGGGACCACAGGTGCATGCCACCACACCTGGCTAAATTTCTGTATTTTTAGTAGAGACAGGATTTCACCATGTTGCCTAGGTTGGTCTTAAATTCCTAAGCTCAGGTGATCCACCTGCCTTGGCCTCTCAAAGTGCTGGATTACAGGCGTTGAGCCACCGCACCCGGCCAACATGAACATTTAACCTGTATAACTAAAAAGTCACCTAGAATATCACTTTTAATGACTGCATCCATCTAGGGATGTGCCGTAATTAACCAATCCATTATTATTGTATATTTCTATTGTTTTCATTTTTCCTATTATAAGTAAGGTTGAGATGAATATACTTGCAGGTAAATCTTTGTGTATTCAAGTATTTTGAGTATTTGTGTGTAATTTATTTTTATTAAAATTATTGCATCAAAAAAATAAGATGTACTGATAGAGGGATCAACATATAATAAAGCAAGCACAGCAAAATGTTAATGATAGACTTTAGGTGGTAAGCATATAGATATTCATGGCAAAATTCTTTCAACTTTTCCATATGTTTCAAATTTATTGGAAAATGTTGGAAATGAAAAATGTTGAAAAAAATTATATTTTATGAGTTAAATTCCTAGAATTGGAATAGATTATTCATAGTATGTGCACATCTCTAAACTTTGTGAAGTTAAAACATCAACCAGAAAGTGTCAGTTCCCTCACACTGTCAACACCACTTTTTAGTGCTTTTCAAATCTCTGCCAACTTGTTAGGCAAAAACTAGTAATGGATTTTTTAAATCATCATTTCTATGTTAATTTTTAAAACATTTTTTAAGTTAATATATAATGAATTGAAAAGCTTCCTAATATGCTTGGCTTCAGATTTGATGTTGGTTATTGGAACCACGAAGCAGTAATCAAGATTCAAGCATCCATCTGGGGGTACTTAGCTTATTACCAAGCACAATACTCTCAAGAATAACTTCCAAACCAAATTATAAAGGTGAAAGTTACCTTCAGGCTAGCATCACATATGGACAAGGGGACCGATGTCTGATTGCCAAATGGTCCTGATTTAACATGTTCTGAGAAAGAGTTCTTCCTGGACAAAAAAGAGTCACCTCTTTCATTTTCCCAGGATGCTCAGAATAAAAGCACTAGTGATTTCTTCTTTTGTGCTGAAATAATTCAGTCATCACCAATCCTCTTTCAAAATTCAAGTATTTTATTTCAATATGAGTACCATATAATTGTGGTACTTCCACAGGATAGAATGCAATGGAGTCATTAAAAAGAACTATGGAATTCTGCATTTACTGACATGGAAAGATGTCCATGATATACCTGTTCATTGCAAACAACAACAACAACAAAAAACAAGTACATATGTGTGTGTATACGATAGAAATATGTGAAAGGATACTTACTAAAATGTTAACAGTGGTAACTTATTGAAGGACATATGGGACATTTTTAAATCCTTTTTATGTATTTCTCTATTATTTATTTTTAAAATGGGTATACACAATTTTTTCACAAGAAATACAATAAGGTTATTTGCATTTCAATAAAAATAAAACTGAAAATATCTCAGAAAACCATTCAATCATTAGTACCATAATAAAATTTGGTTCAGCAAGATTTTCAATTCAAGGTTAAAGTCCCCTAAGGAATAAGACCCAGATCCAGCATATTTTCAAGGGAAAAGGGACTATAGGCAGAGCAGTCAAAGAGGTCTCCAATCAAGTATTATGCAGCCTGAAGCTAGGGCTGTATTATCTTCAGGGAATTTTACTTGGGAAAAAAAAAATCAGTAGATAATAGAAGGCATCTGTGGTATTCAGATCCAACAGAAACCAAAAGGATGATGGCTCACTACAATCTGGAGTCACAATTCTTGCTTTCAGAATTACAAAGGAAAATACCTCCTTCTTCCCCTATAATAGGCCCAGAATCCAATGGGAAGTAGTTTAAAGTTTTTAAAATATTTACTTAACAAGAATTAAATGTTTAAATGTATACTTTACAGAGACTGAAAAGAAGAACATGATACATTAAACTACTTACCTCCATGGGAAGACATGTCTGTCCATGAGTAAATGTCTCTGGATGTGACATCACAGGCTCATTCTTAATTTGAAAGTGTATTTTGCACATGTAGCCATCAGAACAGTCCTGTGTTTCATCACCAAAAAATATATAATAAAACCCCAATTATTTTAAGAATTCATCATTTTAAGAACCACTTCCCATAAGTTCCAAACTGATCAGTGAAAAACTAAATGGACCAAATGAGATGAGACTATATGGATAAAAAGACTAGTCCAACATCCTGCACATAGTAGGTCTCAATAAATGCATGTTTTATTCTCCTACCTTTCTTATTTATTAAAGATGTTTCCCCCCTCCTAGATTAAACCTTCCCCTTTTTATCCTGACTAGTCCATAGAACCAAGATCACAGAACAAAACTTCAGCTTATAGAAATAGCTTGTCACATAATTAATATTGATTTTCATGGCATACACATAAAGAACAATTTTAGGACCTGCAATAGATCTCGAAGCTGGAAGAGAGCTTCCATTTCAATTTCTTTCTCAAGGCAAGATCTCTATGAAAATGTCCCAGAAAGGTAATTATGCATCTCAGCAACTGCCTGTGTACCTCCAGGAACCTGTGCTTGCTACTCCCTTACACAGTAGCCACCTCCTTTGGTGCATTGTACATCAAGAAAATTTTGTCCCGTATTTCACTTCCTTTAACTTTAACTTAAACTTACTTAGTTCTGCCCTCTGAAGTCTAATCCTTTTTCTTTTCTTTTTTTTTTTTTTTTTTTTTTTTTTTTTTTTTTTTTTTTTTTTTTTTTTTTTTAGACGGAGTTTCGCTCTTGTTGCCCAGGCTGGA
>NW_016107331.1:2551281-2662341 GCF_001604975.1 Cebus imitator | reverse complement strand
TTAGTAGAGACGGGGTTTCACCATGTTGACCAGGATGGTCTCGATCTCTTGACCTCGTGATCCACCCGCCTCGGCCTCCCAAAGTGCTGGGAATATAAGCGTGAGCCACCGCGCCTGGCCCAGTTCCGTTTTGTTTTTTTTTTAAGATAACACTTGTTTGAATTCAATAAAGTCATGTATAAGAATATAATACCTCACCAAGCACAAACATCCATGCCAATAAATACTAATTCCCCACCAAATTGTCCCACCAACATTTACATTTTAACAGAATTAAAATAATACTAACTAAGGACTAAGGGGTTACTTAAACTTCCTATAAGAAGAGGGAAATGTGGATGCAGTGACACAAACAGGAAAAAAGCCATGTGAAGATAAAGACTGGAGAGGTCCATCTACCAGCTAAAGAACGCTAAGGATTGCCATCGGCCACTGAAGACTAGAAGCAGTAAGGAATGCTCCTTTCCTAGAGCCTTTGGTGGGAGCAGGTCCCTGCCAACATCTTGATTTCAGACTTCTAACCTCCAGAACTGTGAGACAATAAATTTCTGCTACTTTAAGTCTTCCAGCTTGTGGTACTTCATTATGACGTTCCTAGGAAACTAAAACAGTAACTCTATTTTTTAAGAGACTTGGCAGCACCTTAACAATGCCTCCCAGTAAGTTGTGCTGACAAACTGCCAACCCTCACTCAAATGGCTGCACTGGTTGGTTGTTGTCAGCACTAGTTTTGATTGGTTGGATCCAGCTCATTCTGATTGGTTGATGCCTCTGTCACAGGTTGTTAAATATTTTTAATAACATTCCTGCCTGTAAAGTAGACCAACAGATATCCAATACTGTAATTTTTAATTATTTAATTAAGGATATCCATTGTGTAGATGGAATTACTGTTTTAAATTCCAGCTCTACACTATCCGACCACAAAGCAGACCCTGTGACAGTCTTCTACCATTGAAACCTTTGTATTCAGAAAAATGTAAATTTAACATTGGCTTAAACTGAGAAACATATATGTACTGACCGTTGACATTGCCACTGTTTCACATCAAACATCTATCTATTATTCCTTCTTTTGGAGCAGTAGTCATTGCTCCTTTAAGGAACCATTCCCTGATTTTGAAAGCAATGATTCCTTAGAGGAACATTGGCTACTGTTCCTCTAATTACAGCTCCAGGGATAGACACAGGACTCCAATCTTGCCAATCAGTACTGCTGGCCCCAGAGACTCTGAAGGACAAATTATCTACAATCACAGCCAATGGGATACAATTCAGGATTTGGTTTGGGGAGTTTGGGAAAGGTGGCTGTTCTCTTTTCCACAAGGTTTGAACCAGACAGACCAAAAATTAAAATACAATAAACCAACTGGCAGCCACCAGGTAATTAAACAAAGTCTGCTTTGCAACTCAGAGGAAAGCAAGACCATGAGATGCAAAGAAACCAGATTCTGACTAGGTTATTTACACCAACCATATCTGAAACTAGTTCTACCTCAACTTTTCAATTATATGACCCCAAAAAGTCCCTTCTTGGCTTCACCCAATAGGTTGGGTTTTATGTCACTTGCAACCAAAATAATTTTGCTCTTAAGTAACATAAATTGTGTTTAATAGTTTAAAAATAGAAGATTCCTATTGTATTGTATCATCAATCTCACTGTGATAATCAACAGTTGATTATATAAAAGATTTACCATACACAGTTATGCATCACCTAATGGCAGGAATACCTTTTGAGAAACACGTCATTGAGCTATTCTGTCATGGTACAACATCAAAGACTGTGCTTACACAAACCTGAATGGTATAGCCTCCTACGTACCTAGGCTATATGACATAGTTGCTTGCTCCTAGGCTGCAAACCTGTACAGCATGTTACTGTACTAATTGCAGACAACTGTAACAAAATAAGTATTTGTGTATCTAAGCATGTTTGAACAAAGAAAAGGTACCGTAAAAATGCAGTATTATAATCTTATGGGAACACTGTATATGTGGTCTGTCTTTGACTGAAATGTTATTATGCAGCATGACTATACAGTAAAACTATAATAGCAGGTGTTTGTGAGAAAAATTACTCAAAGTCTGCAATTTCAAAATGATCTAGCCATAGAGATAAAAACCAAAACTCTCAGGATATTCTGAGAACACAAAGCTGCATTGTGTGCACTAAATATAACTCATTAAATGAGGGTAACTGCTCTATTTTGTATTTTCCTATATCTGAGCCCTGGTCATACAACCTCCTCTTAAGGGAACATAACGTTTAGTAAAATTCTAATTATAATGCAAAATACATCTCCTTTGACATTAAAAGAGATGAGTCAAAAATTCCTGTGCACCTATGTTATAAAATCTAAATATATTATCTGGCCTCTTTCCCAATGAGTTAAGATAAAGAGATATGTCACTTTCAATATTACTTATAATGTGAGGAATTTTTACTTACATTTTAGGTAATTTCTAATAGCATTTATTATTATCTATAGGGAAGTACACTGGGTTTTTGCTCTATATTTGGTACTAGTGATTTTTTTCAATATCAATCTTTTCAGTCAAGATTAGCCTTGAAAAATTAAATATAGAGTTTTTTGGATTTTGATTTCCCTTTAAACACTTCCACAAAACTAGGTCTTTCTCCTACTTTCTTTTAATTTAAGGCAGAAAAATATGTCTTGTTCTTCTCTGTTGAAGATGCTTTTTTAGAGACAAACACAAAAGCATGAGAACCGCAACTCTCTGTCAGCCCCGTAGTCCATCTAGCCCAGTAAACAATGTTAACTCAAATCCCCGCTTGGCAATGAAGTTTTCCAGACCATTCCAATTAACACTCCTCTCTTGCTTCCCTGCATCCTTTTTGTACTTATCATAGCTTACACTTCAACATTTAACTCTTCTTTAATTTTTTAACATTTGTTATTTTTATTTCTCCCAGTAGATCATAAGCTCAGGGCGTAGGCCCCCAGCCTCTAAGGGATGGCATTCCACATAAAAACCTGATGCAGACAGTGTATGAAAACACCCTGGACAAGCATGTGAGGATGTAATAACAAAGGGGAGCTTCGAGTTTATCCAATTCAAGCCTCTCATTTTAAAGATAAGAGGGTGAAGGAGTAAAGCACTTCTAAGAAACTTGTCTTACCGCTAATTAGTTGGAGACAGAGCAGGAAGTGGAGAAAGCGGATCTCTTGACCTGAGTATTCTTTCTAGCACACTAAGCAAATTCTGCCAGAGAGCAGGACCATGGCTTACTGACTCTCATGGACTGGTACGGGCCAGTGCTTTGCACTTTAAATAACAAACTCAAGCCACTCAAGTGTGATCTGGGGACCAGCAGCCACAGCATGAGCTGCAAGCTTATTAGACAGACATGCAGAATCTCAAGCTCCACCCAAGACTTCCTGATTCTGTATTTAAAATGTGATCCCCGGGTGATTTGTATGCACATTTTGGAAGTACTGAGGCATGTACTGCAATCCCTGACTCAAAGCGACAGCAAACTAACTGCATTAACAATGGCTTGCAATTGGAGCTGCACATTAGACCCCCCTGGGGAGTTTTCAAAATGTTGCTGGGGTACCACCTCAGAACAATTAAGTCAGAATCTACCTAGCAGATTCTAGCACAGCAGCCAAATTTGAGAATGACTATACTCAATTCCTTGGAGCCCCCCTTTTGAACTCAATGAACACAATCAATCAGGTAATATGCAGCTACCTCAGGAGAAAAGTCCACAAACAACTCAAGATCTTCATGAACAACATAGCTCATCTGGAGCTCTCCAAATGCTAAAATCACCTCTGTCAATGCTCTCTTCTTGGAGGCTTTTCTATGCTGAAACTGCCTTTGATGTGGTCTTTACCACTACCTCAAAAACTACTTTCTGGCAACTTGGCCAGTGTTGGCCCTCTGAAACTTTAGTTTTGTAACTTAAAATTGTTCCATGTTCAACTACACTTCACCTATTAGGACTCCTTGCTGTCCATTCACCACAAAACATGTTGCTTCACTCTATCACTATAGAAGAGAAATTAATAAGAAATATCCAGCTGTTACATCCCAGAAAACACTAATTAAAAAGAGAATACTTTCTCACAGCCAAAACTCTTCCAGTATCTAAATAGAATGCCCTTTACCTTAGACCAAAATAAGAAATATTTAAATGAGGAAAAAAAAAAAAAAAAACCTAAATGTGCTAGATGAAAATATAGGAGAATACTTTTTTTCTTTTTGAGACAGAGTTTCACTATTGTCACCCAGGCCAGAGTGCAATGATGCAATCTCCGCTCACACAATCTCCACCTCCTGGGTTCAAATGATTCTCCTGCCTCAGCCTCCTGAGTAGCTGGGATTACAGGTGCCCGCCACAACAGCCAGCTAGTTTTTGTATTTTCAGTAGAGACAGGGTTTTACCATGTTGGCTAGGCTGGTCTCGAACTCCTTACCTCAGATGATCCACCCACCTTGGCCTCCCAAAGTGCTGGGATTACAGGTGTAAGCCACCATGCCCAGCTAAAAATACATATTTTTTTTAATATGATAAAAACCCAGAAGTCATAAAAGACTGATAAATTCTACTGCAGGCAAACAAACTCTTAACACTATAAAGTTAAAAGACATATCAAAATGTGAAAAAGGATTTGTAGCTTATATCATAGAAAAGAACTAATATTTTCAATATAAAATAGCTTTAATTTCCTCAAAATATAAATAGTTCCACCAAATCAATAAGAAAGAGTCCAACAGCCTAACAGGAGAATAAGCAAAGGAAATACAGATAGTTTACTTAAAAAAAAATGTAAATAAAAATATGTTCAAAGTTAGCCATAAGAAAAATGCAAATTAAAAACTGTGATAACATTTTTTACTTATCAGGTTGGGGAAGATCAAAAAGTATGAAAGGGACTGTATAGACAAAAACACGGATAAAACAAGCAGGCACTCTCTTAATGACATTGCCAGGGGCAGGGGAGTTTAAATTAGCATAAGATCCCTGAAGAACAAGTTGGCAAAAACTATCAAAATTTAAAATACACACACCTTAGACTCAAAAATGTTACTTCCAAGAATTTATCTTATAGATATAGTCACATATGTAATATATAAAATTCATACAATGATTATTAAAATGTTATTTTAATAGGATAAGGTTGGAAACAACCTAAATTTCCATCAGTGAGGATTGGCTAAATAAATTATTTTATATCCAAATAATGAGATAGTATGCAACCACAAAAAATAAAGAATGAGTTCAAGACAGACCATTAAGTTATTTTTTTAAGTGCGACACAGTATGAATACATGTATGCTACCATACACTTAAATGTAAGTGTACATGCTGCGTGTACAGTGAATATATCTGGAAAGACACCCAAGACCAAGATATCAGTGGCAACCTCTGAGGGTTTGAGTAGAGAAAGTGGAAGGGTTAGAAAGGAGACTGAACTTTTTATTGTAAAACCCTTTTGTGCCTATAAATAAATGGTACTGCATTTTAAACAAATAATTAATTGCCTTTGCACATATGCCTCCAGGCCACCACATTGCTGGGGCAGATTCTAATCTTGAACTTTTAAGGTCCTATAGGCCTTACAGAATCCAAGAGAGACAAGCAAGATTTCTAGTATAGTGCTGACTGCATTTTGGATAGAGATCTAAGGATTTCCTGATAGAACATGTTTGGGTCTGTTTTAGTACAAGCTGTCATAGGGCTATGCCACCCAGCAAGCTATGTTATGCCTGCTGGAATCCAGCTAACAAAATAATTATAGGACTTCTGTTGCTGAGTTTAACAAGACACATCTAAAAGAAAATGGGTGGTAATCTAAGGGTCTCAGCTATACTTCAGAATAAGTCATTTTATATAGGACTTCAACTCAAGTTAACTGCCCAGAATCATCAGATGCAGAAAGGGACTGACAAGTCCACTACGGAGGAAGACAACTGAATTTTCTAGGTCAATGTCAGCACTGATCAAACAAGGCCTTCAAGGTCAATGGAGCCCTGAGGAATAGGTCAAACCTAGGCCAAAGATCTCAAGTGACTGTTCTTTGCTGCTGTAGAAGATCAAACCAATACTACCAGTAGCTGCTCAAAACTGATTAACTTCGGGGGTAAAAAGAAAAAAGTAAAAATTACTGCTAAGTAGCAAAGTTTACACTAGATAGGCCAGACATTAAACTAATATCCATCCATTTTTTAAAAGGTAAAGGCAAATCATATAGGCAAGGAACTGTTATGGATGTAGAAGATCCTCCAGAACACAATGCTGAATATGTTAATACCAGTCCTCCCCACACCCCAAATATCTACCCGATCCCAGTAACACTGACTTCAGTTTCTGATAGTGTCACACCTTCCAAATGCATGAGTGGATCTTGGCCAGGGCAGACTCTGGTGCCTCTGGTTATATTATATACAAAGGTGAGTTCATATAAAGAGTGACCAGCTCTAGTCAAAGTGATTCATTGGTAACTGCTAGCCTCCGGCTCATTTAGACAAAAACTCAAGAGTGAAAGAAAATAAGGATATAATATATTTCATCTTTGATAAAGAAATTTGCATTGCTACAATTTTCCCTTGGTCCTGTGGTATTTTGGGGTCTATTAAACCTGACACAGCCATTAATTAAATAGTCCACCCATACCTCAGAATTCCCTGGGGGAAAGGGCTGGAGATACATATAAAATAATAAATTCCACTTAAGGAAACTGAACCTGTCCTTCTGGGAAAGAATTAAACCTTCTGGATGTGTTCAGCCCAATAGAGACTAGTACCCACTTGATTCGCCATCTCCATGATATAATCCACAATTATTGCTTTCATTTGTGTGACCTAACTTGTGAGTCCCACTGAATACATTTGCTCACTGACTGAGAATTAAACCACAGAAAAACACTGTGACACTCGATCCTTGATTGAAGGTTTTCTGTCTGTGCACAGTTTAAAAGAGGTTTGTTAGTGTGGTCATGGTATGAAACTAACAGAGTTTTTAGAATTTTTTTTTTTTAAGAGATAGTATCTTACTCTGTCATCCAAGCCACAGAGCAGTAGCATGGTCACAGCTCCCTGCAGCTTCCAACTCCTGGGCCCAGGCCATCCTCCTGTCTCAGTCTCTTAAGTAGCTAGGACTGTAGGTATATGCCACCACATCTGCCTGATTTTTTTTAAGAGATGGAGTCTTGCTATGTTGCCCAGCTCGTCTCAAACTCCTGGCCCCAAGCAATCCTCCTGCCTCAACTTCCAAAGTGCTAGGATTAAAGGTGTGAGCCACCACACCCGGCCAAGAATTTGTAAAATTTTGATTTGACTTGAAATAGTCTCTGTCAATGAGCAGTGTGACAGAGGATTATACCACCTTCAAAGAATTATACCATCCATTATACTACAAAGAATTATACCACCTATTACACTACTTATTTCTGAAATCAATCCTGTTTATATAAACAGACTAATTACGTACTTTTATTAGGTTTAAATTTTTAATCAACTTATAAACAAACCACAGAGAACAAAATTATAGTTACTGAATAGAATATAAATATTATAAATCTTGATGATGTAAAAATATCAAAAATCAGAAGGAAAATAGAAAGGAATGTACGAGGCAGAAATAATACACTGAATTCTTCATTTAGCATGGCAGAAATTAATAGTTATTGTCCAAAGATGAGAAATTAGAAAGGAGAAATACATTATTTAAAGTTATAGGGGTAACCATGAGAATAACGAAGGATTATTCATCATCAATAGGGGTTCCATTAAACAAATTAAAATCATCCACACAATGGAATACTACATAGCTATTATAAATAATAAGGTAATTCTGTATAAGCTCGCAAAGAAAAATGTCAATGATATAATGTTAGGTGGAAAAAGTAAGTTATAGAACAATGATCCCATTTATGTAAACACATATATAAATGTATATACATATATTTATATGTGCATAGAAAAAAACTACAGAATTGGGTCTGAGGAGGAGAGAAAGATTTTCATCCTTACTTTATATATATCTATGTANACATTTAACTCTTCTTTAATTTTTTAACATTTGTTATTTTTATTTCTCCCAGTAGATCATAAGCTCAGGGCGTAGGCCCCCAGCCTCTAAGGGATTCCATTCCACATAAAAACCTGATGCAGACAGTGTATGAAAACACCCTGGACAAGCATGTGAGGATGTAATAACAAAGGGGAGCTTCGAGTTTATCCAATTCAAGCCTCTCATTTTAAAGATAAGAGGGTGAAGGAGTAAAGCACTTCTAAGAAACTTGTCTTACCGCTAATTAGTTGGAGACAGAGCAGGAAGTGGAGAAAGCGGATCTCTTGACCTGAGTATTCTTTCTAGCACACTAAGCAAATTCTGCCAGAGAGCAGGACCATGGCTTACTGACTCTCATGGACTGGTACGGGCCAGTGCTTTGCACTTTAAATAACAAACTCAAGCCACTCAAGTGTGATCTGGGGACCAGCAGCCACAGCATGAGCTGCAAGCTTATTAGACAGACATGCAGAATCTCAAGCTCCACCCAAGACTTCCTGATTCTGTATTTAAAATGTGATCCCCGGGTGATTTGTATGCACATTTTGGAAGTACTGAGGCATGTACTGCAATCCCTGACTCAAAGCGACAGCAAACTAACTGCATTAACAATGGCTTGCAATTGGAGCTGCACATTAGACCCCCCTGGGGAGTTTTCAAAATGTTGCTGGGGTACCACCTCAGAACAATTAAGTCAGAATCTACCTAGCAGATTCTAGCACAGCAGCCAAATTTGAGAATGACTATACTCAATTCCTTGGAGCCCCCCTTTTGAACTCAATGAACACAATCAATCAGGTAATATGCAGCTACCTCAGGAGAAAAGTCCACAAACAACTCAAGATCTTCATGAACAACATAGCTCATCTGGAGCTCTCCAAATGCTAAAATCACCTCTGTCAATGCTCTCTTCTTGGAGGCTTTTCTATGCTGAAACTGCCTTTGATGTGGTCTTTACCACTACCTCAAAAACTACTTTCTGGCAACTTGGCCAGTGTTGGCCCTCTGAAACTTTAGTTTTGTAACTTAAAATTGTTCCATGTTCAACTACACTTCACCTATTAGGACTCCTTGCTGTCCATTCACCACAAAACATGTTGCTTCACTCTATCACTATAGAAGAGAAATTAATAAGAAATATCCAGCTGTTACATCCCAGAAAACACTAATTAAAAAGAGAATACTTTCTCACAGCCAAAACTCTTCCAGTATCTAAATAGAATGCCCTTTACCTTAGACCAAAATAAGAAATATTTAAATGAGGAAAAAAAAAAAAAAAAACCTAAATGTGCTAGATGAAAATATAGGAGAATACTTTTTTTCTTTTTGAGACAGAGTTTCACTATTGTCACCCAGGCCAGAGTGCAATGATGCAATCTCCGCTCACACAATCTCCACCTCCTGGGTTCAAATGATTCTCCTGCCTCAGCCTCCTGAGTAGCTGGGATTACAGGTGCCCGCCACAACAGCCAGCTAGTTTTTGTATTTTCAGTAGAGACAGGGTTTTACCATGTTGGCTAGGCTGGTCTCGAACTCCTTACCTCAGATGATCCACCCACCTTGGCCTCCCAAAGTGCTGGGATTACAGGTGTAAGCCACCATGCCCAGCTAAAAATACATATTTTTTTTAATATGATAAAAACCCAGAAGTCATAAAAGACTGATAAATTCTACTGCAGGCAAACAAACTCTTAACACTATAAAGTTAAAAGACATATCAAAATGTGAAAAAGGATTTGTAGCTTATATCATAGAAAAGAACTAATATTTTCAATATAAAATAGCTTTAATTTCCTCAAAATATAAATAGTTCCACCAAATCAATAAGAAAGAGTCCAACAGCCTAACAGGAGAATAAGCAAAGGAAATACAGATAGTTTACTTAAAAAAAAATGTAAATAAAAATATGTTCAAAGTTAGCCATAAGAAAAATGCAAATTAAAAACTGTGATAACATTTTTTACTTATCAGGTTGGGGAAGATCAAAAAGTATGAAAGGGACTGTATAGACAAAAACACGGATAAAACAAGCAGGCACTCTCTTAATGACATTGCCAGGGGCAGGGGAGTTTAAATTAGCATAAGATCCCTGAAGAACAAGTTGGCAAAAACTATCAAAATTTAAAATACACACACCTTAGACTCAAAAATGTTACTTCCAAGAATTTATCTTATAGATATAGTCACATATGTAATATATAAAATTCATACAATGATTATTAAAATGTTATTTTAATAGGATAAGGTTGGAAACAACCTAAATTTCCATCAGTGAGGATTGGCTAAATAAATTATTTTATATCCAAATAATGAGATAGTATGCAACCACAAAAAATAAAGAATGAGTTCAAGACAGACCATTAAGTTATTTTTTTAAGTGCGACACAGTATGAATACATGTATGCTACCATACACTTAAATGTAAGTGTACATGCTGCGTGTACAGTGAATATATCTGGAAAGACACCCAAGACCAAGATATCAGTGGCAACCTCTGAGGGTTTGAGTAGAGAAAGTGGAAGGGTTAGAAAGGAGACTGAACTTTTTATTGTAAAACCCTTTTGTGCCTATAAATAAATGGTACTGCATTTTAAACAAATAATTAATTGCCTTTGCACATATGCCTCCAGGCCACCACATTGCTGGGGCAGATTCTAATCTTGAACTTTTAAGGTCCTATAGGCCTTACAGAATCCAAGAGAGACAAGCAAGATTTCTAGTATAGTGCTGACTGCATTTTGGATAGAGATCTAAGGATTTCCTGATAGAACATGTTTGGGTCTGTTTTAGTACAAGCTGTCATAGGGCTATGCCACCCAGCAAGCTATGTTATGCCTGCTGGAATCCAGCTAACAAAATAATTATAGGACTTCTGTTGCTGAGTTTAACAAGATTGTCTCTAGACACATCTAAAAGAAAATGGGTGGTAATCTAAGGGTCTCAGCTATACTTCAGAATAAGTCATTTTATATAGGACTTCAACTCAAGTTAACTGCCCAGAATCATCAGATGCAGAAAGGGACTGACAAGTCCACTACGGAGGAAGACAACTGAATTTTCTAGGTCAATGTCAGCACTGATCAAACAAGGCCTTCAAGGTCAATGGAGCCCTGAGGAATAGGTCAAACCTAGGCCAAAGATCTCAAGTGACTGTTCTTTGCTGCTGTAGAAGATCAAACCAATACTACCAGTAGCTGCTCAAAACTGATTAACTTCGGGGGTAAAAAGAAAAAAGTAAAAATTACTGCTAAGTAGCAAAGTTTACACTAGATAGGCCAGACATTAAACTAATATCCATCCATTTTTTAAAAGGTAAAGGCAAATCATATAGGCAAGGAACTGTTATGGATGTAGAAGATCCTCCAGAACACAATGCTGAATATGTTAATACCAGTCCTCCCCACACCCCAAATATCTACCCGATCCCAGTAACACTGACTTCAGTTTCTGATAGTGTCACACCTTCCAAATGCATGAGTGGATCTTGGCCAGGGCAGACTCTGGTGCCTCTGGTTATATTATATACAAAGGTGAGTTCATATAAAGAGTGACCAGCTCTAGTCAAAGTGATTCATTGGTAACTGCTAGCCTCCGGCTCATTTAGACAAAAACTCAAGAGTGAAAGAAAATAAGGATATAATATATTTCATCTTTGATAAAGAAATTTGCATTGCTACAATTTTCCCTTGGTCCTGTGGTATTTTGGGGTCTATTAAACCTGACACAGCCATTAATTAAATAGTCCACCCATACCTCAGAATTCCCTGGGGGAAAGGGCTGGAGATACATATAAAATAATAAATTCCACTTAAGGAAACTGAACCTGTCCTTCTGGGAAAGAATTAAACCTTCTGGATGTGTTCAGCCCAATAGAGACTAGTACCCACTTGATTCGCCATCTCCATGATATAATCCACAATTATTGCTTTCATTTGTGTGACCTAACTTGTGAGTCCCACTGAATACATTTGCTCACTGACTGAGAATTAAACCACAGAAAAACACTGTGACACTCGATCCTTGATTGAAGGTTTTCTGTCTGTGCACAGTTTAAAAGAGGTTTGTTAGTGTGGTCATGGTATGAAACTAACAGAGTTTTTAGAATTTTTTTTTTTTAAGAGATAGTATCTTACTCTGTCATCCAAGCCACAGAGCAGTAGCATGGTCACAGCTCCCTGCAGCTTCCAACTCCTGGGCCCAGGCCATCCTCCTGTCTCAGTCTCTTAAGTAGCTAGGACTGTAGGTATATGCCACCACATCTGCCTGATTTTTTTTAAGAGATGGAGTCTTGCTATGTTGCCCAGCTCGTCTCAAACTCCTGGCCCCAAGCAATCCTCCTGCCTCAACTTCCAAAGTGCTAGGATTAAAGGTGTGAGCCACCACACCCGGCCAAGAATTTGTAAAATTTTGATTTGACTTGAAATAGTCTCTGTCAATGAGCAGTGTGACAGAGGATTATACCACCTTCAAAGAATTATACCATCCATTATACTACAAAGAATTATACCACCTATTACACTACTTATTTCTGAAATCAATCCTGTTTATATAAACAGACTAATTACGTACTTTTATTAGGTTTAAATTTTTAATCAACTTATAAACAAACCACAGAGAACAAAATTATAGTTACTGAATAGAATATAAATATTATAAATCTTGATGATGTAAAAATATCAAAAATCAGAAGGAAAATAGAAAGGAATGTACGAGGCAGAAATAATACACTGAATTCTTCATTTAGCATGGCAGAAATTAATAGTTATTGTCCAAAGATGAGAAATTAGAAAGGAGAAATACATTATTTAAAGTTATAGGGGTAACCATGAGAATAACGAAGGATTATTCATCATCAATAGGGGTTCCATTAAACAAATTAAAATCATCCACACAATGGAATACTACATAGCTATTATAAATAATAAGGTAATTCTGTATAAGCTCGCAAAGAAAAATGTCAATGATATAATGTTAGGTGGAAAAAGTAAGTTATAGAACAATGATCCCATTTATGTAAACACATATATAAATGTATATACATATATTTATATGTGCATAGAAAAAAACTACAGAATTGGGTCTGAGGAGGAGAGAAAGATTTTCATCCTTACTTTATATATATCTATGTATTATTAAACATTTTTAAATGAAACCATGTGTTATTTTTTCTTGTAGAAATAAAATAAAGACCCAATCCATGAAAGAAAAAGTAATAGTGCACTAGGGAGACTGAGATCTAAATCAGAAGTAAGAAAACTTCATTAAAACTTTCCTTTCACTCTGTGATAAATACGTTTCTAAGAACCATAAAATGTTCTGACAACCCGAGTTAATTTTTGTTTTTATTTTCTCTCCTTTTTGAACTCGTTCTCCAGTTACTAACCCAAAATGGGGCCAATACTTCTTTCTTAGGTTACTACCTAATTACAGCACACCTTCACTCTGTTTTTGAAGTAAACATTTTTTTATGCCACTTAGGACTTTCAATTTTCAATGCCATCCAATAATGCCAGAACTGTGCTCATTTGTATAAGAAGTTAGTTTTCTTACAATATTCCTACTCCCTTTTCCTGGCAGCTCTCAAACCTACCAAATCCCCCTTCTTTTCACCTCCAGCCCCTTCCTAACTTCCTAGATGAGCAGTATAACATGCTTCCCCATTCCCGTAATGCAGGTCAGAGCACAGAAAGGACAGAGGCCCCCAAGGAATAAGTGGCAGAAAAAATCAGCCACTTGTCAGGCTAGAAAAGAAGGTTACTGGGAGCAATTTGGTGACCTGATTTGGGGAGAAGCACACATGCATATGTGTTTACATATTCTTCCACAGCCTGCTTATGAAACACAAGTTTCTAAAGAATGATTACAGTTTAAATGTTGCTAAGTTTCTTCCTCTTCTTAGACCCAAAGCATCAAAAGTAAGTTTAAAACACACTAGTTCCATTTTCCTTATTAATTATTTTTAACAGATATCTCCAGAATGTTAGGTTTCACTATTAAGCATTTTCTTTTTCCTCTTTCATTTTTTAATAACAGTTTGTTGTCAGGTTTTCCAACTTGCCTATTTTGAGTTTTCAATTTTCAGTTCATAGACATGGGACCTCCATATGTGCCCTCTTACTTTGTATTATATTAAACAATTTGGTTTTGGCTCTCAGAATGCTCCTGCTTATTTGTGCCAGAGGAATAGCCAACGGATATTATAACTGATCGGAGGGGATGTAGGGGGCCTGCTGTTGAAATCTATTTTCTTCTCTCTTTGTTCCTGCTTCCAATTTAAGTTTGGAGAGATTTTGCCATATTATGTCTGTTGGCTCGCTGAAATGTTCTTAAAGATTTAGTTTTTTTTTCTCCAATACTGTAGATAAAATAAGAAGAAAAAAAAAAGTACAGATGACCTAAGTGTTAGCCTTTTTCATTTTGATTTCTAGATTTAAAGTTACTCCAAATCTTTTCCTTTCATAAATTTTTGTTTTTAAACCATTGGCTATTATATGAAAATTACTCAAGACAATTAAGAAATTAAAGTAGTTTTATACTTTAATAAATGGAAAGAAACTTGATAGTACTGATGATAAAAACAATTATCAGGGTAGCAAGTTGTCACTTTGATTTCAAAGCACTATCCTTGCAAAGCAGTACAAATAATTTATTAACTTTCCCAGTTTTTAGTGAAATGAAAGGTGCCTGAGCTTAAGCAGTTTAACTCCTCAGAAAAGGATCCTGCTACAGGGTGAGGGGAAGAACAGGGAAAGTAAGAAAGGCCTCCCTGGGATAGGCCGTACAAAGTATCACAAACTGGTGGCTTAAAACAACAAATGTTTGTTTTCTCACAGCTCTTGAGGCTAGAGGTTGGAAATCAAGGAGTTGGCCATGCTCTCTCTTTAGGCTGTTTCCTCTTCCTAGATTCTGGTTGTTGCCAACTTTGAAACATATTAGTCGTGGCCTTCTCCCCTGTGTGTCTGGGTCTCTGTGGCCAAATTTCCCTCTTCTTATAAGGATACCAGTCATATTGGATTTAGGACTCACCCTAATCCAGTATGACTTCATCTTAATTTGATTACATCTGCAAAGACCTCATTTCCAAATATGGTCACATTCACAGGGCTCCGGGAGGCCATGAATTTGGGGAGACATTATTCAATTCAATACATGTGGAAAGGCAGGAAGAGGTAGAAGAAATGCAGCTCCTCAGTGTTATCATCTAACCTGGAGACAGCTCACACAGGAGAACAGCTGAGGTAGGACAGAGTTGATGGCCAGTGCTTTAGAAACTGTTCCAGCCTGGGAACACTAGGCCAGATTTTCAGTGCTACTGCTGGAAACCAAAAGGGCTTTAACCAAGAATGAGGCAGTGGGTACTGACAGCTTTGAGAGAAGGCTGCATGGTAGTACAATCACTGCTTTTTATCTATGGAGCATGGATATGGTGAGATCGAAAACTTTACTGAGGTCATTCTGCTTGCCAAAAAGAACATTCAACATTCACTACTTGGATCAGTACCAGACACATGGCAAACTCACATAGTCAGCAGAGAGGAGGGACAAGACGGGAAGAAATGGAAGGAGAGAGGGAGAATATAATCCACTCAGCCTTTTTTATTAATGTAACAAAAGTTTCTTGACATATTTCCCAGAATGAGTCACAATCTCTGCCCTCCTAGTCATTTCTATCCAAGCCTATGAAGGTTTAAAGCTCTTATACTGAATTCCCTCTTTCTCTGTGTCATCTATCAGAACTCCTGCTTCCCATAGCTTGGCATTAATATCCCAGAAAAAGGAGGAAAGCTGTTGCCTCTGCATCAAGGCAGAAGCATACAACACAACAGCAGAAGGAGAAGAAGCACATCACCTCACTCCACCCCCCAACGTACAAACCTTAGGGAATCTCCTTAAATATCTCCTCTCCTTCAGTTCCATGAGTTAATCATCTTCTCCAACTGCTGGGTTCCTAATTTTAAGGTCAAAAATAGATGACCTTAAACTGATGATCATACATCTAATAATATCTTAATCTAAAATTTATATTTGTTAATTTTACACTTCACATAAATGGGGTATCCTTCAAATACTTTTGTATTAAGTGTTTCTTTGGCCCGCCAGCCATAATAGAATAACAGAATAGACATACCCTCCCACAGTAAACAACTAGAAAACCAAACATAAAATATAAAATTGGAGTTTTCAAACACTGAACACAGGCAGTGCAGAACAGTTATCTCTGAGAGAAGAGAAATAAACAAGGTGAGCCTGAAAAGTATCCCAGCTAGAGAAAGTTTCCAGACAGTACAGGGATGGGATATCCACACAGAGCCCCCAGTATTACTAAGTTGGGGAGACACAGTTCAGAGTTTGGAGAAACAGACTGACAAGAAGCTGTGCAGCAGAGTATAAGGGAGGCACTGAAAGAAAGAACTCAACCATTGTGGAAGACAGTGTAGCAATTCTTCAAGGATCTAGAAATAGAAACACCATTTGATCCAGCAATCCTATTACTGGGTATATATCCAAAGGATTATAAATCATTCTATTACAAAGACACATAAATATGTATGTTTATTGTGGCACTGTTCACAATAGCAAAGAGTTGGAACCAACTCAAATGCCCATCAATTATAGACTGAATAAAGAAAATGTGGCACATATACACCATGCAATACTATGCAGCCATAAAAAAGGATGAGTTCATGTCCTTTGCAGGGACATGGATGAAACTGGAAACCATCATTCTCAACAAACTGACACAAGAACAGAAAACTGAATACTACATGTTCTCACTCATAAGTGGGTGTTGAACAATGAGAACACATGGACACAGGGAGGGGAACATCATACACTTGGGCCTAGGGGGTGGGAGGCTAGGGGAGAAATAGCAGGGGGTGGAGGGATTGGGAAGAGATAGCATTAGGAGAAATACCTAATGTAGTTAACGGGGCAATGATGCGGCAAACTTCTACTACAGCACATGTATACCTATGTAACAAGCCTGCACGATCTGCACATGTACCCCAGAATTTAGAGTTAAATAAATAAACAAACAAATAAATAAATAAATAGAAAAAAAGAAAGACTTCTCAAGATCCTCAGAGGAGTCTTTTGTGAGTCTTTCACTAAGTAGTAATCTGCATATGGACATGAAGAAACTACTGATATCTAGCAAGAAACAGTAAAAAGAAGTACACAGAACAATCCTCAGAACACACAAAGGACTAGGAATAGTTCATATTCCCACCAGTGAGAGTATAAACCATCCTAACATGCACAGCAATGAACAGCATCCTCAGAAAGTAAATGCCTTAGTTGTGGTCCAAATTAGACCTAGTCTAAAGGCTGTTTGCTCTCACAAATCAACCCTTGAAAGATCAAACCAATTCCAAGGATCTTAACTGCACTCCAGAAAAAGTCTGAAAATATCTAAATGAAAAAATTACCAAGCGTAAGAAGAAACAGGTAAATATGACTGACACAGGAAAGAAAAATCAGTCAATAGAAACGGACCCAGAAATACGCAGGTGATAGAATTAGAGACCATGATATAGTTTCGATTTGTGTCTCCCAAATCTCATGTCGAATTAGAAGAGGGATCTGGTGGAAGGTAATTGGATCATGGGGGTGAATCTTCCCCTTGTTGTTCTTAAAATAGTGAGTGAGTTCTCATGAGATGTGATAGTTTAAAAGTGTGTAACACTTCCTCTCTGATCGCTGTCTCTCCTGCTCTGTCACTGTGAAGATGTGCCTGCTTCCCTTTCACCTTACCCCAAGAGAGTAAGTTTCCTAAGGCTTCCCAGTCATGCTTCCTGGTAAGTCTGCAAATTATGAGTCAATTAAACGTCTTTTCTTTATAAATTACCCAGTCTCAGGTAGTTCTTCATAGCAGTATGAGAACAGACTAATACAGCAAACTGGTACTGGGAGAGTGGGGCACTGCTATAAAGATACCTGAAAATGGGGAAGCAACTTTGGAACTGAGTAACAAGCAGAGGTTGGAACAGTTTGGAGGGCTCAGAAGAAGATAGAAAGATGTGGGAAAGTCTGGAACTTCCTAGAGACTTGTTGATTGATTTTGAATAAAATGATGATAATGATATAGACAACGAAGTCCAGGCTGAGGTGTTCTCAGATGGAGATGAGGAACTTACTGGGAACCAGAGTAAAGGTCACTCTTGCTATGCTTTAGCTAAGAGACTGGTAGCATTTTGCCCCTGCCCTAGAGATCTGTGGAACTTTGAAATTGAGAGAGATTATTTAGGGTGTCTGGCAAGAGAAATTTCTAAGCAGAAAGCATTCACAGTATCTGGCTGTTTCTAAAATTGCATGCTCATATGTACAAAGAAAGATATGGTCTGAAATTAAAACTTACATTTAAAAGGTAAGCAGTACATAAAAGTTTGGAAAATTTGCAGCCCAATCATTGCAATAGAAAAGAAAAACCCATTTTCCAGGGAGGAATTCAAGCCAGCTGCAGAAATCTGCATAAGTAATGAGGGACTGAATGTTAATAGCAAAGACAACGGGGAAAATGTCTTTCAGAGGTCTTCAGAGCACCCCATCCCATCACAGGCCTGGAGGCCTAGGAAGGAAAAATGGTTTTGTGGGCTGGGTCCAGGACTCCACTGCTCTCTGCAGCCTCAGGATATGGCACCCTGTGTCCCAGCTGCTCCAGCTCCAGCTGTGGCTAAAAGGGGCCAAGTCATAGGGCCATGACTTCAGAAGGTGCAAATCCCAAGCCTTGGCAGCTTCCATGTGGCATTAGGCCTGTGGGTACACAGAAGGCAAGAACTGAGGTTTAGGAATCTCCACGTAGATTTCAGAGGATGTAGGAAAATGTCTGTATGTCCAGGCAGAAGTCTGCTACAGGGGCAGAGCCCTCTTAAAGAACCTCAACTAGCTCAGTGCAAAGGGAAAATGTGCGGTGGAGCCCCCACACAGAGTCCCCACACAGAGTCCCCACTGAAGCACTGCCAAGTGGATCTGTGAGAAGAAGGCCACCATCCTCCATACCTCAGAATGGTAGATCCACCAAGAGCTTGCACTAGGCACCTGGAAAGACTGAAGGAACTCAACACTAGCCAGGGAAAGTAGTCATGGGAGCTGTACCCTGCAGAACCACAGGGGCAGAGCTGCCCAAGGCCATGAGAGCCCAACCCTTGCATCAGCATGCCCAGAATATGAGACATGGAGTCAAAGGAGATTATTTTGGATCTTTAAGATTTAATGACTTCCCTGCTGGGTTTCAGACTTGCATGGGGACTGTAGTCCCTTTGTTTTGGCCAATTTCTCCCATTTGGAATGGGAGCAGTAACCCAATGCCTGTATACCCATTGTATCTTGGCCAGAACTAGTTTTTTATTTTACACATTCATAGGCAGAAGGGACTTACCTTGTCTCGGATGAGACTTTGGAATGTGGACTTCTGAGCTAATGTTGAATGAGTTAAGACTGGGGGACTGTTGAGAAGAGGTAATTGTATTTTGCAATGTGAGAAGGACATAAAATTTGGAAGGGGCTGGGTGGAATAATGTGGTTTGGATTTGTGTATCTCATGCTGTATTAGAGGAAGGGCCTAGTAAGATGTGATTGGATCATGGGGGCAGATCTCCCCCCATTGCTGTTCTTGTGAGGTTGTTCTCACAAAATCTGATGGTTTAAAAGTGTATGGCAGTTCCCCCTTTCCTTCTCTCTCTCTCTCTTTTTCTCATTCTCATTCTGTCTCCTGTTCCACAATTGTGAAGATGTGCATGCTTCCTCTTCACCTTCCGCCATGATTGTAAGTTTCCTGAAGCCTCTCAGTAATGCTTCCTGTGAAGCCTGCAGAACTGTGAGTCAATTAAAATTATTTTCTTTATAAATTATCCAGTCTCAGGTAGTTCTTTATGTAAGTGTGATGAATAGACTAACATAGACCAGGACATAAAAACAGCTATCATAAATACACTCTTATATTTTCCAGAAAGTAGGAGAAAGCAGGAAAATAGTGAGCAGAAAAATAGAAGATATTAAAAAGATCCAAATCAAACTTCTAGAGAGATAAAAAAAATACAATAGCCACACTGAAAAATATACTGGATATAATTAATAGGAGATTAGAGACTGCAGAAGGTAAGCTTAGTGAATTTAGCAATAGAAACTATCTAAAATGAAATAGACCAAAAAAAAAAAATACTGAAAAAATAAATAGAGCATAGTGAGTTGTAAGACATTAGGTAGCCTAAAAAAAACATAAAATTGGAGCTCTAAGTATCATTTCATAATTTATTAAACTTTAAACATATCAAGGATTTCTAAAGCTCATCTATCTAAAGCAATTCAGCTGTACTTTCATATTTGTAATAAATATTCATAAAAATAAATGTGTTTTACATACTATATGGTTAGATCTATTTCTGTTTCTTTTTAGGAGTCTTTTTGTATTTTCTTAATTTTGAGTATTTAAAGCTCTTATTACCCAATTACTCTAAGGGTTTTTTTGTTGTTGTTAGTTTGGTTTTTGAGACGGAGTTTTTCTCTTGTTGCCCAGGTTGGAGTACAGTGGTGCAATCTCGGGTCACTGCAACCTCCGCCTCCTGGGTTCAAGCGATTTTCCTGCCTCAGCTTCCCGAATAGCTGGGATTACAGGCATCCACCATTATGCCTGGCTAATTTTTTGTATTTTTAGTAGAGACAGGGTTTCACCATGTTGATCAGGCTAGTCTCAAATTCCTGACCTCAGGTAATCCACCCACCTCGGCCTCCCAAAGTGCTAGGATTACAGACATGAGCCACTGTGCCCAGCCCTAAGGTCATTTATACTGGAAATATACCAACATTTGTTCCCAATTTTCAGGTATCACTGTTTTGACAAGAGGTAAATATGTGACAAATATCTCAAAACATAGTTTTTATATGAATTCTAAACCCATTCATTCATCCAAAAATACTTACTGAATGCTTATTACATTTTGTTTTATGTGCTAGTGAAGCCACCAGTGGGCAAGATACATAAAATCTCTGCCCTGGCAAGATTACATTCTGATATGGGAAACGGCAAATAAATATATAAACAGTAAAATATGTAATGTTAGGCAGTAATAACTTTTACAAAGAAAACAACAAGAACAAAACATGGTCTCTGCCCTCTTAGAACATGAGAGAAATGAAGGAAGATAGACAAAAAGTAAAGTTAAAGTTATATAACAGTATGTCATAGTGATTAAGTGCACTGAAGATTACAATAGAGAGAATAGCTACTGGAAAAGTATAGAAGGCCATCTTTTCATACAAATAACCTGAGAAATCCTTTCATAAGTCTTGACATTTGAATAAAACAAAGGCATCTAAATGAAGTAAAGACACAAGCAACACCACAATCTAAGAGAAAGGAATTCTGGACAGAAAACAATGTTGCAAAGGTTCTGCAGCAGGAATGAGTTTGGTATACATGAAGAACAAAAAAGCCAATAGAGCCAGATCATCTAGGGACTTGCTGGCCATGACTAGGGGTTTATATTTCTATCCATTTTATTGTAATTGTTTATGCTGAAATTATAAATAGAATACTAGGCCATAAAACACTTAACTGCTTTTTTCTTCAACAAGTAAAATCACAGTGGAAAAAAATCTGTAATTTAATTACATAAAGACAACCCTTATTAAATTGTAATGTATTTTCTTCTAGTGCATTTTGAATTCTTAGGAACTATTTAAATCATACTATAAATAAAACTTTGTAATCTATTTTTTTCAAATAAGAGTAATATGTCATAACATAAACTTTGTGAACCTCACTTTTAATGACTATAAAAAATTGCATATTGGTGGTTATAACTGTTCACATAAGTACATTCACTATTGTTAAAATTTTAAGTTTTTTACAAGTAAAGTGTATCCTTGCAAATAGTTTTTCCCCTGAGAATTCAAACAGTACAATTTTTAGTCAAATATTGATATTTTTAACATTTCTGATTTATATTGCCAAGATGTTTTCAAAATCTGCCTTTCAATGCTACCAGTAATGTATGAGAATGTCTGTTTCACTGCACCCATGTCAGAACTGGTTTTATCATTCTGATTGTTTTATAAATCTATACAGTTTGCTTTCTTCGTTGCTAACTTGATGTGTCAAAAGCTTTATTTCAATGTTGCCTTTATTTTGTATTTGTTATTAATAAGTGTAGCAAATTAAAGATGGCAACAAGTTCTGTGACACTCCTCCCATCAAGAGGAGGGGGTTTTGTTTCTCCTCTTCCTGAACATGGGCTGGTCTGTGATTATTTCAACTAATACCAGGGAAATGATCCTCTGTCAGTTCCAGGCCTAGCCTTAAAGAGGACTAAATGTTTCTGGATTTGTGTTTGGAGCCCTGAGAAGCTTTGTAGAAAGTCCAACTCCCCTGCTAAAAAGACCACATAATGAGGCCCCATGATCCCATAAGATCCTAGTCTACCTTTAACAGTTGTCATGTCAAGCACCAGGCATGTTAGTGAAGCCATCTTAGGCTCTCCAAACCAGCCCAGCTGCCAAGTGAACACTACCAAGTGATCCCAGGTAACACCACATAAAGCAGAAGAATCATCCAACCAAGCCCTGGCTGAAGTCCTGACCCACAAAATCAAGAGATATAACTAACTTGTTTCATAAGGCTTGTTTTTGGGAGAGTTTGTTACAAAGCAAGATGTAGCTGATACATGAATTGCATACTTTCTTCTGTGAATTATCTGCTATGCAATACACTTGGGTGTTAATGTTTTTTAATAATACATTTGAGTTTCTATAGAATAAAGATACTAAACTTTATCTTGCATACTTTTTAACATATATTTCCTAAAGTGCATTTTCCTTTTAATTTTTATTATACTTTAATTACAACTGTAATTGTCCGCTAAATTTTAAGTGATTTTTAGCATTTCATTTCAGAGTTCAAGTTTAGCATTTCATTTCAAAGTCTTCTTCTAGTTGGCTGGCAAGATGGCCGAATAGAAACAGCTCTGATACACAGCTCCCAGCGAGATCAATGCAGAGGGCAAGTGATCTTTGCATTTCCAACTGAGGTACCTGATTCGTCTCACTGGGACTGGTTGGACAATAGGTGCAGATCAAGCAGAACAAGCCAAAGCAATGTGGGGCACTGATTTACCTGGGAAGCACAAGGGGCCAAGGAACTGCCCCTTCTAGCCAAGGGATTTCATTAGGAACTGTCCCCTGCACTTCAGCCCAGATACTGCACTTTTCCCATGGCTTCACAATCTGCAGACCAGGAGATTCTTTCTGGTACCTACACACCAGGGACCTGGGTTTCCCACACAAAACTGGGCGGCTGTTTGGGAAGACACCAAACTAGCTGCAGCAGTTTCTTTTTTCATACCCCAGTGGCACCTGGACCGCCAGTGAGACAGAACCATTCACTCCCCTGGAAAGTGGGCTGAAGCCAGGAAGCCAAGGGAACTGGCTCGGTGGGTCCCACCCCCATGAAGACCAGCAAGGTAAGATCTGCTGGCTTGAAATTCTCATAGCCAGCACAGCAGTCTGAGCTTGACCCAGGACAGTTGACCTCAATGCAGGGTAGTGGTGTCTGCCATTGCTGAGGCTCCAGTAGGTGGTTTTAACATTACAATGTAAACAAAATCACTGGGAAGTTTGAACTGGGCAGAGCCCACGGCAGGTCAGCAAGACATCTGTCACTAGATTCCCTCCTCATTAAGCAGGGAATCTCTGAAAAAAGGCAGCAGCCCATCAGGGACTTATAAATAAAGCTCCCACCTTCCTGGGACAGAGTACCTGGGAAAGGGGTGGTTGTGGGTACAGCTTCAGCAGACATAAACCAGTCTCTGCCTGGCACTCTGAAGAGAGCAGCAGATCTCCCAGCACAACATTCACACTCTAGTAAGGGACAGATTGTCTCCTCACATGGCTGACCCCTGTGTATCCTGACTGGGAGACACCTCTCAGTGGAGGCTGACAGACTCCTCATATAGGAGAGCTCTGGCTGGCATCTGGCAGGTACACTTCTGGGACAAAGCTACCAGAGGAGGAAACAGTCAGCAATATTTGCTGTTCTGCAGCCCCCACTGGTGATTCCTAGGAAAACAGGGCCTGGAATGGACCTACAGCAAACTTCAGCAGACCTGCAGCAGAGGGTCCTGACTGTTAGAAGGAAAACTAACAAACAGAAAGAAATAGTTTCAATATCAACAAAAATGACAACAACTCAGAGACACCATCCAAAAGTCACTGACTTCAAAGACCAAAGGTAGATAAATCCACAAAGATGGGAAGAAACCAGCATAAAAAGGCTGAAAATTCCAAAAACCAGAACACCTCTTCTCCAAGTCATCCCAAATCCTTGCCAGCAAGAGAACAAAACTGGATGAAGAGTGAGTTTGATGAAATGACAGAAGCAGGCTTCAGTAGGTGGGTGATAACAAACTTCTCCAAGCTAAAGGAGCATGTGCTAACCCAATGCAAGGAAGCTAAGACCCTTGAAAAAAAGGTTAGATGAAATGCTAAACAGAATAACCGGTTTAGAGAAAAACATAAAAGACCTGATGAAGCTGAAAAACACAGCATGAGAACTTCATGAAGCATACACAAGTTTCAATAGCTGAATCGATCAACCAGAAGAAAGGATATCAGAGATTGAAGATCAACTCAATGAAATAAAGTGAGAAGACAAGATTAGAGAAAAAAGGGTGAAAAGAAATGAACAAAACCTCCACAAAATACGAGACTACATGAAAAGACTTAATCTATGTTGATCAATGTACCTGAAAGTAACAGGGAGAATGAAACCAAGTTGGAAAACACTTTTCAGGATATTATCCAGAAGAACTTCCTCAACCTAGCAAGGCAGGCCAACATTCAAATTCAGGAAATACAGAGAACACCACAAAGAGACCCCTCAAGAAGAGGTGCCCAAAGACACATAATCATCAGATTCACAGGGTTGAAATGAAGGAAAAAATGCTAAGGGCAGCCAGAGAGAAAGGTTGGGTTACCCACAAAGGGAAGCCCATCAGACTTACAGTAGATCTCTAAGCAGAAACCCTACAAGCCAGAAGAGAGTCTTAAAGAAAATAATTTTCAACTGGAATTTCATACCCAGCCAAACTAAGTTTCATAAGCGAAGGAGAAATAAAATCCTTCATGTGCAAGCAACTGCTGAGAGATTTTTATCACCACCAGGCCTGCCTTATAAGAGCTCCTGAAAAAAGCACTAAACATGGAAAGGAACAACTGGTACCAGTCACTGCAAAAACACCAAATTGTAAAGAACATCAATGCTACAAAGAAACTGCATCAACTAATGGGTAAAAAAAAACAGCTAGCATCATAATGGCAGGATCAAATCCACACATAGCAATATTAACCTTAAATGTAAATGAGTTAAATGCCCCAATTAAAAGACACAGACTGGCAAATTGGATTAACAGTCAAGACCCATAGGTGTGCTACATTCAGGAGACCCATCTGAGGTGCAAAGACAGATAGGTTCAAAATAAATAGATAGAGGAAGATTTGCCAAGCAAATGCAAAGTGAAAAAGAGCAGGGGTTGCAATCCTAGTCTCCAATAAAACAGACTTTAAACCAGCATAGCTCAAAAGAGACAAACAAGCACATTACGTAATGGTAAGGGGATCAATGCAACAAGAAGAGCTAACTATGCTAAATATATATGTACCCAATACAGGAGCACCCAGATTCATAAACCAGGTTCTTAGAGACCTACAAAAAGACTTAGACTTCCACACAATAATAGTGGGAGACTTTAACGCCCCACTGTTAACATTAGACAGATCAAAGAGACAGAAAATTAACAAGGATATCCAGGACTTGAACTCAGCTCTGGACCAAGTGTACCTAGCACACATCTACAGAACTCTCCACCCCAAATCAACATAATATACATTCTTCTCAGCACCACACTGCACTTATTCTAAAATTGACCACATAATTGGAAATAAAACACTCCTCAGCAAATGCAAAAGAACAAAAATCATAACAAACACTCTCTCAGACCACAGTACGATGAACTTAGAACTCAGGACTAAGAAACTCACTCAAACCACATAACTACATGGAAACTGAATAACCTGCTCCTGAATGACTACTGGATAAACAAAGAAATGAAGGTAGGAATAAAGATGTTCTTTGAAAGCAATGAGAACAAAGATACAACATACCAGAATCTCTGGGACACATTTAAAGCAGTGTGTAGACGGAAATATACAGCACTATATGCCGACAAAAGAAAGCAAGAAAGACCTAAAATTGACACCCTAATGTCACAATTAAAAGAACTGAGGAGCAAGAACAAACAAATTCAAAACCTAGCAGAAGACAAGAAATAACTAAGATCAGAGCAGAACTGAAGGAGACAGAGACATGAAAAACCCTTCAAAAAATAAATCCAGGAGCTGATTTTCTAAAAAGATCAACAAAACAGATAGACCACTAGCCAGACAAAGAAGAAAAGAGAGAAGAATCAAATGTAATAAAAAATGATAAAGGGGATGTCACCACTGACCCACAGTAATACAAACTACCATCAGATAATACTGTAAACACCTCTGCCCAAATAAACTAGAAAATCTAGAAAAAAATTGATGAATTCCTGGACACATACACCCTCCCAAGACTGAACCAGGAAGAAGTCAAATCCCTGAACAGACCAATAACACGTTCTGAAACTGAGGCAGCAATTAAGAGCCTATCAACCAAAAACAGTCCAGGACCAGATGGATTCACAGCCGAATTCTACCAGAGGTACAAAGGAGCTAGCACCATTTCTTCTGAAACTATTCCAAACAATAGAAAAAGAGAATTCTCCCTAACTCATTTTATGAGGCTAGCATCATCAAGATACCAAAACCCGGCAGAGACACAACAAAAAAAGACAATTTCAGTCCAATATCCCTGATGAACATCAATGCGAAAATCCTCAATAAAATACTGGCAAACTGAATCGAGCAGCAAATCAAAAAGCTTATCTGCCATCAAGTGAGCATTATCCCTGGGATGCAAGGCTGGTTCAACATACACAAATCTATAAACGTAATCCATCATATAAACAGAGCCAAAGACAAAAACCACATGATTATCTCAATAGATGCAGAGAAGGCCTTGGACAAAATTCAACAGCCTTTATGCTAAAAAATCTCAATAAACTAGGTATTAATGGAACAAATCTCAAAATAGTAAGAGCTATTTGTGACAAACCCACAGCCAGTATCATACTGAAGGGACAAAAACTAGAAGCATTCCTTTTGAAAAACAGCAAAAGACAAGGATGCCTTCTCTCACCACTCCGATTCAACACACTATTGGAAATTCTGGCCAGGGCAATCAGGCAAGAGAAAGAAATAAAGGTTATTCAATTATGAAAACAGGGAATTAAGCTATCTCTGCAGATGACATGACTGTTTCTTTAGAAAACCCCATAGACTCAGCCCAAAATCTCCTTAAGCTGATAAGCAATTCAGCAGTCTCAGGATACAAAATCAATGTGCAAAAATCACAAGCATTCCTGTATACCAATAACAGACAAACAAAAGAGCCAAATCATAAGTGAACTGCCATTCACAACTGCTACAAAGAGAATAAAATAACTAACAATACAATTTACATGGGATGTGAAGGACATCTTCAAGGAGAACCACAAACTAACACTCAAGGAAATAAGAGAGGACACAAACAAATGGAAAAACATTCCATGCTCCTGGATAGAAAGAATCAATATCATGAAAATGGCCATACTGCCCAAAGTAATTTATAGATTAAATGCAATCCCCATCAAGCTGCCATTGACTTTCTTCACAGAATTGGGAAAAAAAACTACTTTAAATTTCATATGGAACCAAAAAGTGCCTGCATAGCTAAGACAATCCTATGTAAAAAGAACAAAGCTAGAGGCATCATACTACCTGACTTCAAGCTATACTACAAAGCTACAGTAACAAAAACAGCATAATACTGGTTACCAAAACAGATATACAGACCAATGGAACAGAACAGAGGCCTCAGAAATTACACCATATATCTACAACCATCTGATATTTGACAAACCTGACAAGAACAAGCAATGGGGAAATAATTTCCTATTTAATAAATGGTATAGGGAATACTGCCTAGCCATATGCAGAAAGCTGAAACTGGATTCCCTTCCTTACACCTTATATAAAAATTAACTAAAGATGATTAAAGATTTAAACCTAAGACCTAAAACCATAAAAACCCTAGAAGAAAACCTAGGAGAATACCATTCAGGACATAGGCATGGGCAAATACTTTATGACTAAAACATAGAGAGCAATGGCAACAAAAGTCAAAATAGACAAATGGGATCTAATTAAAGAGCTTCTGCACAGCAAAATAAACTCTCATCAGAGTGAACAGGCAACCCACAGAATGGGAAAAAATTTTTGCGATCTACCCATCTGATAAAAGGTTAATATCCAGAATCTACAAAGAATTTAAACAAATTTACAAGAAAAAAAACAAACAATCCCATCAAAAAGTGGGTGATGGATATGAACAGACACTTCTCAAAAAAAGGCATTTATGCAGCCAACAAACATATGAAGAAAAGCTCACCATCATTGGTCATTAGAGAAATGCAAATCAAAACCACATTGAGATATCCTCTCATGCCAGTTAGAATGGCGATTATTAAAAAATTTGGAGACAACAGATGCTGGAGAGGATATGGAGAATTAGGAACACTTTTACACTGTTGGTGGGAGTGTAAATTAGTTCAACCATTGTGGAAGACAGTGTGGCAATTCCTCAAAGACCAAGAAACAGAAATTCCATTTGACCCAGAAATTCCATTACTGGGTATATATACCCAAAGGATTATAAATCATTCTATTACAAAGACACATGAATATGTATGTTTATTGTGGCACTGTTCACAACAACAAAGACTTGGAACCAACTCAAATGCCCATCAATGATAGACTAGAAAAGGAAAATGTTGCAGATATACACCATGGAATACTATGCAGCCATAAAAAAGGATGAGTTCATGTCCTTCGCGGGGACATAGATGAAGCTGGAAATCATCATTCTCAGCAAACTAACACAAGAACAGGAAACCAAATACCACATGTTCTAACTCATAAGTAGGAGTTGAACAATGAGAACACATGGACACAGGGAAGGGAACATCATACACCAGGGCCTGTCAGGGAGTTGGAGGTTAGGGGAGGGGGATACCTAATATAGATGGTGGGTTTATGGGTACAGCAAACCACCATGGCACATGTATACCTAAGTGACAAACCTGCAGATTCTGCACATGTACCCCAGAATATAAAGTATAATTAAAAAAAAAAAAAGAAAAGTAACAGATTTGGAAAAATATTTACAAAACCTATAGAAAATGAAGAATTATAGTAACAATATGTTACTCTTTCAAATCAATATTTTAAAATAAACTCACAATAAAACAAAGGACATAAACAATAAATGCCTAAAAGAAATACCAATGACCAATAAGTATATGAAAATATGCTCAACATTAGCATTAATAAGGAAAATACAAATCTAAAAACATATCATTTTTCATCATTTACAATGAAAGAAAATTAGAAACCGGCAATATCCAATTTTATAGAATATATGAGGAAAATGAGCATATTCATATATTTTTTGATAATATAAATTGGTACAGTCTGTTTGGAGGGAAATGCTGTCCATTTTCTCACTCATTCACTAATTTATCCAATAAATATTACTGAGCACTTACTTCATGCAATGTGTTGTGCTAGATCTTAAGAATACGGCAGTGAACAAAACAGACAAGTTCTGCCCTCATTAGAGCTTGCATTTTGGAGGACAGGGTAGAGAGTGCAGAAGAAGATAAACAAAAAACAGCTAAATACGTAGAGCAAGTGGTTTTAAGAGCAATAAAAATATGTAAATTGGCCGGGCGCAGTGGTTCACGCCTGTAATCTCAGCATTTTGGGAGGCTGAGGTGGGCGGATCACCTGAGGTCAGGAGTTCAAGACCAGCCTGGCCAACAAGATGAAACCCCATCTCCATTCTAAAAATGTAAAAATTAGCTGGGCATGGTGGCAGACGCCTGTAATCCCACCTACTCAGGAGGCTGAGGCAGGGGAATCGCTTGAACCTGGGACATGGAGGTTGCAGTGAGCCAAGATTGCACCACTGCACTCCAGTCTAGGCAACAAAGTGAGACTCTGTCCCCCCCAAAAAATAAAATTAAATTAAAATAAAAATAAATACATAAATCTGGGTAAGAAGGACTGAAAATGATAGTATTGAGAAGATACTATTTTACGTAGTGTGGGCAGGTGGGATCCACTGATAAGGTGTCATTTGAGCACAAATATGAAGCAAGTAAGGGGGCAAGTCATAAAGCTATCTAGGGGAAGAATACAACAGATAGTAGGAACAGGAAGAGCCAAGGCCTCACAGAAACAGCAGGGATATTAGGATGGCTAGAGCAGAATAAAGGAGTGGGAGAATAATAGAAGACAAAGACTAGAGAAGAAAGGCAACAGGAACCATTTAAGACCTTGGAAGCCATAGTTAAAGCTTTGATTTTTACTCAGACTAAATAGAAAGTCACGGGAAGATTTTCAATAAAAGAGTTATATGACTGAACTCACATTTTAAAAGGATAACTCTGGATATTGTTTAGAGACCAGGGTCTAAATGGGCATTAATTAGGAAGCCAGGTGAAAAATGATGGCAGCCTGGGCTAAGGTGGTACAATGAAGGTGTTAAAAGTGGTCAAGTATGAATATGTGTTGAAAACAGTTATTAGGATTTGCTAATGTATCAAACATGGAATAAAAGAGAAAGAGAGTGGTCCAGGGTAACACTGAGTTTTTGTCTGGAGCAATTGGAAGCTAATAATTACTAAGATAGGGAAGTATGTGGAAGATACAGGTTGGGGGCTGGGTAGTAAAAATGAGTTAAATTTGTGATGGCTGGTAGACATTCAAATGGAGTGCCAATTTGGTTGTTGGATACAAAAGCCTGAAGTTCAGTAACATGCTAGGCACTAAAAATGAAAAGTCATCAGTATATATGTATATAAATATAGTGTGTATATATACACACACACACATATAATACATATAGACATGTAGTACATGTATGTGTACATATATACTATATATACATATGTAGGACATAAATATTATATACATATAGTACAGATATACATGTGGATATATACACATACAGTACAGATATATATATATATACACACACATATATACAGGTGTACGTGTGCATGTGGGTCTGTATAGTATTTATAGCCAAAGAGCTAAATAAGATCTCCTACAAGGTGAATCTAATTGGAGAAGAGAAATTCAAAAACTGAACAGTACTGCATTCCAAAATCTAGTGGTTGGAAGATGAAGAAGAACCAGCAGAGAAAGTCAAAAAGGAACAGTCATTGGGGCAGGAGAAAAACCAACAGGGCAGCATCCCAGATGCCAAGCAAAGAGTGCTTCAAGAAAGAAGCAATAATTGTGTCAATTTTGGATTATGTGTCAAAATGTAAACTGAGTATGCTGTCATTCAGCAATTCTATTTTGAACCATCCACTCCACAGAAATATATATATATGTACACATAAAAATTGTATTGCATTGATATTTATTAAGTTATCTTTTGAAACAGCATATTAAATGTCCATCAATAGGGGAATGATTGGCTGGGTGCGGTGGCTCATGCCTGTAATCCTAGCACTTTGACACACCAAGGTGTGTGGATCACAAGGTCAGATCAAGATCATCCTGGCTAACACAGTGAAACCCTGACTCTACTAAAAATACAAAAAAAAAATTAGCCGGGCGTGGTGGCATGCACCTGTAGTCCCAGGTACTCGAGAGGCTGAGGCAGGAGAATTTGAACCCAGGAGGTGGAGGTTGCAGTGAGCTGAGACTGCGCCTGCACTCCAACCTGGGCAACAGAGCGAGACTCCATCTCAAAGACAAAAATTTAAAAAAAAAAAAAAATAGGGGAATGGTTATATCAGAGTGCAACTGCACAAGAGAATACAACAATTTTTAAAAGTTGGGAGAAGAAAGTTGCTAATATAGAATGACTTCTTAAATATTAAGTGAAAAAAGGCTACTTGAAGAATAATCATTCTGTATGTATATGTTACCACTAAAGCAGGCAGGATAGTATGGTGAGAAAAAGCATGAGCTCCATCCCAAGGAGATTTCCTGGCATATAAATTTGGCATGCCACTTTGGGCAAGTTTCTAAACTTCTCTTGGCCTTCCTTTCTCTTTCTATAAAATTCCTCAAAGGGATTAGATGAATTAATATATTTAAAAGATGTAAACAATGTCTGGCACATAGCAATCACTCAGTAAGTATTAGCCATTAATAATAATAGTATATATTATAATGTATAATAACAACATATATAAATGCATAGGAAGAAGTTTTGAAGTCAAATCCCAAACTGCTAATACTGATAATCTCTGAGGAGGAGTTTCAGATTGAGAATTAGCAGACAAGGTGAAAGGTGACAGAAAGATACTTAAATATTTTACCATATATATTTCTATATTACTTGAATTTTTAATAATATACTAATGAAAATTTTTACAAAAGTATATGTGCTTTCCTTATGAAATTTTTAACCATTTTTTAATTGAGAGAGGAAAAAGAATAGTAAAAGTTTATGGATTTCAATGGCTATCCCTGGTCACCTGACACCAAAAAGATCAATCAAAGAGTCGGAATATTGTGAAGCAGGCAATGTAACATTTTCTAGCCATTTCGAAGAAAAACACATAGACAGATATATAGCAATAAAAATAGAAAAGAGTCTGAATAAAATTAAAGAAAGGAAAGAATGAAAGTGAGCATAGATACATAGACTCTGAGTGTAAACATTCAGGCAAATCAAAAACCATGTCTATCACACCTGAGACAGGTGTGACAACCATTATTTCCTTATATATTTCTAGGGGCAAGCAGGATATATTATTTGTCAGTTACACCTTATACTAACCAGAGTCTCTCATTGGTCCTACTAGTCTCATCTGAAGCAACATAGAATTAAGTCTTCTCTTTCTTCAAGAAGACAGAATTTTGGCTACATACTCTGTTCCCGCTACCTTGTCTGGGCAGGCCCAGCCCTGCCAGTATGGGCAGAGAGAGCATTCCAAGCAGTAGGCAGCTATAGTTTCTCCAAACCTAAGCCAAATACAGCTCAGATTCTTTCTATACAGTGTTGCCAACAGGTAGAATAGTTAAGACAGTTTGGATGAACAAGTAGCATGAGTTCTGACTGACTACATCCTGCTGGAGAAACAACAGGTATTAGCAGGACACAAATGCTTTATGCAGACTCAACCCTTTTAATGTGTAACTCAAAGCCCTTCTTTCACCACCTCTTTGTCTTCAGTACAAATCCATCACCAGCTCTTCCCATATCTTCCCAAGGTGGAGCTCACTACTCCATGTATGCCTCTGCCTGTAATTACTATTTACTTCATTTGCATGTGTTTTTTCATATTATAATGTCATTAGCATGCAAGGGAGCCCCGTTACCAGGGCAACCAGGAGTGGTGAATGCAGGCACAGCCTTTAATGAAAACTTAACCCTACTTTGTTGAATTCCCACTGTGTTTTTTTGGCTCACTTCACCTTTGTGGTCCCAAGAATGGAAATATCATACAGTTACCCCTTCTTATCTGGTGTTGCTCCAAGGTCTTGGTAACCTATGTGTGTTCCTCTGGGTATACTAACAACACATATTTTTTTTTTTATAACTAACCTGATAAATTTGCTCCCAATACAATAAATTTTCCTTCTGATCAACACTGCTTATTCAACACAGTCCTTTGAATATCTAAAATAGTCTATTTTTCTCCACATCCAATATTGTCAGGTTCTTCAAATTTGCTATGATTTCTAGAATCCTAACTCACATGACTGCCCACCTCTTAAAACATTCTAAATTATCTGGATGAGATCAAACTCACTACTTCTACAGCATCTGGTAACTCTCTCAAAAAATAAAAATAAAATAAGAGGTTAGTTTTGAGCAACCTACAAAGATTCTTCAAGCGAGTTAGTTTTAACCAACTTACAAAGGAATGTTGTTTATCAAAGCTGGGTATAAAATGATGATAATAATAATAATGATTTGTGAGGTTAACAAATTAAGATTTAATTTTTTAAAACAGTCACAAGCAAAAATGAGATGATACCTATCATGAATAAAAATGAAATCCTAAATGTGGGCTAAAAAATATCCAGCTGCACAAATACAGAAGCTCTTGCTTAACAGTAACACTCAATTTTAAGACATAAGAGCTACAGATGCTGTCAAGTTCAACAAAACCCCAAATGTGACAGGCCATCATGTAGGGATTATATAGAATTTAGTTTGTAATTGTTATACTTGCAGGATAAGGTAAGGGGAGTAAGGTCAATAGTACTCCAGAACTGTTTTAAGAAAGCAAATCTTGTATAAACCAGCAACTAATGATCACCAAAATAATATATTATTTTCCGGTATCACTATATTTTATAATATGAGGAAAGACAGAATCAGTGGGGCCAATTAGAAGTAAGGAAAACTCTCCTTGCTTACTCTCCTAGGAGTTAGAAGCTACTAGGAAATGAGTTCTCACTTTTGATGTGGCAGACTAAAGTGGACAAGTGAGTATGTTATTGTTCACTAAAATCATTTGCAACGATAGAACTTGTTCTTTGTGCTATCCAAAATGGTATGTAGTAGCCACGTGAAATGTGGCTAATGCAACTAGGGAATACAATTTTTAATTTTATTTTATTTTACTTAATTTAAATCTCAATTTGAATAACCACACATGGCTAGTGGCTACCATATTCTTAAGCATAGCTACACAGATGATGGGCTGCTGCAAACTAAATATTCTTCCATAACATTTTAAGATCAGACTTCCCACAAACAACTGTGACGGAGTCCAGAAATACCCAAGTCACAGTCCATGAGGAGGCCCTATTGTAGCATCCAATGCAGGCCACATCCTACACCAAAGAAGCCCCAGGGTATGAAAATAGCTTGCCTTGAGACAGAGGTTGGTATTTAGAAGGAGATTGGTGTTAGTGTCACTATAGACTTCACAGACTCAAAGGCCAAACTGCCTGAGTTAATATTCCAACTCTGCCACCAATACATGTGAGTTCAGTTTCCTCATCCATAAAATGAGAATTATAATGGGTACTATTACTAACCAATTTGAAGATAAGCTCAGTGAATATAGGCAAAACATTTATAGAGCCTAGTAGAAAGTAATTACTAATGAATATTTTTACCCAAAAAATAGGTTCCAAGAGTTAACTTACTTTGATCTATTCCTATGAGTGATATATAAAATGTTGGGATAATTTATTTCTCCTTTCAGGCCTTTATTCTTCCACATTAATTCAGAAATCATCTGAACAGCTATTGGCTTAGTCCAGCTCAGTCTGGTTCATCACACTTCAACATCTACCCATCCCATTACTGCTGACCCTTATCCCCCACATCATTAAGTCAAAAGACACAGGCAAGTTATACTCTCCCAGTCCTTGCTTTTTATTCCATTTTCTGAAATTTCTTAAGCTGCTGAATTTGGGACCTGTCATAGTTGACATTCTTGCCTCAGCCTTCTGGTGTCATATGATTCGGTCCAATGTTTTCTAACCCTTTTCACATCATGATACACATAAAAATTCATATTTGAATAATATAATAGGGTAAACTGGAGGGGATTTGTGGTGTTTATATGAAACTTCGTATAAAATCTTAAATACATTTTCTTTATATTGTATAATTATTACATTTAATTCCCTTTCTTATCTCAGCCCTAGGCAACCACTAATCTACTTTCTGTCTCTGTAGAGAGTATTTATCACTTCTCTCCAAATGATGGCAACGCCTTTCTCATTATTAACCAGAATTTGGATAATTCAAACTTAAATTGTACTTTACAAGTGCCATAATTCAGTAAATCAAATAGATCTTCCTTTACTTTCATGGACAAATGTAATGCGAAAATTTCTTATGACAATATGAATAAATTGTGAATAAAACTGAAATCATATATTTCAAACCAATGTTGTATCTCTTCCTTACGTATACCAATGTTGCTCTACTTGTCTTAATAATTATTCTTTACTATTCAGTGACACAGCTAAACATCACAATTGTATCATTTTTGATCTCACATTTCCAAGATCAAGTGTTTGCCTTAATTTTTGAATCCATAAACTTTATCAGTACATATGAATATATTATCATGAGGTCCTGGCAATTTTCTATTAGGTTTATTTATTCATCTAATTAAACTATTTGTCAAGCCAATAACTACCTTTCAACAAATGTTCAAAGAACTGTTTACCAAAAAAGTTCTAGTTCTCCTTCTAGTTCCCAAACTTTTGACAAAACTTTTCCTTGGACATCTACTGCACTTTAGTATGAAACAGTGGAAAGTTGTATTCCAATTTCATTACTTCACATAAAACTGAAAACAGATATAAGTGAAGCAGCCTCAGTTGTAGTAGATTCTCTATTTAGACACATCAGAATGTGGAACTCTGATGTGGAACACAGGGAAAGTATATTACACAAGAGTTTCTCTGTGAATAAAACATTGAATTATTTGAATCCTACTCTGTCTTTACAATACCCTTGATGTGGAGCCATTATGCCTTCCTATCATTGCAGTCACCATCAGTATACAAATTCAAGCCTACTTCCATACCTTGTTTGTTGCAAAGTATAATCTACTACCTTCAATATTTCATCCCCAGTAATTTGTTTTGGTACTTCTTTACAAATAACTGACATTTTTCCCAGAATTTCTCTTTAGAAATCATAACTCATATAGCAATTCAGCAGTTTCTAACATGTATAGATTCATCAATCTGAAATAAAATGACTCATTTGATAATAATCTGTATTAATGTTATCTTTATTCTATCCAACATAATGTCAATACATTCACTAGTATTATCTGAGAGTGTCACTTTTTCCTTTTCTTTATTGGCCTCAATTTTCATACTAGGTGGTAAAATGAGGGCTTCTATCCTTGCTTTTAATGGTGTGGCCTTGTAACTGGTTTATTTAGTGTAATCTAACATTATTGGAACCAATCTCAAAAAGAGCTTTGGTTTTCCTAATTGCTTTGCAGAACTTTAAAATGTTCAAATCTTTTCCTGCTGAGTTTTTGTAGTGAGGTGCCAGTACAGTTTGCTTGGCACCTTGTCTTCAACTCATAACTTTTCCTTGCCAGTAAGGCATTTAGGCTGAGAAAAAAAAAAGAGCTACTGAGCACATACATCCAAATTTGAGACGACTGTCATTTCATTACCTAATTCATGACTAACTTTTTTGATACTTTGTTTGTTTTGTGAATATGCTGGCTTTGTAGCTTTAATGAAAAGTTATCCAATGAGATTGAAAAGTAAGAACAGTATCTGTAAAAAAAAGTAAGTCTTTTTTAAGTATAAGGAACAAATGGGGCCTACGGACTTTCTCAACTACATAAAATCTATTTACAGAGTTAGGGAACTTTCTGCATTCATTAAAATGTTTTTAAAAGAAATTTCATCAAAATTCATAAAATTAATCATTGTTGTCTGTTTACTTCAAAAATTAAAACTTTAAAATATTCAAAAATATGTATAATACATATACTTATGTGTGATTTACAATATTTTGATTAGTTGATTTTATTTGTTTTTTTTTTTTTTTGAAACAGGGTCTCACTCTATCACCCCGGCTAGAGTGCAGTGGCGCAATCATAGCTCACCGCAGCCTCAACATCCTAGGCTCAAGCCATCCTCCCACCTCAGCCTTTTGAGTAGCTACAACTGTGGGCATGCATCACCATACTCATGTAACTTTTAAATTTTTTGTAAAGATGAGGTCACACTATGTTGCCCAGGCTAGTCTGAAATGCCTGGGCTCAAGTGATCCTCCTACCTTGGCCTCCCAAAGTACCGGGATTACATGCATGAACTACCATGCCCTGCCAATAAATTTATTTTGTAAGCTAAAAGGCCTTTAAATGAATCAACTTAATTAAATTTTATTGAACTATTACTTGATTTTTAGAAATAAACGTATTTTTTAATTCCAAAAAACAATAAATCATTATGAAATTCTATCATGAACATAACTTTGGCTAATTATTAACACCAAAGGCAAAAACTAAGTTAAGTAGTCAAGAAATAACAAAATCAATATTTTACTTAACAACACCTAGTATCAGAAAATGGTTGTTAAAGCAATAAAAAGAATCATATGTATGTTCTAAGTCAGTAAAACTATAAAATAATAATAGGAAACAAAATTGAAATAAAATACAAATACTGTGCATGCATTAAAAAACAAAATTTTTAAAGATGAAAGCAACCCCAATGTCCATTCACAGATGAATGGATAAACAAAATGTGGCACCTATATACGATACAATATTATTTGATCTTAAAAAAGTAGGAAATTCTGATACGCGCTGCAACAGGAATGAACCCTGAAGGCATTATGCTAAGTGAAATAAGCCAGTCACAAAAGGACAAATAAATGAAACCATTTACATGAGTTACTGAAAGTACTCAAATTGATAGAGACAGAAAGCAGAATGGTGGTTGCCAGGGGCTGGAGGAAAGGGAAATGAGGAGCAGTTGTTTCATGGGTACGAAGTATCAGTGGGGAAAATGGAAAGTTCTGGAAAAGGATGGTGCTGATGGTTACATAGCAATGTGACTGCACTTAATGCCACTGAGCTGTATACATTTAAAAATTATTAAGACAGTGATTTCTGTCATTCTTTTACCAAAATTCAAATTTTATTTTAAATTTTAAGCAGTTAAAATGGTGAGTTTTAAGTTATATGTGTTTTATAACAATTTAAAAAAATAAAATTACTGATGATGACAAGATTATCAGAAATGTATAATCAAATGTACTGGGATGATTCAAAGTTCAAGGTCAGAGGTAGGTACTACCTGGAACAGCTACTACAACGAATTTTCAGGGCCCAGGTGCTACACCTAAAGCTTTTTAGTCCAAAATAATAAGTGAATTTGGGTGTTTAAATAGGAAGTCCTTCAAATTCTACTCAAATATTTCAACTCCTATGTTTCTGAATGGTTGTACAAAACACTGTTAATTATGACCATTGGCATGCTGAGTCCACCCGCAGCCTGTTTGTGGCACAGTAATATGCCACAGCACAACAATTAAGAAGCTCTGATCTCTTCCCCAGTGTTCAGCTTTCTCCCTGGTCAGCCTCCTATCTCCCCAGGCTCAGCACATTCTTGGACAATCATCTGGGTAAATCGCATCCTAGTTGAACCATGGCATGGGACCTGTTTCTTGAATGCTATACTGTAGTGAAGGACATTTCCCTTTTAGCACACCCCACCCTCATAAGCAGAACTCATAGAGTAGCTACAAAAAAGCTAATGTATTATAAGCAGCCTTATTAGAAGCAATGTCTGGAACAAGGTGAATTATATGACCTTCTAACTCTAAACCTCTATTTCTATGACTTATGTAAGTTTTTATGACCCTATGTTATGTAACACATTAATCTCAGCTTTATATTCAGATTGCTTGTCCGGGTATCAGCAATGAATAAAATACATACCAAAAAGGCATGCCTCATGATTTTTAGTAGCACTAAGCTATCCTAGGTAAAACTGAGAGGTAAATGAAACTTGTCATTCATGCTCTCCCATTCCTACCTTCACTTTTTGTCAAGACCTACATAATGCCCCATGGCAGTCCAAAGTTTCTGACTATTTTACATTACCCTTCAAAACCACAAAGTACACAGCTCAATTTTCTCTGTTCTTTCCTTTCCTCCACCTAAAAACCTGTCCCAATTTTTAAAATCTCAATTTGGCAAGAGCCCACCTCCTCCAGACATAAATCCTGCTTAAACTTGCTAATTTTCATATGAGAATGTCAACACCAACTCCACTCAGTGGTCACTAGAGCATATGGACCTGCCCCTAACAGAAAACACAGAATATCTCTACTTTAGTTTCTGCCATCCAACCATTAGCTTATTAATCTATTCAGGTACCCTGTTTTCTTAGGGTACTGGAATTATAAATGATGGCCTTTCTCTTTATTCAAATTTTAATACCTAATGTTATATTATAGGCCAAAGGGACAAAAATCAACATTTGAAAATCTTATCCTAGACCAAATGCTTTTCAAACCATCTGTGGTGAAAGATCAGGATTTTATTTCCAATCTGTCATAGACATACTTTTGTGAAAAAAAACTAAAAATGAATTACTAGAAAAAAATGAAATTTAAAAATCCAAAACATACAAATTACAAGCCTCAATTCTTTTATTAAATTAAACAGATGTAGAAATTACTCTGTCAAACTGCTTAACGGTTTTTAGTCACTAATTTTCCATTTCTGTACTGATCTCCTTGCACTGGCACCAGTGTAGGCCATGCTTTGAGTAATGCTGTCTTAGAATACAGTCTCTCATCCCAACCCAAATATCTACCTCTACCCTGTCAGAAGAGTCAAACAATCCATCTCGGAAACAAACTGTAAGACACAGAATAATATATTCTATGGTTAGTGAAAGAGCCACTTGGGATACATACACATCTGCCATCTATACATTTCTAATGCATAGAAGCTGATCCTTTTTCATAAACTACTCACCAATCTAACACACTTTGAGGTTTATGAGAGTAACAGGGCTGCAGTCTCATATATATCTTTTACTTTGATACCTCTCAGTTTTCTAGGTTAGTTAAAATCCCTATTCTGGTTTTTGGTTATTTACATAATAAAGAGCTATTTAAATGCACATGCACTACACTCTTATGAAGTCAGCAGGAGGTGAACATGAAGAACTGAGACCAAACTTCTCTGTACGTGTGCAAAGGATGTCTCCATTGTGCAATCACTCTACAAATAAGAAATAAACACTGGGTTTATAAGACTTGGAAGAAAAGGTTTATGGATTTGACTGTTTTCCATTACTGGAAAATTTACATGCTGAAAAGTAGCAAAAACCAGTGCAAAAGAATAAACAGCGGGTGCACTTCAAGGGCTTGTTTCTTTCAAGAATCAGGAGCAAAATTGGGTTTTATTAGCTGTTTCATTAAGTTTTACTTTGAAGAAAAACAAACAGTGAAAGCATATGTGCAACATCTGATGAAAAAGGATTTTATTCTAAACAGTCTCTGTACAAAACTCATTAATGTAACATTAAATGTGAAGACTTGTCTAGCAATTTAAGAATAATTTTACTCTTTTTAGTTTATTTATAATTTCTGACAGTTTATTTAATGTATTCTAAACTTTAAATCACCATGTATACTAAACTAATATATTAAATCTGTCTTTTCAATGACATTTTGCAATAAATATCTACAGCATCTGTTAAAGACAATTAGCATATAAATCTGTATCAAATTTAACACCTAAAGTAGAATAATACAGCTGGATATTGATAACTTGAAACACTCATATATACATGAGTTTTTAAAAAGTACAAGCATACTTTTTAAAAAATCTAAATATATGTGCTACTATAATCTAGCATCTGAAATCTAAACACCTAATATAATACTCAAAGTATTAAATAAAAGTTTTTTTTTTTTCCTTAGAACAAATTTAGTCATGCTGAATAGTCATCATATTCTCACCGGAAGAATCTGCCCAATAGCTACTTTTTCATTTCAACACTACACATTGATAAGAGGCAACTGAAGTTTGTTGGGGGAGAAGGGGCATTGTGAAGAAAAATAAGTATATATACATACATACACATATGTGTGTTTATATATGTATATGCATATATATGTATACATAATCCAGTTCCATTGTGTTGACTACATAATAGTGGCATAGAATAGATAAAACCTCAGCTTCTAAATTGGTCAATGAATATTCAAATATTAAACTATAGGTTAGGAGTTAAAACAGTAGTCTTTGGAAGCAGACACACCTTGGTTCCAGTCTTGACCCTGCCTGGAACATAAATAATATGTAACTTTGGACAAATCATTTACTTTCTCTAAGTCTATATGCCTTGTCTGAAGTAGAAATAATAATGGTTAACTCATAGAGACTTTGTGGGGTTAAATTAAATGAGATATATGTAAATAACAGCACAGTGATGGTGCTTTGAAAATAGACTTTATTCTTTGAAAAAAAAAAAAAAGTATTGGCTGGGCATGGTGATTCACACCTGTAACCCCAGCACTTTTGGAGACCAAGACAGGAGGATCACCTCATATCAGGAGTTGGAGACCAGCCTGGGCAGCATGGTGAAACCCTGCCTCTACTCAAATACAATAACTAGCCAGGCATTGTGGTAGGTACCTGTAATCCCAGCTACTCGGGAGGCTGACACAGGAGAACTGCTTGAACCCGAAAGGTGGAGGTTGCAGTGAGCTGATCATGCCACTGCACTCCAGCCTGGGTGACACAGCGAGACTCCAGCCCCCCCCAAAAAAAGAAAAAAAAGTACTAATTTTAACCAAAGTCATACAGCACATATTTTAAAAAGCAAAGATGCATTAAAATACGTACATACATCCAGCCCTCTGTTTCAGCAAGTTCTGCATCCATGGATTCAACCAACCTCAGAAAAAATATTCAACTACATCTGGTTTGAACATGTACAGACTTTTTTTCTTATCATTATTCCCTAAATAATATAACAATTATTTACATAGCATTTACAATGTGTCAGGTATTATAAATAATCTAGAGATTATTTAAAGTACACAGTAGAATACGCATGGGTTATATGCAACAACTAAACCATTTTATATCAAGGACTTTAGCATCTGCAGATTTTGGTATGGGAAGCTAGTCCTGGATCCAAGCCCCCAGGGATACTGAGGGATGACTGTATAACAAAAGTCAGCAGCCCCTTCTTCAACCCCTCCACATACCCTGGCCAGCCTATCCAGATGCAATCACTTGCAACTTTCCTTGTTTCTTCAACTATTCAATACCAAATTTAGACATTATCTACTGAATTATTGTGGAGATTATATATATTCAAATTCAGCATGACTCCTGAATTTAAGAACCAGGATTATTTTTAAAATGACTTCTGTTAAACTCATACATTGGGAAGAATACATATATAAAAGAAGTAATCTCTGTCTTAGGAACCTAAGTAACACAAATCAAGTGTAAGGTGTTTACTAAGGGACCTCTACTCCTCAGAGCAAACATGAAATGGTTTTATTTTTTCCAATAATTGCCCTTAACATTCCTATATGGAAACCCCTTTTGTACCTGGTAAGTGCCGCAGACTGATTTCATTAATGATCTCAATTTTTCACTCCCAATATTCATGCCCTTTGGTATTGCCTTCTCACAATAACTCTGAATGTGGTCCCTTTGAAAAACTCAAGCAAAGGTCTAAAAAAGTACTTGAGTGTTTCTACTTTCTCTCTTTGGACCCTTACCACCAACATGAGAACAAGCTCAAGCTAGCCTGCCAGAACATGGAACCAAGCAGAATCATCCCAAAGGAGGCCATCCTAGATAAGCCAGCCCCCAGCCAACTCTCAGTTGATAGCATATGCATAAGCAAGCCCTATGCACATCAGCTGAGCTTGTCACAGATCAGCAAAATGGTCCAGTCAATTTGAAGATCCTGAGAAATAATAAATGGTTGTTTTAAGTCACTAAGTTTGGAATGTTTTATTACACAGCAATATCTCACTGATATATTAGGGATTCTTAAATAACAACTTGGTCCCAGTCCATAACTTTTTAGATGCTTCCAATTATTAGAACTCTATCCTTCTCCAAATAATTAAGACTCGATCCTATTATTATTTTTGTTACTCTGAAGACTTGAGTCTCAAAATCAATTTGAAGCCCTTTTTCTTCCTATAGTTCAACCCAAAACCACAGCAGCTTAGAATGAGAAATGAAGCATGATCTTACTCAGAAAACCCTCCTGCCCCTCACTACTTCTTCTAGGAGCCCATGGCTTGAAAACTGGAAAGAGGAATGAGGGTCATCCACTGGTTTAACTGGATGCAGTCACAGTCCTCTTCTTGTTTGCTGTTGCTTCTCTGACACTGCCTGGGTGTCAAGATCTCCCCATGTGGCAGACACAAAGCTAACTCCCCCATGGGGTGACTGCATGGGCTCTTCAGAGGTACCTGCAGGGAGACCAACCCCTGGCACACTTACCTAATCTAGGCAGTTACCATCCCCCTTCTACAACTGCTCAGGTCCCTTTACCTGATTATCAGCCTTCTTGAACAGGACAACAGAAAAAACAGGTCAAGCCTAGCTACTCTTTGAAGTGATAATATTAAACAGGTTAAACACTATCCCCGGGCCGGGCGCGGTGGCTCACGCCTGTAATCCCAGCACTTTGGGAGGCCGAGGAGGGTGGATCACGAGGTCAAGAGATCGAGACCATCCTGGTCAACATGGTGACACCCCGTCTCTACTAAAAATACCAAAAAAAAAATTAGCTGGGCATGGCGGCGTATGCCTGTAATCCTAGCTACTCAGGAGGCTGAGGCTGGAGAATTGCCTGAACCCAGGAGGCGGAGGTTGCGGTGAGCCGAGATCGTGCCATTGCACTCCAGCCTGGGTAACAAGAGTGAAACTCCGTCTCAAAAAAAACAAACAAACAACAACAACAAAAAAACACTATCCCCCTTCTTATCCCCACTATTGCTCTCAACTCCCTGTACCTCTGCTCAGGCAGAAAGGGGCAGATGAGCAAATCAGTAGCTAAGCAAACACCCAACTAAGCAATGAAATGACCACTCCTCCCTCTCTCCCCATCTGTAGGTACCCCAAACTCATTACAAGTGGTTATTTGAAGAGGGAAGAGAGCCTTTGGGAGGGGAGGGAGTGGTTTTTCATTAGAACACTGCACTCCCCCTTTGCCGAAACTCATTCTCATATTGGGGTGGAGGATCTCAGTTCAAGAATGGTTCCCCAGGGCCTCTGCAGGCAGATTTCTGGCCTCAGTGGCTAGTAGATTATTCATAGCAATCCAAATATAGAAAATTAGTTACTTAGAGTCTTTTGTCTTCAGCTTCGGGCTTTAGCTGCAATTCTGGAACAAGATAAAAAGGTCCCACTCAACACACTGTTACATGGTTATTTTTAAATCTAAAATATGCATTAAATTCTACTATACTGCATATCATTACAGAAAAAAATCCATTTTTACCAAAATGCCAGTTTTATTAAAAAGACTGCCCCGAAGAGGTTATTTGAATGATATTTATTAACTTTTTATGTAAATGTTATGGTGTTTTCATGGATCCTAATTCATCAATTAAGGGATTAAACAAAGGAACACTGACTTTTTTTTTTAATTTCTCAAAATTTTTCAAATAAAACTTCTGTGTAATAAAATTCTTCAAATTGTGAATTTTATTTTTTTCTGGAAAACATATTCACTCATTCATTTAACAAAACTTTGTTTTTGTGCTTACTGTATACTCAGCGATATTCCAGTTGCTTTGGGCATATCAGCAAATAAAACAAAGATTCCTACCTTCACAGACTGAGCATAGAAAGAGAGATATTAAACAATAAACATAATAAATAAGTAAATTAAATAGCATGTAAGAAGATGAAAATAGCAGTATGAAAAAAAGTAGAGTAGCATAAGGGGAGCAGGAGTGCCAGAGTGAGGCTGTCAGATAGGCAAGCCAGTGGCTAGCAGATGGTTTGAAATGTTGAACAGGGCAGGCAGGGAGGCCTCTTTAAGTAGGTGGCACGTGAGCAACCACACAAAGGACCTTGATAACTTTGCAGTATCTGGAAAAAGAGTGTTCTAGAGAGAGGCGCCAGTCAGTTCAAAGGCCCCAGGGTGGCAGTGTTTGTCTGGAGTATTTAAAGAACAGCAAGGTGAGTGGGCCTGGACAGTTGTGATAAAAGAAAGAAAAATAGAAGGTGAAGTCAGGGGAGTAAGAAGGTGGAGAAGGAAGCAAATTGCACAGTTTATGGTGCATTGTAAATATTTTGGCTTTTAATCTGAGTTGAAAAGTGACACCATCTGACTTGTATTTTAAGAGTTAATCATAGGAAAGCAAGAGTGAAAACCATCAGATCATTAGGAAGGTAATCCTAGGAAGAGTTGATGATAGTTTACACCAGGGTGGTAGCAGGGAAGATGATGACAGATGGTATGATTCTGGATATTATAAAAAGGGAGCAAGCAGGATTTCCTAATGGATTAGATGTGGGGTGTGAAAGAAACAAAGGAGTTGAAGATAACTCTGGTAGCTTCGGCAGCTGGAAAGATGGAGTTATCAATTGAAAGACGGCTGGTTTGGGCAGTAGTAGGTGAAGAAATTTGGAAGGGAGGAGACTAGGAGCTTAATTCTGGACATGTTGGCTTTGGGATCTAAGTGAATCCATCAAAGTAGAAATGTCAAGTAAGAAGTTGGCCTTACAGGAGAGACATCTGGGCAGAGGATATACATTTAGGAGTAACTGGTATTTAGAGGGAATTTAAATGATGAGACCTCCATGGTCTCATGAGAATAGCTAGGTCTTCTTGTGGGCACTAATATTATGAGACTGTGGAAGAAAAGAAAGAAACAGCAAAGGAGACTGAAAAGGGATAAAGAGTAATATAGAAGGTGAACTAAGAGTGTAAGGACACCAACTGAAAAAAGTATATAGAAGAGGAAAGAATGATCAATCCTGTCAAGTGATGCTAAAGATCAAATAATTTACCCATGAGTTTAGCATCCTAGGCATCACTGGTAACATTACATAACAATATTGGACCCAATGGCTAATTTAATAATAAAAGAAATTTTACTATTTCATGAAAATTATTATAAAACAAATAGTTTTTTTTAACATTTGACGAAATCCAGCATCCCTTTATGATTAAAACCCTCAGCAAAATCAGCATAGAAGGGACATATCTTAAGGCAGTAAAAGTCATCTATAACAACACACAGCCAAAATTATACAGAATGAGGAAAAGTTGAAAGCATTCCCATGAGAACTGGAACAAGACAAGGATGTCCACTTTCATCACTTCTATTTAACATAGTATTGAAAGTCCTAGTCAGAGCAATCAGACAAGAGAAAGAAATAAAGCGCATCCAAATAAGTAAAGAGGAAGTCAAACTGTCACTGTTTGCTGAGGACATGATGGTATACCCTAGGGACTCATTCAAAACGCTCCTAGAGGAAGTCAAATTGTCTCTATTTGCAGACGACATGATTGTATATTTAGAAGACTCCATCGTCTCAGCCCAAAATCTCCTGAAACTGATAAGCAACTTCAGCAAGGTCTCAGGATACAAAACCAATGTGCAAAAATCACATGCATTCCTATACACCAATAACAGACTTAAAGAGAGCCAAATCAAGAGCGAACTGCCATTCACAATTGCAACAAAGAGAATAAAAATACCTAGGAATACAACTAACAAGGATCATAAAGAACCTCTTCAAGGAGAACTACAAGCCACTACTCAACGAAATAAGAGAGGACACAAACAGATGGAGAAACACTCCATGTTCATGGTTAGGAAGAATCAATATCATGAAAATGGCCATACTGCCCAAAGTAATTTACAGATTCAATGCTATCCCCATCAAGCTACTAATGACCCTCTTCACAGAACTGGAAAAAAACACCTTAAACTTCACATGGAACCAAAAGAGAGCCCACATAGCCAAGTCAATTCTAAGCAAAAAGAACACAGCGGGAGGCATCACACTACCGGACTTCAAACTATACTACAAGGCTACAGTAATCAAAACAGCATGGTACTGGTACCAAAACAGAGATATAGATCAGTGGAACAGAACAGAGGTCTCGGAGGCAACACAACATATCTACAACCATCTGATCTTTGACAAACCAGACAAAAACAAGCAATGGGGAAAGGATTCCCTGTTTAATAAATGGTGCTGGGAAAACTGGCTAGCCATGTGCAGAAAGCAGAAACTGGACCCCTTCCTGACACCTTGCACTAAAATTAACTCCAGATGGATTAAAGACTTAAACATAAGACCTAACACCATAAAAACTCTCGAAGAAAATCTAGGCAAAACCATTCAGGATATAGGTGTAGGCAAGGACTTCATGACCAAAACACCAAAAGCATTGACAACAAAAGCCAAAATAGACAAATGGGACCTAATCAAACTCCACAGCTTCTGCACAGCAAAAGAAACAGTTGTTAGAGTGAATCGGCAACCAACAGAAAGGGAAGAAATTTTTGCAGTTTACCCATCTGACAAAGGGCTGATATCCAGAATTTACAAAGAATTAAAACAGATTTACAAGAAAAAAACAAACAAGCCCATTCAAAAGTGGGCAAAAGATATGAACAGATATTTTACAAAAGAAGACACACATGAGGCCAACAAACATATGAAAAAATGCTCATCATCACTGGTCATCAGAGAAATGCAAGTCAAAACTACATTGAGATACCATCTCACGCCAGTTAGAATGGCGATCATTAAAAAATCTAGAGACAACAGATGCTGGAGAGGATGTGGAGAAATAGGAACACTTTTACACTGTTGGTGGGAGTGTAAATTAGTTCAACCATTGTGGAAGACAGTGTGGCGATTCCTCAAGTACCTAGAAATTGAAATTCGATTTGACCCCGCAATACCATTACTGGGTGTATATCCAAAGGATTATAAATTGTTCTACTATAAGGACACGTGCACACGAATGTTCATTGCAGCACTGTTTACAATAGCAAAGACCTGGAAACAACCCAAATGCCCATCGATGATAGACTGGACAGGGAAAATGTGGCACATATACACCATGGAATATCATGCAGTCATCAAAAACTATGAGTTTGTGTCCTTTGTAGGGACATGGATGAACCTGGAAACCATCATTCTCAGCAAACTGACAGAAGAGCAAAAGATCAAACACCGCATGTTCTCACTCATAGGCGGGTGTTGAACAATGAGAACACATGGACACAGGGAGGGGAGCACTACACACTGGGGTCAGTTGGGGGGAAATAGGGGAGGGGTGGTGGGGGGTGGGGAGTTGGGGAGAGATAGCAAGGGGAGAAATGCCAGATGTAGGTGATGGGGAGGAAGGCAGCAAATCACACTGCCACGTGTGTACCTATGCAACAATCTTGCATGTTCCTCACATGTACCCCAAAACCTAAAATGCAATAAAATAAATAAATGGAAAAAATAAAAAATAAAAATAAAAAACAAACAAACAAAAACAAAAAGCTCCTAGAACTGGTAAATGAATTCAGCAAAGTTTCAGGATACAAAATTTCAACATACACAAATCAATAGTCCTGCTATAAACCAATAGCCACCAAACTTAGAATGAAATCAAGAATTCAACCCCTTTTACAATAGCTGCAAAAAAATTAAAAAAATACTTAGAAATATATCTAACCAAGGAGATGAAAGACCTCTACAAGGAAAACTACAAAATACTGCTGAAAATAAATCATAGATAATACAAACAAATGGAAACACATCCCATGGTCATGGAGGGATAGAATCGATACTGCGAAAATAACCATACTGCCAAGGTAAGGTTCCGGGCAGGGGTCTAGGGGGTGCAGCAGCAATGGCCAGCCACCTCGTGCTCAACAACGGCGCCAAGATGACCATCCTCGGGCTGGGCACCTGGAAGTCCCCTCCAGGCCAGGTGACCGAGGCTGTGAAGGTGGCCATCGATGTTGGGTACCGCCACATTGACTGTGCCCACGTGTAGCACAATGAGAATGAGGTGGGGGTAGCCATTCAGGAGAAGCTCAGGGAGCAGGTGGTGAAGCGTGAGGAGCTCTTCATCATCAGCAAGCTGTGGTGCACATACCATGAGAAGGGCCTGGTGAAAGGAGCCTGCCTGAAGATGCTCAGCGACCTGAAGCTGGACTACCTGGACCTCTACCTTATTCACTGGCCAACTGGCTTTAAGCCTGGGATGGAATTTTTCCCATTGAATGAGTCGAGCAACGTGATTCCCAGTGACACCAACATTCTGGACACGTGGGAGGCCATGGAAGAGCTGGTGGATGAAGGGCTGGTGAAAGCTACTGGCATCTCCAACTTCAACCATCTCCAGGTGGAGAGGATCTTAAACAAACCTGGCTTAAAGTATAAGCCTGCAGTGAACCAGATTGAGTGCCACCCGTACCTCACTCAGGAGAAGTTAATCCAGTACTGCCAGTCTAAAGGCATCGTGGTGACCGCCTACAGCCCCCTCGGCTCTCCCAACAGGCCCTGGGCCAAGCCCGAGGACCCTTCCCTCCTGGAGGATCCCAGGATCAAGGCGATCGCAGACAAGCACAATAAAACTACAGCCCAGGTGCTGATCCGGTTCCCCATGCAGAGGAACTTGGTGGTGATCCCCAAGTCTGTGACACCAGAACGCATTGCAGAGAACTTTAAGGTCTTTGACTTTGAACTGAGCAGCCAGGATATGACCACCTTACTCGGCTACAACAGGAACTGGAGAGTCTGTGCCTTGGTGAGCTGTGCCTCCCACAAGGATTACCCCTTCCATGAAGAGTTTCGAAGCTGTGGATGCCTGCTCATCCCTAAGTGACCTATTCCTGTGTTTCCTGCCTCATTTTTTTCCTTGCAAATGTAGTATAGCCTGTGTCATTCAGCAGTGGGACAGCAACTTATAGAGTGGCCAGCGAGAGCGTGTCTGGCTTGATGTTGGATCTGACGAGGGCTGTCAGTAGAGTAGAGGTCTCTTCCAGTTTGCCTTGGCCTTCTTTTTGCCCCACTGGGGAAAGTACAACCTGAATACCCTTTTCTGACCAAAGAGAAGCCAAATCTGCCAGGTCAAAATGGTACCACTAACAGCTGAGTTTTGACTGCTTGGAACTATAACCCTCTCAGCAAGACTTCTCTTTGCCTCAAATAAAAAGTGCTTTTGTGAAAAAAAAAAAAGAAAAAAAGAAAATAACCATACTGCCAAAAGCAATCTACAAATTCAGAGCAATTCCCATCAAAATACTACCCTTATTCTTTACAAAACTAGAAAATAACAATCCTAAAAGAGCCCACATAGCTAAAGCAAGACTTAACAGAAAGAACAAATCTGGAGGCATTATATTACTTGACTTCAAACTATATTATAAAACCATAGTGACCAAAACAGCATGGGACTGGTAAAAAAAAAAAAAAAAAAAAAAAAAAAAAAAAAAAAAAAAAAAAAAAAAAAAAAAAAAAAAAAAAAAAAAGTAAGCCTATAGACTATAGACCAATGAAACAGAATAAAGAACCAGAAATAAAGCCAAATACTTATAGTCAACTATCTTCAACAAAGCAAACAAAATAAAGTGGGGAAAGGATACCCTATTCAACAAATGATTCTGGGATAATCAACAAGGCATATGTAGACGAATCAAACTGGATCATCATCTCTCACCTTACACAAAATCAACTAAAGATGGATCAAATATTTAAATCCAAGACCTGAAACCATAAAAAATTCTAGCAGATGACACTGGGAAAAAGCCCTTCCAGGCAATGACTTAGGCAAAGCTTTAATGACCCAAAAACCCAAAAACAAATGCAACAAAAACAAAGATAAATAGATGAGACTTAATTAAACTAAAAAGTTTCTGCACAGCAAAAGAAATTATCAGCAAACAGACAAGCCACAGACTGGGAGAAATATTTTCACAATCTATACATCTGACAAAGGACTAATATCCAGAATCTACAAGGAACTCAAACAAATCAGAAAAAAAAAAAAANCAGAATCTACAAGGAACTCAAACAAATCAGAAAAAAAAAAAAAATCCCACCAAAAAGTGGGCTAAGGACATGAATAGACAATTCTCAAAAGATACACAAATGGCCAACAAACATGTGAAAAAATGTTATACATCACTAATTATCAGGGATATGCAAATCAAAACCACAATGCGATATCATCTCACTCCTGCAAGAATGGCCATAATCAAAAAATCAGAAAACAATAGATGTTGGCCTGGATGTGGTAAAAAGGGAACACTTTTACCCTGTTGGTGGGAATGTAAAATAGTACAGCCACTAAGGAAAACAGTGTGGAGATTTCTTAAAGAACTAAAAGTAAATCTACCATTTGATCCAGCAATCCCATGCTTGAGGAAAATAAGTCATTCTATGAAAAAGATACTTGCACACACGTTTATAGCAGGACATTCGCAATTGCAAAAATATGAAGCCAGCCCAAATACCATTCAGCCATAAAAAGAAACAAAATAATGCCATTTGCAGCAACATGGATGGAAGTGAAGACCACTATTCTAAGTGAAGTAACTCAGAAACCAAACATTGTTATATTCTCACTCAGGAGTGGGAGCTAAGGTATGAGGATGCAAAGGCATAAGAATGATATAAGGGACTTTGGGGACTTGGGGAAACAGTGTGTGGCTGGATGAGGGATAAAAGACCACACTTTGGGTACAGTGTATGCTGCTCGGGTGATAGGTGCACCAAAATCTCAGAAATCATCCCTAAGGAATGTATTCATGTAACCTACCACCACCTGGTCCCCAAAAACCTATTGAAATATAAAAAATAAAAAGAGATATGAAAGACTTGTGCTGCAAAAACTATAAACATTACGAAGAAGAATAAAAAAAAAATATGTCAATGGAAAGTCATTTTATGTTCCTGGATTGGAAGACTAAATGTCAAACCATGTAAATACATGAAGGAAATGTAAATGCATATTTCTAAGAGAAAGAAGCCAATCTTAAAAGGATAATACTGTATGACCTAAACTATGTGACTCAGGAAAAGAAAAAATTAAGAAAACAGTTAAAGAATCAGAAGTTGCCTAAGATTAGTGGAGAAGGAGGGATAAATAGATGGAGAACAGAAGATTCTTTAGGGCGGTAAAACTTGTTGATGTTGATAATGAAAGGGGAGGCCATTTATGTGTGAGGGTAGAGGTACATGGGAAATATCTATACCTTCTGCTCAATTTTGCTGGGAGCTTAAAATTTCTTTTAGAAATAAAGTCTACTTTAAACACACACACACACACACACACACACACACACACACGGCACCTTACAACTCAAACAACTCAATAATAAGAAGAAAAACAGCCTCATTAAAAATAGGTAAATTTTTGAATGGACATTTTACTAAAGAATATGCAAGTTGCTAACATTCCCATGAAAAGGTGTTCAGCATCATTAACAATTAGGGAAATTCACAAGAAATCACTTTACACCCACCAAAGTGACTATAATCAAACAGAAAGGAAATACCAAGTGTTGATAATGGTCCAGGAAATCAGGAACCCATATAGTTTGCTGGTGGGGATATAAATTGCATAGCCACTTTGAAAAAGAGACCAGTGGTTTCTTAAAGTGTTGAACATTGACTTGGCAATTACGCTCCCAGATATCTATCCAAGATAAACGAAAACCTATGTCCCCCAAAAGACATGTATGTGAATGTTCAGAACAGCATTATTCATAATAGCCAAAATCTGAGAACATTCCAGATGTTCATTAATAGGTGAATTATATTAATATTCTGTAGCTGCCATAAATTATCACAAACTTTGTGGCTTAAAACAACAGAAATTTATTCCCTCACAGTTCTGGAGGCCAGAAATCTGAAATCAAGGTGTCCACAGGGCTGCACTCCCTCTACAGGAGAATTTTATGTTTAAAAAAAATTTTTTTTTTTTTTTTTGAGACAGAGTTTCACTCTTGTTACCCAGGCTGGAGTGCAATGGCGTGATCTCGGCTCACCACAACCTCCGCCTCCTAGGTTCAGGCAATTCTCCTGCCTCAGCCTCCTAAGTAGCTGGGATTACAGGCACGCGCCACCATGCCCAGCTAATTTTTTGTATTTTTAGTAGAGACGGGGTTTCACCATGTTGACCAGGATGGTCTCGATCTCTTGACCTCAGGATCCACCCGCCTTGGCCTCCCAAAGTGCTGGGATTACAGGCGTGAGCCACCGCGCCCAGCCCCTAAAAATTTTTTTAAAAAACAGAAAAAAATCTTGCTTGGCCTTTTAGCTAAGATCAAGTGTAAAAAACAAAAAACAAAAAAAAAGTTTTTTTAAAAAACAAATGGGTTTTTAAACACTAGTCAATGACTCATTTATTTCAAAGAATATGCAATGGAATAGAATAAAATGAAATGTATTCAAACAAATAAAAATCTTGGCTGAACTCCTTGCAGTTTATATGATTTCAATTCAATTGAACAAAGGCATCTAGAGTGTTTACTATGCTAAGCACCAAAGATACATAAATATAAAAACAAAAACAAGCTAGGTGCTGTGGGTCACACCTGTAATCCTAACACTCTAGGAAGCCCAGGAAGGTGGATCGCTTGAGGTCAGGAGGTCAAGACCAGCCTTGCCAACATGGTGAAACCCTGTCTCTACTTAGGGTACAAAAATTAGTCATGGTGGCACACAACTGCAATCCTAGCAACTGGAGAGGCTGAAGTGGGAGAATCACTTGAACCTGGGAAGTGAAGGTTTCAATGAACCGAGATTGCACCACTGCACTCCAGCCTAGATGACACAGTGAGACCCTGTCTCAAAAAACAAACAAACCAACAAAAAACAATAAAAGCAAAAACATCTTGCTGGCAAGGAGCTCTCAGACTACTACTGGGAATTAGGCAAGTATATATAGATGACCACCATATAGAATTGTACACCAACTGTATGGAAACACAGAGGAGTGGATCTAAGCCAAACTTGGAAGGTCAGGTTGCCTATCTGAAGTAAGTGATGCTTAGATTTAATCTGAAAAAATATGTAGTTATTATGGGCAAAAGACAGCCATACAAATCACAAAAAAAAGTACCAATAACTAATAAACATATGAAAAGGTGCTCAAATGAACTAGTTTTTAGAAAATGCAAATTAAAATCATGTGGCCTTAGGAGGCAGGACTACAAATCCCCTTCAAAAAACAACTTTGAAACTGAACAAAATTGTTAAAAACAACCGTTTCAGGGAACTGGAGATCAACCAAAGGCAAATAACATATTAAGAAGCACTTATTCATGAAAAACTGTTGAAATTCAGGCAAGAACAGTGAGAGTCTGTGGCATTCCTCCCTGAGGTTGCTCCAATCCCTCCCAGATGGTCAGCATGGTGGTTCTACCAGGACCACAGGCTGTGATAACAGCAGCCTTACTGCCAGAAGGGCTCAATTGATCCGAAGCTGAAAATGAAAATATGCTTTCCAGCAGCTGTGCCAGTAAAAGTAACAATCTCTGTAGCAAGCCTGAGGTAGTCATCCCACTTGGGACAAGCAAGCAACCAACCAGCACCATAACAGGAATAGTAATAGGGAGATCCCGGAAATGAGGGATCACAGAAGAGCTTGAGAAACTACACACAACCCTGGCAGCTTTCCACTCAAACGTAGGGGAAGCTAAGAGGACTCAAGCTGTCCCCACATCCTGGCTGACAGGGAGGCTTTACACAGGTACAGAAGACATGGTTGAAACTAAAAGACAAGGCAGACTTGAACACTGCCTAAACTTCGAATTATGTTCCCCAACCCAAATAGAACCAATGAGAAGAGGAGAAGCCTACTAGCTCCAGTGTTTGAGCATAACCTCTGACCAATCAACAGCAATTAAGCTATTGCACAAATGTAACATTGATAGAAAGAGGCCAGGCTCAAAAGAGTAATCTTTTTTAAGCAAGAGTTTTGTGTGCTTATTAGCTAAGGAGACTAAACTATATCCTGAGTAACAAATAATCACTAAAGGATTTTAACCAGAGAGTAATGGATTGGAATAGCATTTTGTAAGATCACCTTTTCAGGCTTAGAGGCAGATTGGCAGGGGGCAAAGTTAGAGACAAAGAGCAGAAATAATGATAGCCTGAATAAAAAGAATGGTGATGGGCAAGGAGGGCAGAGGTAAGCCAACTTGAAAGATTTTTAAAGATGAAATAAATTGATGTAATGATCCATTCAGTATACGTATTGAGGCAGAGGAATGTAAAACCTTCAGGGCCATGGCCTGAGTCAGAGGATAGTGGAGCCATCTGGAAAAAAAAAGAGAATTCAGAACGAGCCATGGACATGGAAGGCAAAAAATGACAAGCTCAGTTTTATTCATGTTGAGTTTGAGATTTATAAAACTTTAATCCATGAGACTGCTACATAATTAAACTTTGTATAAAATTTATTGTTTAGAAAAAGATAAGTAGCATATGGAAATATGGGAATGCAGTGGTCCAAAGACCTGGGTTCCTATTTGAGTTTTAGCTCAAAGTTGGACAAGTCAATTGTTACCTTGTTGCTAAGTTTATCCATTCACTTAAATTATCTTTATGTAAAATAAAGAAAATAAGACTGTCCTATGCACTTACAGGAGTGTTGTGTGTATAAAAAGAATGCTGTAAAACAAGAACACATGCAATTGCTGCTATAGTGCACAACTTGTTCTGGAAGCTTTAGCTAATACGATATGACCAAAGTGAAGCCATAAATATTAGAAAAGAAATGATATTTCATTATATCAGATGACATGGAAAGTACCAAAGAATTACTTTTTATACTATTAGACCTAGTGTTAGTTCAGTAAGGTAATCAGTCACAAAACACACCTAGTAAAATCAGTATCTTACCTACATAACCACAATCACCTTAGACCTTAAAATGGGGAAAACCCCAGTCTCTCCAAATAAAGCTAGCTCTATCTGTATTTTATCCTATCATGGATCAACTTAACTAATTAATTAATTAATTAAAGCCTCATTCAAACAATGAATTTCAAACTTCACTGAAGACTTTAAAAAGTGAGCCTATCATTTTCCTAAAAGGGAAGACAACATTATTTACATATAGTTCACTCCAAATTTATAAATTTAAAAGGATAACCATCAAAATCCTAATTGGAAAACATAGCAACACTTTTTTTTTAATCTAATAAAGAGTACAGGTACTAAAATGAAATTTCCCATATATGAGGGAAATTTGCTAAAATAATCACTACTGTATTAAGGTGGTGGGATAATTGGTTATTTTTCCACTCCATTTTTACAGATATTCATAATCAGAATTTTGTCTGTACTTGGAAATATTCTCCAAGACCTTGAGGATAAGAAACATAAGAAAGCATTTTCTGAGTTAAGGATGAAATTAATTCATCATAGATCAGAGGATATAGGCAAATTATCTTAAAGAGAAAAAAAATTGGTTTCCTAGCCTGCAAGTTTAACTGGAACTCGATGGCAAATAAAAGAGCAATTAATCAGTAATTGATACTTTAAAAAATTAGATCACTGAAACAAACATCAGCAGTGTTCACTACACTGCTCAAGAGAAAGAATCTTTTATACTCTTTAAACAATTTAGCCTCAATTGTAAGACTACCCATATTGTAGAGCAAGATGTATTGATGCCACCTGTAGATTATGCCATTAAATAGTCCACTTATGCAACTATGTGATAGAATTTGTACTCATTCTGGGTTCATGCAATTGTGGTTTTTTGCTCACCTACAAAACAAAACTGAGCCATCATGCTGAGAGGATGATTTCAGTTATTTGACAATTATATTTATTACAAATTAATATATTTGATTCTGATATATAACCAATCATATATGTCATATACAAATAACATATATATGTCTAGTATATATAAATAAGATTAGATATAGACATAATCAGTCCCTTGACATTGCTTAATGTGGGTCTGAATTTGGGAGACAACTCCATTCCATTCCATCTGAACCTGAAAAGCTGAGGGTCAGATCCTGGCCTTGACAAACTCACCAGTAAAGACAACTTCCTATAAGGTTTTTTGAAATACAGCTGAACTAAAACATCACTGTTAACCAGGCATGTGCTCTTATTTGTTAAACTTGCACAATTACTATCATTTTTTAAATTTTAATTTATAAATTTGTGAAGTATTATAGCTTTTCTTTTTCAGATAGTTTTGATAATCTTTAAAAATAGTATTCAAAAGTATTTAATTCCCAAGTGATACAACCTGTTCTTTTTGAAATGATTGCTTAAGATTTGCATATGCTTAAGTGACAAATCATATCATAACACTCAATAAATTATGAATGGAAAAATCTAGTATAACTGACTAGGATTTAATGTTTATTACAAAAACACAGCATACTGCTCCAAGTGCATTTTTCTCCTAATCTCCTCAGATAAAGAAAAAAAAATCTACTCTAGCTTCATTGAGAGATTATATGAGGTCAATATATTTAATCTTTAGTGACGTCTGGAGCTAGAAATGATATTTCATTAACTCATAATAGATGATTTAAACAAATACAGTATTACATTAAAACCACAGCAGTAATATACTCATGACCCTCCCCAAAAAGGATTAATAAGGAGATACAGAAAGATCCACAAAGTAAACTGGAAGAATAAATGTTAGTAAAAAAGTATTTCAAAACAACAAATTTATTTGCTACTCACATAAAGCAATATTAATCCTAAAAAACCTGTGAGAAATATCTATTTATTTTAATGAACCTTAAAATTGTAACTAAATTTTGGGAAAGAATCTATATAAGTATATTGTTTTAAAGAGATTAAAAATTTTTAAGTAGATACTTAATATTTTACCTTTGAAGTAAAAATAATTAAATAATTATTTCCAACAAATATATATGTGTGTGTATATACAAGACACAAAAGTGAATGGGTAGGTAAAGTAAAGTAATTGTATTTAAAATATGAATCCGGCCTGTCACAGCGGTTCATAGCTGTAATCCTAACACTTTGGTAGGACCAGGCAGGAGGATCACATGAGCCCAGTAGTTTGACACCAGCATCGGCAATACAGTGAGATCTCATCTCTACAAAAAAATTTCAAAATTACCCAAGTGTGGTGGTGCACAACTGTAGTCCCAGATACTCAGGCAGCTGAGGTGGGAGGATTACTTGAGCCCAGTAGCTGAAGACTGCAGTGAACTGAAATTGCACTGTTGCACTCCAGCCTGGGTAACAGAGCAAGACCCTGTCTCAAAAAAATAAAATAAAATAAAATAAAAATTATATTATTTACTCTCTAATTTGATTATATTCTGATAAAAAGTCTTCAGTTGGGTTTACATTAGCAAATATGAGACATGGTGAAAAACTACTCTTGTCAAATACACATGGAAAGCATTTTTAATGCTGTTTAACAATGTACTTCAGAAATTAAAAAAATGTAATCTCCTAACAGAATGAGCCTATGTAATTCAAGAAGTCATCATCTAATGGAAATTCACTCCAAATTCTCTCTTTAGCTGTTTCCTTCATAAAATTGTAAATCAAAATTTGTAGAAATAATGAATGAACCTTGAGGACATTATGTTAAACAAAATAAGCCAGTCATTAAAAGACAAATACTGTATGATTCTACTTACATGAGATAACTAAAGTAATCAAATTCATAAAGATAGAAAGTAGAAAGGTAGTTGCTAGGGGCTGGGAGGATTCTGGAGTTTGGTTGCATAACAGTGTGAATGTACTTAACACTACTGTACTGTACACTTAAAATGGTTAAGATGGTAAGCTTATGTTAGGCTCATTTTATCACAGTTTTTAAAAATATATAAATAAAAATTTGTAGAAGCAATATTTCATGTCTCTAGAGTCTTTTCTTGAATTCATTTATTAATTTTAACATATAATGGTAAATTTACAGAGCACATGTGAAGAACCTATAATTTGAACACATTTGGGGAAAAAAAGAAAGCTAAGTTAATTAGGTTGAAATATATTACATCACTTCATATATGCCACAGATGCTTTAAAACACTATCTCTGGCTGTGAGTCAATAATTGTGGAAGCTAGGTGGTGGGTACATGAAAATTCATGATACTATTCTCTTTATTTCTGTACGCTTGAAATGTTTCATAATAAGACATTTAAAAATAAAAATCACTGTACAAATAAACAAAGTAAGAAATTCAGCAGGGCAACAAAAATAATGGGAAGGCCCATGGTGGGCTTTGTACTCAGAGATGGAATACAGTAAAATATGGAGGTATTTTAGAATCATTTTAAAAATATGACAACGTAATTAGCATAATGGCGAAGGGTTTTAAGGAAAGTAATATGGATTAACCAGAAACAAAAACTACTGAAAAGAAGAAATCATAAACAGTTTAAATTTGTACTCAGAATAAAATGAAATTTAAAATTTTTACTCTATATAAATTAGCAAACAAGCCCTTTCAATAAGTGGTTCCTAAGCTGTAGTGGAGATAAAATATTTCTGGTATGTTCCTATGTATATTTCAAAATATAATCAAGTATGTTTAACTGAAGAGACAAGGGATTAACAGAAAGAAGAGGTTCTTTAATTATTCTGAAAGAATTATACACAAAATGATCTAATATCAACTGTATAAAATATAATCTTAAGAAAATAGGATATTTTGTTTTCAATCTGAATGGTCTCTCTTCCTGTTTCTGCACAAAAGTGAGAGAAGGAAACTGAAAATCTATGGGAAATTATTTTATCAATTACTTATGAAAGGTGGAATCACAGAACTGAGAACTGAGATCCTAAACTAAAACACAAAAATCAAACAAAACAAAAAGTCTAGAAAGCAAGGTAGAGTTTTAATTTTGCACAAATCCCAAAATGAGTAATTATAAATTAAGTTTAGAAAATATGAGTAAATTGTTGTGAGATAGACAAAAAGTATATATATAACATACCAAAAAAAGTAGAGAGAATAGTACCAAAATCAAACTCATATACACATCATCCATATTCAATACACTTGAAGATTTTGCCACATTTACTTCATCGATCCCTATTTATTTGGTTGTTTTATTTAGCTATACTCCTTGGTATCATTTTATACATTAGTCCATAATCAAATATCACTAATCATCTCAAAAAAGGTCCTTTCACAGTTTATTTGAGTCAGGGTCCAGATGAGTTCAAATATTAAATTAGGGTATATCTTTTGAATTTCTTTTAATCTAGAGTAGTGCTACTTAAAGTGTGGTTTTCAATCGCTGCCATTTTGAGAACTAATTGTTACCAGTCCAAAAACTGTTTACTGGTCCTCAACTCTTTGTTACAGGTCAACAACATAAATATAGAAAAGGAAAGTCAGTACTTAGAAACATTTCATAGCAAGTTGACACTGTCAAGACATCCAAGTGCATGATGAGTGGACCCATCTCACTCTACTGAACAAGCTGGCAGTCATCAGACTCACTGTGAGTCACATGTGACCTGAACTGCATGCTCATCATACACCCTAGGACCACTTACTGATTGCTACCTGGATAGGATATTAAAACAAACAGACAGACAAACACCAAAACCCAGTGTTTAATCCTAGAAAGTTTGAGACACAGTCCTTCTTCTCACTTCTTTACACTACCATTGACTTTTTGAAGAAATAGCATCAGGTGTCCTTTAGATTTATGGATTGTTGTGTTTGCTTCCTATAGTGTTAATTGCCTTGGTTCTCTATCACCTGATTTCCTATAATTGATTCTATTCAGGTTCAACTTTGGGGACATAAATACTTCATATAGGGTACTCTGTGATTCACGTTATAAAACTTCAGAAAGTAAATAATATCTGGTTGCCCTGTTTTTGGTAATACAAAGAGTGATCACTAGGCTCAGGTGATAATAGCTTGATTTCTCCTTTGTAAATTCCCCCTCAACCTTTCATCTAATTGTTTCATCCACTAGTTATTGCTGCCTAATTCATTTCATTAGGGGCTTAAAAATGATAATTTTCGGCCGGGTGTAGTGGCTCACGCCTGTAATTCCAGCACTTTGGGAGGCCAAGGCAGGTGGATCACGAGGTCAAGAGATTAAGACCATTCTGGCTGGCCAACATGGTGAAACCTCATCTCTACCAAAAAAAAAAAAAAAAAAAAAAAGATAATTTTCTAATTCTACCATACTTTTTTTTTTGAGACAGAGTCTTGTTCTGGGCAACAGATCATCAGGGTGGAGTGCAGCAGCATGATCTCGGCTCACTGCAACCTCCACCTCCCAGCTTCAAATGATTCTCCTGCCTCAGCCTTCTGAGTAGCTGGGATTACAGATGCCCCTGCCACAATGCCCAGCTACTTTTTGTATTTTGAGTAGAGATGGGGTTTCACCATGTTGGCCTGGCTGGTCTTGAACTCCTGACCTTAAGTGATCTGCCTGCCTTGGCCTCCAAAAGTGCTTGGATTACAGGCATGAGCCACCATGCCCTTCCTCTACCATCCTTTCTATATTTATTAGATAAAATTGTAGGAGAGGGACTTTCCTTCATCAAATTAGACAACTTGTAAGAAGTTTATAGGACATCAACTCCTTGGTCTGAACATTGGTAATCAAATGGAAAAAAATAAGCATTATCTTTTTCTTACATGACCTATTTCACGGTAAGGTGTCCTGTTTCAATCTTCTGCATATGGCAGGCCAGTTATCCCAGCTATCAGTTATCCCAGTTATCAATGTCATTTATTGAACAGGAAGTCATTTCCCATTGCTTGCTTTTGCCGACTTTCTTGAAGATCAGATGGTTGTAGACGTGGCCTTGTTTCTGGGTTATCCATTCTGTTTCAGTGTGTGTCTGTTTTTGTATCAGTACCATGCTGTTTTGGTTACTGTAGCCTTGTAGTATAGTTTGAAGTTGGGTAATGTGATGCCTCCAGCTTTGTTCTTTTTGCTTAGTATTGCCTTCGCTATTTGGGCTCTTTTTGGTTCCATACGAATCTTAAACATGTTTTTTCTAATTTTCTGAAGAATGTCATTGGTAGATTGATAAAAATAGCACTGAATCTGTACATTGCTTTGGGCAATATGGCCATTTTAACAATGTTATTTCTTCTATCCGTGAACATGGAATGTTTTTCCATTTATTTGTGTCATCTATGATTTCTTTAAGCAGTGTTTTGTAATTCTCATGGTAGAGATCATTTATCTCCCCAGTTAGCTACGTTCCTAGGTATTTAATTCTTTATCTGGCATCTTTGAACGGGACTTCATTCTTGATTTGGCTCTCAGCTTGGATATTGTTGGTGCATAGAAATGCTACTGATTTTTGGCCAGGCACGGTGGCTCACATCTGTAATCCCAGCACTTTGGGAGGCCAAGGCGGCTGGATCACCTGCGGTCAGGAGTTTGAGACCAGCCTGGCCAACATGGTGAAATCCCATCTCTACTAAAAATATAATAATTAGCCAGTCATGGTGGCAGGTGCCTGTAATCCCAGCTACTCAGGAGGCTGAGGCAGGAGAATTGCTCGAACCTGGGAGGAGGAGGTTGCAGTGAGCTGAGATCGTGGCACTGCACTCTAGCCTGGGCAACAGAGTGAGACTCTGTCTCAAAAAGAAATGCTACTGATTTTTGTACATTGATTTTGTATCCTGAAACTTTGCTGAAGTTGTTTATTACATCTAGGAGCTTTGGGGCAGAAACTATAGGGTTTTCTTGGTATGGAATCATATTATCTACAAGCAGAAATAGTTCAACTCCCTCTTTTCCTATCTGGATGCTTTTTCTTTCTTTTCTTACCTGATTGCTCTGGCAAGGACTTCCAGTACTATGTTGAATAGAGGGCATCCTTCTCTTATTCTGGTTTTCAAGGGGAATGCTTTCGGCTTGTGTCTATTCAGTATGATGCTGGCTGTGGGTTTGTCATAGATGGCTCTCATTATTTTGAAGTATGTTCCTTCAGTGCCTAGTTTGTTGAGGATCTTTATTATGAAGGAATGTTGAATTGTATCGAAAGGTTTTCTGCAACTATTGAGATAATCACGTGGTTTTGGGGTTGTTTTAGTTCTGTTTATGTGTCAAATCACATTTATTGATTTGCTTATACTGAACCAACCTTGCATCCTAGGATAAAGCCTACCTGATCATGGTGGATTCACTTTTTGATGTACTGCTAGATGTGGTTTGCCAATATTTTGTTGAGGATTTTTACATCAATGTTCATCAAGGATATTGACCTGGAAGTTTGTTGTTGTTGTTGTTCTCTCCTCCACAAGTTTTTGGAATAATTTCAAGAGGAATAATACCAGCTCTTCTTTATACATCTGACAGAATTCAGCTGTGAATCCATCTGGTCCTGGGCTTTTAGTGGTTGATAAAATTTTTATTACTGATTCAATTTCAGAACTCATTACTGGTCTGTTCAATTTCTTCCTGGTTCAGTCTTGGGAGGCTGTATGTTTCCAGGAGTTTATCAATTTCTTCTAAGGTTTCTAGCTTGTGTGCAGAGGTGTTCACAGTAGTCTCTGGGGGATTTTTCTGTATTTCTGTCTAGTCAGTGGCAATGTCCCCTTTGTCATCTCTGAATGTGTTTATTTGGATCGTCTCTCTTTTGTGCTTGATTAGTCTAGCTAGCAGTCTACCTATCTTATTAATTCTTTCCAAAACACCAATTCCTAGATTTGTTGATCTTTTGTATGGTTATTTTTTTGCATCTCAATTTCCTTCAGTTCAGCTCTGATTTTGGTTATTTCTATATTCTGCTAGCTTTGGGGTTGGTTTCCTCTTATTTCTGTAGTTTCTCTAGTTGGGATGTTAGGTTGTTTGAGATCTTTCTAACTTTTTGATGTGGGCATTTAGGGCTATAAACTTCCCTCTTAATACTGCTTTAGCTGTGTCCCAGAGATTCTGGTATGTTGTATCTTTGTTCTTAATAGTTTCAAAGAATGTCTTTATTTCTGCCTTAATTTCATTATTTACCCAGTCATTCAGGAGCAGGTTGTTTAATCTCCATTAATTGTATGGTTCTGAGTGATATTCTTAGCACTGATTTCTATTTTTATCATGCTGTGGCCCAAGAGTGTGGCTGGTATGATTTTGTGCGGTTTTCCTTTTTTTTTTTTGGCTGAGGATTTTTTATGTCTGAGCGTGTGGTCAATTTTAGAGTAGTGCCATATGCAGAAGAATGTATATTCTGTTCTTTCTGAGTGAAGGGTTCTGTAGATGTCTATTGGTCTGTTTTGTCAAGTGTTGAGTTCAGGTCCCGAATATTTTGGTAGTTTTCTGCCTCAGCGATCCATCTAATTGTTGATGGGGTCTCCTGTCTAATACTGTTGATAATAGTCTCCTGCTATTATTGTGTGGTTACCTAAGTCTCTTTGTGGGTCTCTAAGAACTTCATTTATGAATCTGGGTGCTCCTGTATGGGTGATTACATATTTTGGATATTTATGTCCTCTTGCTGAATTGTGCCCTTTACCATTATGTAATGTCCTTCTTTGTCATTTCTTACCTTTGCTGGTTTAAAGTCAGTTTTGTCTGAAATTAGAATGGCAATCCCTGCTCTTTTTCTGTTTTCCATTTGCTTGGTAGATTTTGCTTCATTCCTTTACTTTGAGCCTATGGATGTCACTGCATGTGAGATGGATCTCTTGAAGAGAGTTAGGTGTTGCTTTTTTATCCAATTTGCCACTCTGTGTCTTTTAATAGGGGCATTTAGCCTGTTTACATTCACTGTTCATATTGATACATGTAGATTTAATCCTACCATCATGTTGTTCGCTGGTTATTATTCAGACTTGTTTGTGTGGTTGCTTTATAGTGTCATTAGCCTATGTACTTAAGTGTGTGTTTACAGTGGCCAGTAACAGTCTTTCCTTTCCATATTTAGCCCTACATTCAGGACCTCTTGTAAGACAGGTTTGGTGATAATGAATTCCCTTAGCATTTGGTGGTCTGCAAAGAATCTTATTTCTCCTTCACTTATGAAGCTTAGTTTGACTGAATATGAAATTCTAGATTGGAAACTCTTTTATTTAAAAATGCTGAATATAGGCCCTTAAAATCTTCTGATTTGTAGGTTTCTACTAAAAAGTCTGTTGTCAGCCTGATGAGGTTCCCTTTTTAAGTGATCTGCCCCTTCTCTCTAGCTGCCTTTACAATTTTTTATTTCATTTTGACCTTGGGGAATCTGATTTTTATGTGTATTGGGGATGGTCTTCTTGTGTAGTATTTTGGAGGGGTTCTCTGCATTTCCTGAAATTCAATGTAGGCCTCTCTAGCAAGGTTGGGGAAATTTGTATGGATGATATCCATGCAATGAAATATGTTTTCCAAGTTGTTTGCTTTCTCTCCCTCTCTTTCAGAGATACCAGTGAGTCATAGGTTGGTCTCTTTACATAACCCTATATTTTTCAGGAGGTTTTGTGCATTCTTCTTTATCGTTTTGTGTTTTTGTTTTTGATTTTGATTTTTTGTCTAATTATTTTGTAAAACCAGTCTTTGAGCTCTGAGATTCTTTCCTCAGCTTGGTTGATTCTGCTTTTAATACTTAAAATTGTATTCTCAAATCCTTGAGGTGAGTTCTTTAGCTCTATCAGATCAGTTTGGTTCTTTCTTAAAAATGGCCACTTCTATCATCTTCTGCATTATTTTATTGTGTTCCTAAGAATCCTTAAACTGGGTTTCAATTTCCCTCTGAATCTCAATGATCTTCATTAGTATCCATATTCTGAATTATATTTCTGTCATTTCAGCCTGGTTAAGAACCACTGCTGGGAAACGAGTGCAGTTGTTTGGAGGTAAGAAGATATTTTGGCTTTTTGAGTTGCCACAGTTCTTGCACTCGTTCTTTCTCATCTGTGTGGGCTGATGTTACTTCAATCTGAAAGATTTTAGGGGGCCAAGGCTCACTTTAGCCCTCCTGAGCTATGTGCTCTAATTCTGAGGGGTTGGTATTGGGCCCTCAGCTTTGTTCTCTAGCCCCTCAAGTTATAAACCTGCTGCACTGGAGGAGCTCAGGTGTTCCCAGACCACTGGTCACAAGACTCTGATGGGTGATACCAACCAAAGTGCTTTGTTGGATGGTGGCAGTGGGATCCATGTTCATTTGGACATGTTAGCAGCAACAGCAATGCAGCAGGGTGCATACTTGTTGGATGTGGCAGGGCACTGGAGGGCGCAAGGCTTATGGCCTCCATGTGAATGTTCGCAGTGGTGGTACAGGGTGAGGGGGTAGGGCCGCTGGCATCCATGCATGTGTGTGTACCAGCATCGGTGTCAGCATCAGGTCGGGATGCCGGTAGATGTAAGACTGGCAGCCTTCATGTGCACATTCACTTCTTATTACTTTATATAGGCTAAGATATATTGAATGATTCCTGTATATAAGTACTCTGCTAAGTACTTTCATATTTGTTTTCTCATTAACCTTATAACCATGTACATGGGAAGTGCTATGATCTGCATTTGCTAGTTATAAAAACTAAGGCTGTGAAAGAAAAAATAACTTGCATGAGGATACAATCATATCTAGGGTTTAACCCAGTTCTAAACAGTTCCAAAGGCCAAGGTCTTAGCCACTGTGATATTCTGTCTACAAACTTTACTTTCAGTTGCAAACTTAACCTAACCTTCAGTATATGATTGCCATTTGCTATTGATGCATATTCCTTTTGATGTGCTTCTTTGAAAAGCAACCACTAGAGGCCATGGGCCCTGGAGTCTAGAGCATGGACTCGCAATAATAACACCTGGGCACAGCCAGGCACAGTAGCTCACACCTGTAATCCCAGCACTTTGGGAAGCCTAGGCAGGAGGATCGCTTGAGGCCAGGAGTTCGAGATCAGTTTGGGCAACATGGTGTGACCCATCTCTACAAAAAATTTTAAAACAGCCAGGTGTAGTGGTACACACTTGTAGTTCCAACTACTTGGGAAGGCTGAGACAGGAGGATCCCTTCAGCCCAGAAAGTCAAGGCTGCAGTGAGCCACGATCACTCCACTGTACTCCAGCACCTAGGCACTGACCTTAGCACCATTAACCATTTAGTAACTATACCCCATATCACAAACAAAGAAACTGAGAACTAAACTGATAAAGTGGGTCTTGTGAAGACTTTAAAAATATTAGTATATGTAAAAATTTTAAAGGCAAATTAGTGGAAGAATAAAATTTAAGCAAAAGTTAAATAGTGAGGTAAATTAAAATAAATTTATTTAGTATGATAAAATAAATTTAAAGTAAATGATAAAATAATTTTAAGTAAAATCAAGTATTTAGTAATCACAGAAGAATCACGACTAGTTGACTAGATCTCCATCAAAATTTACATTTATGAAAACAACTTCCGTCATTACACCTCTCAGAGTCTATATAATTTCTCCACAACACAAATTATCCCCAGAAATAAAATACATGAAAGCAATTCTCAAGTTTTATACACTGGACTTTTAAATAGCTCACACATTTATGAACTGTTACATAAGATACTTAAATTGCTATCTTTGCCAATTTGGACATTTCTTCATCAGCTGATGACAGGACATTCTGAGCTTCTACAGGGTAGCACTGCCTGCCAGCAGATTACTTTCACCTGGCCACCATTTTTGTCTGTACTTTAGCATTTATATAATTATATGAATACTTTAGCACATTTTGCCTTTTCTTAAATGAGTAGAAAACAGGAAATGAAAGTGATGACACTTAAGAAGTATAGGGCTCAAAGTGAATACAAAGTGAGAAATCATAAGGTAGCACAAAAGAGGCAAATCTTTTGCCTCAATTGATATATCGGACTTAAAGCGCTCTACTGTTTTCAGTTGTGTAGGTAAAGAATATTAAAAACTCAAGTGAGTCTGCGTATGGTGGCTCGCATCTGTAATCCCAGCACTTTGGGAGGCTGAGGTGGGCAGATCTCTTGAGACCAGGAGTTCCAGACCAGCCTGGCCAAATGTCAAAACCCCATTTCTACCAAAAACAAACAAATAAACAAAATTAGCCAGGCATGGTGGTGCATGCCTGTAGTCCCAGCTATTCTGGAGGCTAAAGCACGATAATCACTTGAACCTGGGAGGTGGAGGTTACAGTGAGTCAAGATCGCGCTACTGCACTCCAGCCTGGCTGATAGAGTGAGACTGTTTCAAAACACACACACACACACAGAGAGGTAAAATTTCTGAAAAATAACCTCAAAGGTTGAATCTTAAAAGCAACATGAAATTCGAGATTATACAATGTTTTCAGCTCTCTAGAACAGAAAGCAGATCTAGGAGTCCAGGAAGGTACAAAAGCAGGAGAACCACCTGGGATTCTTGGCACCTCTGTCCAAAGAATGTTAGGGACTCATTTATTCAATGTCAAGCTTAATGAACTAAAACAATGGTCTAACACCTTTGCTTACAGATGTATTTTTATGATCCATCACGACAAACATGCACTGACGATGTGGTTATAGTGTGACCCTAGGAGAACATTAATAATAATACACATATTTGCTCCTGCCATTTTTCCTAATATAAAAAGGACTAACTCTGTAAACTAAGAAGGCTAAAGTAAGAATCTTCAAAACTGCTGTGAATATAAAGATATCAAGGGTAAAACTGATTATTCAAAATTAAGTAAAAAAGAGGCTTTAATTAAAACTTATTAGCTTAATATGCTTACTGCTAAACAATTTATAAAAGCAGAGAGTAAATAACTCAGAATTGCAATTGGATCCAAAATCTCTGCACTTGGAGCACTCTCTTCTGCTCCCCTCCCCTCCACTGTTTCACCATGGTCCTCTCTAAACCCTGCTTTGGGATCTGGTTTCTTTCTTCAATCCAATCTTTCCTGCTTTCTATCTTTGAGAAATTCATCAAGCTTTAGGATCCCTTGATGATATATTTTTTTGTTTTCTAATGTTGATAAAAGTTTACTCATCTATTCTTCAAAATAGCTTTTCCTTCATTTTTAGGACTCTGGAGAGAGAGTGAAAAGAAATGAATTCGAGTGGACAATGAAGCTAGAGAGGTAGCAGGAAGCCACAATGTGGGGCCCTGAACACACTGTGATGGAGTTTCTATATTATTCTGTGATATGAGAGAACTCAAACTGAAACAAAGAAAAAAATCATGTAGAAAATGGGACTCCTACAAAGATCTTTTTTAAAAGATTAACTATGACAGCAATTTGTTGAATGAATTGGAGAAGAGTTGTCAGGCCATTGAAATGGTTCAGGTGAGAAGCTACATGGTTCTGAACTAGTGTAGAGCCAGCTGATGTGAAACATAATGAGATTATGGGCTGCTAAAGAAAAGATGGTTCTGGTAAGGCTCTTCTTGAAAAAGGAAGAGAGAATTCTCCTTCTTAGGTTCCCTTTTATAATCCTAAAGAAACTCAGAACAATATACTAGCAACCAGAACAGTATATTTGGTGCTAAATACTACTTTTAGAGAGTTTTCTAAAAACCTAACTACAACTTCATTTATAGCATTATTTCTGTAATAAAAGACAGGGAAAATTTCAAACAACTAAAAATTATGAGATGGCTTTCTATGTGTCAGAAACCAGGCTAAACACTCTGAATGCAAAGTAACATTTAATCTATACAACAACCATATAAGGTTAAGTATTCCCACTTCACAGATAAAGAATATAGAATTTGGAGACATTACATAATATGTCTAAAATCCAGTTAGTAAATGGTAAAGCAGGTATTTGAACCTGAATCTATCTGACTGTGAAGCCCATGCTCTTAACCACTATCTTTAATACCTGACAGACCATCATGGTAAACAATGGTTGTAACAAGTGTACCACCTTCCTGAGGGTTTTAGAAAGATTAGAGGTAGGAGAACAAGAATTATCCTGCCTAGATGCCAACAGCATTCCAGCCTCACTGAAAAATATTGATTTAAAGTATTGTCCTTATTGTGCATAGCTCCAGATATAAAAATTAAAAAGACTTTGCCTACTTTAAGTAAAACTTTTTAATAATTTATGTTTCATTAATTCACACTGCTTTTCTCATCAACTTTGCCTAAAAAATAATGTTTTATGCCTTTCTGTAAAGTTGAATTATACCAATTCTCTAAATATTGTCAGAATTCTGTTTAAATTCAAAAAATAAAATGTACTGGCCTCAGCGTCTCACACCTATAATCCTGGCACTTTGGGAGGTTGAGGCAGTCAGATCATTTAAGGTCAGGTGTTCGAGACCAGCCTGGCAAACATGGTGAAACTCTGTCTCTACTAAAAATACAATGGAATTATCTGGGCGTGGTGGCACATGCCTATAATCCCAGCTACTTGGGAGGCTGAGGCAGTAGAATCATTTGAACCTGGGAGGCAGAGGTTGCAGTGAACTGGGAACATACGACTGCACTTCAGCCTGGTGACAGAGTAAGACTTCATCTCAAAAAAATATTAATTTTTAAAATAAATAAAATAAAAATAAAATGGATGGTGCCGAAGTGATTATATGGTATGAAGGACAATATATACTCTTTAAAGGAGACTTGGCCAGGCATGGTGGCTCACACCTGTAATCCCAACACTTTCACAGGCCAAGGTGGGAGGACTGTTTGAACCCAGGAATTAAAGACCAGCCTGGGCAACATAGTGAGACCCACATCTCTACAAAAATAAAAAAATTAGCTGGGTGTGGCAGCACGGGCCTGTAGTGCAGCTACTTAGGGGGTTGAGGTGGAAGGATCACTTAAGCCCAGGAGGCCAAAGCTTTAGTGAGTCATGATCATGCCATTGCACTCCAGTCTGGACAACAGAGCAAGACCCTGTCTCAACTAAAAAAAAATCAGCCAGGCATGCTGGTCCACACTTGTGGTCCCAGCTACTCTGGAGGCTGAGGTGAGAGGATTACCTGAGCTGGGGAAATTGAGGCTGCAGTGATCACGCCAACCTGAGTGACAGAGACTCTGTCTCCAAAAATTTAAAATAAAATAAAGGAGCCTCTATATGTGGGTATAGATAAGACTCTATTTTTCTTTTTTTTTGAGATCGAGTCTCACTCTTGTTGGCCATGCTGGAGTGCAATGGTGCAATCTTGGCTCACTGAAAGCTCCACCTCCCGGGTTCAAGCGATTATCCTGTACCAACCTCCCAAGTAGCTGGGATTACAGGTGTGCACTACCACGCCTAGCTAATTTTTTGTATTTTTAGTAGAGACAGGGTTTCACCATGTTGGTCAGGCTGGTCTCCAACTCCTGACCTCAGGGGATCCACCTGCCTCGGTCTCTCAAAGTAAAAAAGACTCTTTTTAAGAATAAGTTTCAGAATCAAGAAGGGGCAAGGGGAGGCATTAGAAAGCAGGAGTATGAGGAAACTTTATCGGGTGACGAATATGTTCATTCTTGATTGCAGTAAAGGTTCACAGGTCTATAGACATGTCAAAACTTAATAAATTATACACTTTAAATATATGCAGGTTATTGTATGCCACTTATACCTCAATACTACTATTAAAAAAATAAATAAATTTCTGAGGCCTGAAAACCGAAACAATAGTATAACAATACTGTCTCCAAACAGTCCCAGAAAAAGACTGAGATACTATATAATGCAATGAAAGGTTTGAGGATATAAGCAAGTGACTGATTCACAATTCCCTTCAGAAAAATGGCACAGGATTGCAGAAATTAGGTGGCAAAAATGCCAAATTGAGAACACAGGAATCTGCTTTGCCTAGAGCCCCTTTCACTAATTCAGTTCATGTGCTCAGCATGTGTTCAGCATGTGCTGAGGCAGGGCTGGAAGAGAAACCACAGTCATACCAGGCAGACACCCAATCTCAGAAGTCATAAACTGACCACCCCATCAGGCATCACTGACATGTTTGGTTTGGTCCTCACTGTTGGAAAAATAATCTTTTTTAATTAGTTGCCAGCATCTAAAAATTCAGAGATCTCTTCACCCAAATTCTGAATGTTTTATTTTTCTCAAAATATCAAAAGATCTGGTAACACTTAGGCTCATGTTTCCAACCTAGCAATAGGCCAGGCACTCTGTTCAGTCACGGACCACTGGACTCAGTCTTCCTATCGTTCTGTCTCTGGCAGCTTCACCCATTTATTACAATGCTTTGATACTATCTCGGGGCTCATCCCCCACATGAAAGTCAACTGCCCTTAATTAGAGGTGTAACTCTCACTACAAAGGGTAAGGAACTATCCTACCTAAGCAACCAGTGGCAGCCAACAGAAGGCTAGACTCAAGCATACCTTTTTAGAGAAAGATCAATAATAAAAACAAATCCTGAAAACTGGTTCTTGGGGCATTAGTTTACAACTTCAATGGAGAAGCTTCTGACAGAGAGAATTTCCCTACTGAAGATCCTTCTCAGCTCCAACCCCCTCACCCTTCAAACACAAATGCATACACAGTCCCAGCTCCCTCCCTAGCCTTCCCCTCCCTCATTCTGCCAGGTAATGGAATGGTAACAGGATTATTTGTCATCCTGCCTCCAGCTTAAGATAAAGAAAACATTCTTTAAAAAAAAAAAAAAAAAAAAAAAAAAAAAAAACTTGTTTAAAGGCAAAGTCCCCAAGGTATAATCACACATATTATTACAGGTCAAAAGGGGTCAGAAACCTATACTCATTCAATGAATAAACAACCAATATTTTATTTAATCATTATATAATAAAAGCATTAATATTAAAAAGGTTCAAGGTAAGATTTGTTATCACTATTACTTGACATTTTTCTAGTCAATGCATAAAATAATAGAAAGAACTATCACAAAGAAGTCAATTTAAAAAACAATAAAAAATAAACCTCTTAGTATGCATGCAGACGACCTCATTCCTACAAGACCCAAGAGAAACTACTTTGTATTTTTAGTAGAGACAGGGTTCCATGAAAACCAATATGTGAATTCAACAAGGTGACTGAATGGTCACAAAATTAATATATAAAATTACAAGTGTTCATGTCAGCAATAATCATAGAAGAAATAGGATGAATTAAAATTGAAACATAATAGCAAACAAAAAAATTAAATATACTCAGGAACAAAACCAACTAAAGGTGCTAGCACAGTCATATTATCCTGGAGAGGGAGACTTCCTGAGGGCTGATCAACTATATAATCACTACCTAGAGAGTGGGGCTGGACTCTACCACAAAAGATTGATCCTCTCCTCTGAAGTATCCATAAGCCACCCTGTCAAAGTTCAGCCTGCACATGGCCCAAGAGGAAATCATGGCTTGTTTCCCCAGTGACACTCTGGACCTGATCAAAACCTACACCTTCCGGGCCCAGTTCTGAATTATAGGACTCAAATCCAAATTGTTCATTCCTCAGAATGCATACAGGAAACAGAACCAGCCAGCAGGGAATCAGTATTTATCGTTTTTTGGGAATCAAGTAAAATGTTAAGTAGAGAAACTTACCTGTTTTCTAAAAAAGGGATTTCAAGGAACTCTTTAAAAAGCTTTTGACAGAGCCCAGGCGTGGTGGCTCACGACTATAATCACAGCTCTTTGGGAGGCTGTGACAGGCAGATTACTTGAGGTCAGGAGTTCAAGACCAGCCTGGGCAACATGGCCAAACCTTGTCTCTACTAAAAATACAAAAATTAGCCAGGCGTGGTGGTGGACACCTAAAATCCCGGCTATTACTTGGGAGGCTGAGGCATGAGAATTGCTTGAACCAGGAGGCAGAGACTGCAGTAAGCCGAGATTGTGCCACTGTACTGCAGCCTGGGTGACACAGAGAGACTCTGTCTCAAAAAAAAAAAAAAAAAAACACAGTTTTTGACAGAGAACTTTACTAATTGTAAGTATGGAAGTAAATAAGTACACAGGCCTTTTACATTATTATTACTGAACAGAACCAAAAGAAAAAATATACGTATTTTAGATCAGGCATGGGAGTTCACGCCTGTAATCCTAGCACTTAGGAAGGCCGAGACAGGCAGATCACTTGAGGTCAGTAGTTCGAGACCAGCCAGGCCAACATGGTGAAGCCCCATCTCTACTCAAAATACAAAAATGAGCTGGTACAGTGGCATGCGCCTATAGTCTCAGCTATTCAGGAGGCTGAGGTGCAAGAATCACTTGAACCCAGGATGTGGCAGTTGCAATGAGCCGAGATTTGCACCACTGCACTCCAGAAGAGAACAAGACTTCATCTCAAAAAAACAAAAAAAAAAAAATTTTAGGGTCGAGCACAGTGGCTCACACTTGTAATTCCAGGACTAGGAGGTTGAGGCAGGCAGCTCACTTGAGGCCACGAGTTTGAGACCAACATGGCCAACATGGCGAAACCCCGTCTCTACTAAAAATACAAAAAACTTAGCTGGGTGTGGTGGTGCACACCTGCAGTCCCAGCGACTAGGGAGGCTGAGGCACAAGAATCGCTTGAACCTGGGAGGCAGAGGTTGCAGTGAGTCAAGATCACACCACTGCACTCCAGCCTGGGGAACAGAGTGAAACTCTGTCTCAAAAAAAAAAATTTTGAAATATGTTTATATTAATAGAAAATTCCCAATTAATACTGTCCTCAATATTTCAGAATTTGTGATTGTTTATGGTTTGGTTTCAAGACCATCTTTTTACTCTCTAGACGAAAGTAGTTTCCTAAGAAAATTAACAGTGTAAACAAATGATTTGAAGCACCACAGAAACATCTGTTTACATTCAGATAATTAATATGCTAATTTTTATCTGTTAAATTAAAGCAGGTTACCTAAGAGCTTTTCAAAATAATATTTATTTAACCTAATAATAATGAGTATATGTAGTTGAAGTAATAAATTGGACATGTTTTAAGACATCCTTCAATTTCAGCCTTCTACTAAATCAAGCCAATTTTCATACTTTACTTTCAATTATGGAGGTTTTACATATCAACAAAACAAAACTCTATTGAGATAGAAAACAAACAAATATATCCAGTATTACCTTTGATAGTTTCCATTCCCAACTATCACCTATCTGTTGTGAATGTTTAATGAATTCTGCACAACAACGTTGAAATGTTTTTTCTCCAATGAACTCATCTTCTTCCATGTTAAATAACTGCAATATAAAAACTAAGTATTAGCATAAACTTTAGAATGATATCGAAAGGAATTCTGCTAATTTATTTATTTCTGGCAATAAACCAAAATTTGGGATGTAGAATGGAAAATAACCTCAAGGCCACTAAAAAATGGTTTTGGCCAGGCGTGGTGGCTCACACCTGTAATCCCAGCAATTTGGGAGGCCAAAGCAGGAGGACAGCTTGAAGCCAGAAGTTCAAGACCAGCCTGGTAAACATAGCAAGACTCCATCTACATAAAAACTAAAAAATAAGTTAGCCAGGCATTGTGGTGCACACCTGTAGTCTCATCTATTCAGAAGGCTGAGGCAGGAGGATCGCTTGAGACCAGGAACTCAAGGCTACAGTTAGCTATAATCATGCCACTCTACTCCAGCCTGGGTGATATAGTGAGATCCCATCTCAAAAAAAAAAGCATTGTTGTTTTTCTATCTTTCTCACCTTATCCCCATTTTTGCTGTTGTTGTTTTTATTTTTGTTGTTGTTTTTGAGACAAAATTTCGCTCTGTCACCCAGGCTGGAGTGCAATGGCACAATCCTGACTCACTGCAACCTCCACCTCCCAGGTTCAAGCAATTCTCCCACCTCAGCCTCTCAAGTAGTTGGGATTACATTTGCATACAACCACATCCAGCTAATTTTTGTATTCTTATTAGAGACAGGTTTCACCATGTTGCCCAGGATGGTCTTAAACTCCTGACCTCAAGCAATACGCCTGCCTTGGCTTCCCAGAGTGCTGGGATTACAGGTGTGAGCCACCGCACCCAGCTTGTTTCTGTTTTTATATTCCTGTTTCTATATCTTTGGTGCTTAGCATAGTAAACATTCCAGATGCCTTTTTTCAACTGAATTAAAATCACATAAACTGCAAGGATTTTAAACCCATCTGGCTCCAAGGCCAATGACCTGTCTATACTAGCTAATTCTGATTATTCAAATTTAGTATAATCTATGCAAGAATTTGCTCATTCATCCAACAAATACATATTGAATATCTACTAAGTAGCAGGCACTGTGAATAAGTAAAGGTTAGGTATACAACAATGAAAAAATTAATAGTCCTTGCCTTGTAAGAGCTCATATTCTAACAAAGGGAGATAAAAAATGCAAATATTATAGTAGAAACTCTCTTATCCAACCTCCATTTAACCAACTTGCCAGATTAATCAACACTGACTCAGGTCTACAGCATGCTGCTCATGAAGCACCTCTGCTCCCATCAGTTAACTGTGTGTTCACAAACCATGTTCTCATATCATAAATACATACTATAATTAAATGCTAAACCAAAAACATAAAAGTAAAAAAGAAGTACAACTGTTATTTCTATAACCAATTACCTTGAAAAGACTCAATAAAAGTGAGTCTATGAAAAATAAACTGCTATTGAACTAGATATGGACAATACAACTGAAAAGACTGGTGGGAGATAGGGAAGAGAAAAGATTCCAAGCTTTCTGCCTTTAGGTGGTGGTAAATTGAGTTAAGACAGAGGTCTCTGGAAGAATAGCAGTTTTGGGAAGAGAGATGGGTTTAATTTGGCCATACTGAGTTTGAATTTGAAATGCACATGGAATGCCGAAGTAAAGGGGTCTAGCAGGCATTTTTGAGGTGTGTCTTCAACTCAGAAGGAAAGAGAAATCTGAGCTGGAAATACTGATTCTACATCAACATTACGTAGACGGTAACAGGACCCATTTCATCAATCAGCAAGAGAACACAAAACTAGAATAGGAAGAGAAGACTGATATGGTGCAGCCAGAGGGAATTTTTCCAACTGTATGATGTCCCTGACATATACTGAAAGATACTAAATCAAAGAAAAATTAACTTTCATTCATAAAGAATACTAATATACTTAAATTTTTAAAATTCTAACAAACTCTTACTTAATAACAAAACTGAACAAAGTAAGCCTAAGCCCTCCAGTTACTTGAGGTTTACTGAAGTATTGAAAATACTTAAACATAAAATTTCACTCAATAGCCATAGTTTATCTAATTAACAGCACTGTGCTACAAGCAAGATGACTGAACATCAAAACACTAATTAATATTTGGTTGAATACTTTTTAAATTATCTAAGGACTAGGATTGCTGAAGGATGCTAAATACAATAATACAAACACTTACGGCTTGATTACAAAATTAGGAAGTATACTATGCTAAAAAGATATCCATCTCAACTCGATTCATCATAATGTATCATAATGAAATATCATGGAATAATTATTGTTTCTTTGCTCAAGCAAGAATATTTCAACTCAAAAATGTAAATATAATTCAATCAACATTTTTATACATACTTTTCAAGTTGTAATACTTTCTGGTCCTCTCCCAAGTTCATAAACTACTAGAGGCAGAAATTAGAATCTGAGAACTTCCTATTATGAGATGGCTGAAAATATGGCTAAAAATGGAAATAACCACAAATGTGGTTTATTAAGCAATAATGGCAAGAATAATCCTTATTTTGCAAATGAAAAACCTTAAACATGTGAACTGCCTATGTTTCCAGACTTAAGTTATCTTAAACTAAATTCAGACTAGAGATGACGACAGTCACTCAAATGAACTCTCAGTAAAAAGATGAATTTCAATTCTCATCTCATCCTAAACAATGACCCTCTCATGTCTTGTTGTTAGTAAAAGTTAGAAATGTCAGCACTCCTCGTGTCATAAAGTATAAGTTGTTAATACATCTATTTTGCTTTAGTCTTACTTTGGCTAAAGAGCTATTTGATTTTTTTTTTTTTTTTTTTTACATTCAATCAAAACCTTTTTCTAACTGCTTTAGCAGAGACTAAAGATTGGAAAGACAGAATAATTTTCCTCACCAAGTGAGGGTAGTCTTTCCAAACTATAAGTTTGCCCTTAGACTAGAAGCATAGAAGAAGCTTATTCTGCTGCTGTTCACGTATATCTTTCCAGAAAAGCAGCCTCAGTGAATTCTAACACTGTATATAATCATTGTTTAAATGATCCTTTTTAATTGAAAACAATTTTTTCACTACCACTCTCCATATTTTTTAATGTGATTTTTAATCTAATGTGTGTGAAACTAATTCTTTGTTATTTTTTTTGTTGGAGACATTGTTTTTGATGAATCTATAAATCAATGTATATCAGAGTCATAATGGGACTAAAACAATATAAGAAATATAACTAAATTTCCCGGAACTTAAGATCATTTACAAAAATGTGATTACCACAGAACATGTTATACATACATTTAAACATTAAAAATCATTTTTGACTAATAAAGTAGGCAACTTCCTGAATACTTGTCCCTTCTAGCAACAATTCCACATTATTTATAACTCTAAGTGTAGACTCTTTAAAAAAAAAATGCAATATTAGCTAGGAGAGTTAAATGTCAACCCACTACTTTTATGGCAATTTGGCTTGAATTCATTTAGATTAATTTAATCACTTACCTGGCAAGGTCCTTAAGCAGTGGTCCTCAAATTTTAGAAAGCAAGGAAGCACCCACAGTGCAAATTTAAATGATCCTAAGCCTTGGCCAGAAAGATAGCATGATAACCTAAAAGATAACCTAAAAGACTAGCATGATCCCTAGACAAAAGATGAATCATTTTGACAGGGCTGGTAAAAGACCTGGATTTCAAGACATTTGGCAGCCTGGGTGGGACACATAAGGCCTGGTCCTGGGCAATCCAGTAAGATAGCAGAGATACATCAAAAGAGAAGTGGATCAGTCCTGACAACAGATGACCAGCAGGGCTCAATTCTCCCTCCTTGCCTTCCCATTGGAATACATATTCCAAATCAATGTTTAAATGAGAGGCAATAGTATTAGGAAATAAGGAAATAATGGGGTATGACCTTGACCAAAAATATCCAACAAATAAGAAAAAACAGAAAACAGCAGTGGCTCACGACTATAATCCCAGAATTTTGGGAGGCCAAGGTGGGTAGATCACGTGAAGGCAGCAGTTCGAGACCAGCCTGCCCAACATGGTGAAACCCCATCTCTATGAAAAATACAAAAATCAGCTGGGCATGGCGGCAGGTGCCTGTGATCCCAGCTACTTGGGAGGCTGAGGCAGGAGAATCACTTAAACCCGGGCAGTGGAAGTTGCAGTGAGCTGAGATCACGCTATTGCACTCCAGCTTGGGCAACAGAACGAGACTCTGTCTCAAAAAAAAAAAAAAAGATCAACACAATATCAGAAGCTATAAACAGTGCCAGGCTGAATACAGATGATAGAGCAAATTGTCTTTAAAATGTACTACCAAGCACCATATTTTTCTTTTGGAAAATAGGTAAATGGTTGGACATTATTGTAATGAAAGATATATTCCCTTTTCTTCTTGCAAAAGTCTTTGTTCAGAGATGAGACTAATGTGCCTTATTTCCACAAGTTTTTTCATTCATTTACTCAGTACCTACGATACCCTAGTACTTGCTGTGAGTGTCCTCCTAGAAAAGAATGTCAAACTTCCTGAGAAAACTAAGGAAGACTCCAAAACTTGGAGTTCTGAAGACATGAATTAAATTCTTAAAGACCTAAATTTTGAAATTTGAGTAAGGGCCAACTAGGTGGAGACAAAACCACTCCAAAAAGATAGAGGAGTTCCTGCGAAGACAGGGTCTGAAAAGAATGCAAGGATTCAAAATAAAACAAATGGCAGCGGATGGAGCATAGCTTGAGTGGAGTCGACTCTGGGCAAATAAGGTCCAATGGTTCCCAGTTTTATGGGGAACCCACTCTCCAAAGAACAGCTTGGAAATAAATGGGATCATATTGGATTGTCAAAAAGAAAGGAAGTTATAGTTTGCCAATGCCATTTAGTGCTGAGGGACCAGGTAAAATAAACATCCTACAATGTGCAATCCACACAGTGAAGAGTTGTCCATAAAAATGCCAGTAGAGTCCCCTTTGAGAAATACTGGGAAGAGATAAGGAATTAATGAAATCTAGAGAATTTAACTCTAGGTACTCAGAATATCCTTTAAAATCTGCGATCACAACCTCCATTTCACTCACTAAATATTTACTAAGTGCTAAAAGATAAACTAAGGCACATTAAAATTTTAAAGAGTTTATCTGAGGTCAGGCACGGTAATCCCAGCACTCTGGGAGGCCAAGGCAGGTGGATTGCTTGAGCTCAGGAATTCGAGACCAGCCTGGACAACATGGTGAGATGCCACCTCTACAAAAAATACAAAAACTATCCTGGCATAGTGGTGCATACCTATAGTCCCAGCTACTTGGGAGGCTGAGATGGGCAGATAGCTTGCACCCAGGAAATCGAGGCTGCAGTAAGCCATAATTGCACTACTGCCCTCCAGCCTGGGTGACACAGCGAGTTCCTGTCTCAAAAAAACAAAAACAAGAAAATGTTTATAGCTGGCGCAGTGGCTCACCCCTGTAATCCCAGCACTTTGGGAAGCTGAGGCAGGCGGATCATCTCAGTCGAGAGTTCAAGACCAGCCTAACCAATATGGAGAAACCTCATCTCTACTAAAAACGTAAAATACCGGGCATGGTGGCACATGCCTGTAGTCCCAGTTATTTAGGAGGCTGAGAATTGCTTGAACTCAGGAGGCAGAGGTTGCAGTGAGCCCAGATCACACCACTGCACTTCAGCCTGGCAACAGATGGAAACTCCGACTCAAAAAAAGAAAAAAAACAAACAAACAAAAAAACCCGTTCATTTGAACAGACAATGGTTAACCCATTTATGCTGGAGGCTGTGTGACAAATCAGACCTTGGCAATGACCTTGAGCAGAATATAAATAATTCCTACAAGCTTAGTGTTCCAATAATGGAACACTAGGCATATTAATGAATTGTGCAGCTCCAGAATGCAAGCAATTTGGCGCTGCACCAAAGGGACACAATTAGAAGGCTTTTGAGGCCGGGGGCGGTGGCTCACGCCTGTAATCCTAGCACTTTGGGAGGCCAAGGTAGGTGGATCACCTGAGGTCAGGAGTTTGAGATCAGCCTGGCCATCATGGTGAAACCCCATCTTTAAAAAAAAAAAAAAAAAGAAGGCTTTTGAAGTCTTTTGTAGAGTGAACACAGAAGCAAGACCAAGAAAATACATGATTGGTCAAAGTGGAGTAGCCTTATTTGGATCATTCCTGTAAGTTGATGGTTGGTTAGTTGGTGCTTTCTGATTGGTTAGGCTAAAGTTTCACTTTCCTAGAATACAACCATTTATACTGAGTTGGGTGTAAGTTTGCTTATGTAGGAACCCAGGGCACTGGAGGCTCTGCAAGCAATGGCCTCCCAATTAATTATTTTAACACAGAAAGCTATGTTTTTGCTGGGCAATAAACATGTTTACTTCTGTCCTTTGACCATCATGAAGCTCAGAACCTTGTGGCCTACCTTTAATAATTGTATAATATTTCACAGTATATTTTTAATTATAACTCACCCTAATCACATCTTTCTATTCACACTTCATATTTTCATGATCTTGATTTCTCTTTATTTTGTATGTTATTATATATCATATGGTTTATAAGCTACCTCAAATACTTTTGGAACAAAATAGAGTATAAATTTAAAACTATAAGCTACAAAAGTAAAATTAAAAAATTGGGGAAAAAAAACTAGATGTAAGATGGGAAGAAAAAAATATATTACACTGAGCCCCCAGAGCATCCTGAGAGGTTTAAGAGATTTTTTTTTTTTAAGGGGAGGGGAGTCTTACTATGTCACCCAGCCTGAAATGCAGTGGTACCATCTCAGCAAACTGCAACCTCTACCACCCCCGTTCAAGTGATCCTTCCACCTCAGCCTTTTGAGTAGCTGGGACCACACATGTGCACTACCATGCCCAGCTAATTTTCTGCGTTTTTTATAGAGACAGGATTTTGCCCTGTTGCCCAGGCTGGTCTCGAACTCCTCAGCTCAGGTGATTGTCTGCCTCAGCCACCCAAAGTGCTGTGATTACAGGCATGAGCCACTGTACCCAGCCACAGTTTAAGAGACTTTAAAAAAGTATAATACACAGTCTTTGCCTTCAATTGTTTGTAATCGATTTTTTTTTCAGAATACACATTCTTCTCAAAGTAATCAAATTTTTAAGATTCAAATTGAAAAGAACATCAGAGAATAATGGATAATAAAAAAACAGTGATAAACTGTACAACCTGTTTAAAGAATTAGTATGGATTAAAATAATTAAAATCACACGTATTACTATGTATTAAGAACTATGGCAACAAATCCTCATAGCAACTTTTTGAGATAAATTACTAGGATTTTCTTTATTTTATAGATAAGGAAATTGAGACAGAGAGAGGGTAACTTGTTCAAGGTAACACAGCTGTTAAGTGTAGCAATTTGACCTAAGACAGCCTGGAACCAGAGCATGTGCCCTACAGCAGTTAGATTTCAGCTAATCCTTGAATTACGGTATAGGAGGATATAGAAAGAATGAGATTGAAGGGATGGGGGCAGTGGCAGTGAACCTCAAACAGATTGAAATGAGGTAGACCAGTAAAGAACCTGAAGAGAGAGTATGGATTGAGAGATATTGGGCATCTAAACTAAACTAAACTAAACTCTTATTATTAAGCACTCTTCCTGGATTTTATAAACCTATGTAATCAGGCAAACCCATTAGAGAAGTCTTGTCTCTGCAGTTTTCAGCAACCATTCCCTAATCAGGATTCCTTCAAGTATAGCTTATTCTCCTATTCTCCATTCCCCAACTTTCTAATTGCTTTATTATACTCAGGCCGATTGTCCCCTCAAAACATTTGTTATCAATAGATAATCACCAAATGATCTCTATGGCTTTTTTTTTCTTAAGGTTCCCTGATTATATGTGTGATTCAAATACAAACTTCTGAGTCCCAAACACATCTCTAGGCTTCAAAGATAATAACCAAATCAAGCCCATCTTAAGAAATCTTTTGTAAGCTTTACCCTACTTATTTTTCCTAAAGGACGCTTTACCTTTCTCAGAAATGTATTAGGCAACAGGAACTACTGTCAACATATAGTTTGTCCCAACACATTATACCTAACTTGAATGGCCCACCATGTAGCAAAACCTCAGTTAACCTTATCCTAAATAAAACAGAAGGTGGCAAGGGAAAAGCAGGGCACAGAGAATATAAACTTTTGACACTCGCATTCAAACGTATGCAGTTTAGAACTACTATTTCAACTAATTTATTCAATTTAAAATATCAATAACAACTTTTAAACTGCAATTTGCAAGACTTTAATTTCTCAATACTCAGGACTTATTTTTTGGTCAAGGTTCTGCAACATTTCCTCTGGTCAATATTTAACCCTTCGGAAGCAATGAGAAACGATTCTACATGGGATCCTATGATGTATTTGAGTACACACAGGGTCTGTGTTCTCCGATCCTGAGACGCATAAACTTGTTTTTGCCACTAAAGAATAGAGACCATCGTCCAATAACAAAAGTTATAAATATGACTCAAAGTGAACCTGCGACAAAGACTTATTAAACTCACAATGGAACAAGCTGAGTGGCTTAGCGCACCCAGAAGCATTTGAGGAACTGAGTACAAACACTGAAGAAAAAATGATGGTATAAGTTTAATAGGTTAGATAGAAAAATGGTTAATAGCCTACAAGGCAATAAAACTACAACCTTTAGGAGTACTGTACTTTTTTCTCTCCCACTCAGAAATAATTTGCATCTCTAGCAATCAAAGATGTTAACTACAAAGCCTTGGTCCTAATCAGTATCATCATGCCAAACAAAATACAGTCCCCTAGAAACCTAAACCATCTTCAGATGGGCCTGTTAAATAGGCTTCATTTTGACTCTAAAAAGACACGTTATCATCCTTTTGCCTTATTTCCAATACTGTTGTAATTTTATCGCCACTAAAAGTTTCTATAAAGCAGTCAACTATTATCATTCTCCCGCCCTCCCCGCCAATTCATGATTTTATAGGTTATCTGTGAGGTATTTTTAAAAAAAGAAAAACCTGTTGGCTCTAAATATCAGGTTATTTCTCCTAATACTTAATGAATCAGAAACTTCAAATTAAGTTGCACTCAGCCACTGGAAGCCCCAGTAATTTAATACTCTTTGTTTCAACATCGCATGGTCAAAGGCTTGCTATTTACTATCAGTATGTGGATTTTAAACACAAGACAGTAACTACCCACTTCGAGGGTGCCGCAGCCTTTGGGTAGTGGCCCAGGAGCGCTGGTGACACCAGGTGCGCGACAAGGGGCGGATCCGAGGGGAAACAGTGTCCTCGCCCTTCCCCGCTAGCCCCAAGCTCCGCGCGGTGCGGCTAGCACAGGCCTGCAGTTGAGGGGCCGCTTCCCCAGCCTTTTGTTCGGGGCTGAGCTGTTTCCCGCCTACCCGCGCGCGCCTTTCCTCCCTGTACTAGGAGTAGGGCGAGAACCGTGTGGCAGCAGAGCCGGAAGTAGGCGACCGGCAAGGACTGTGGGAATACTCACCCGGCTCCGCTCGGCCCCTGACCCCGCAGCCCAGCCCGGCGAGGGCGGGGCAACGGAGCCAAGGGGAGGAGAGCCGGGGAGAGGGACTCAGCTTCCTGCGAGGACACCGCCGCGCCGGCGGCCCTAGCGAGCTGAATGATGGGGCTGTGGGGACCTCGAGGGCGGTGGATGAGCATAGCCAGCGCGCCTCCAGGCCAACCAGAAGCGACCGTGGCCTGTTTCTGTCAGCGCCGCCGGCGGCCGAAACGGAGCGTGTGCACATGCGCCTTCCCGCGCGCCGTGGGGGCAGCCTAGTGCAGGCCGGTGACGTGATCCGCCGCGCGCTCCGGGCAGGGGTGGGGCTGGGACCCAGGCCAGTACTGGGACGGGGTGGAGAGGTGGAAAGCGAGACCTCCCCGCCGCCCGGGTCCACAGTTGCCAAGGCCCCGCCTCTCGCTTCGCCGGTAGATCTCACCCCCTTCCCACCGCCACTTCCCACCGAACGCACGCGGTGCCCTCCGCGGAGCACAAAGACGGCACGTTTAGGGGAAAGCGGGTTCCTAGCATCTCCCTAAAAGGTTGGAGAGCCATACCAGCATGCACACACTGCAAAAAGTCCTGTAAACACAACAGTTAAGCACAAGCATGGCTACCCCTTGAAAACTTACGGATGGAGGGAGAAGTTAGGAATTCGAAAATTGACAATAGTACCATCTGTGGCACATATCTCAGAGGAGGAAAAAAAAAAAAAACCTCTAGCAGCAAAATTAAATTGGGGCGAAACGATGGGGATAAAGACTAGGAAAAAAAAAGTAGGAGTAACAGGGGTGATCGAACTGAAATAGCAGACATCTGAAAGAAAACTAGCATCTGCTCCTTTTAACAACAGAGTTAAATTTGTTGGAAATGAAAGGGAAAAAATGCAGGCGAAGAAGTGAAAGGAAAACCTGCCTTCAAACTACATGGCGTGGTTTTGATCTTGTACTACAGTTGTGTAAGATGTCACCATTCGAGGAAACTAGGTGATAGGTACGTGGGACTCTAGGTGTTGTAGTATTTTTGCAATTTCCTGTGTCTATAATGATTTCCAAATAATAAGTATTTTTAAAAGAGAGAGAATGCTGATGAGTGGCGACCAGGGCGAAGGCCTGGAGGATAGGGTTGACTTAAAAAGGAGCTTGAGAGCTTCTATACTGTGACTGCTGGTGACTAAACCACTGTTTGTCAAAACCTATGAGGTATAAATTTTACTGCATGTAAAATACTTTAAAACTCAAAATGATGCAACAAATAAAAATGAACTTACCCTAACATTTTTTAGCAACTATGGATATAAATTAATTGGTAACTGCCAATTTAGATTATCCGTTTAATTTTTTAAATAACACAAGGCAGTGTGTTGTAAATGAGAGTTTAAGTATGTGTCTCCATCAACTTTAAATATTTACCTTAAAAACATATTTCACAAATGAAAACAAGAATGCAGCTGGGCACAGTGGCTCATGCCTGTAATCCCAGCACTTTGGGAGGCCGAATTAGGAGGATCACTTGAGTCCAGGAGTTCGAGACCAGCCTCAGCAACACCGAGGGACTTCATCTCTACAAAATGTTTTAAAAATAAGAATAATTTTTTTAAATGGATCCATTGCTTTACATTGTATTCAATATTTTAGAAACAGTGCGTCAACTACCATGTTAATTTTAAAAAATATTTTTTGCACTGGAGGTGTTTTAGAGTTTAATAATTCACATGCCAAAAACAAAGAAACTAAAAGAAATAACTCCGTTAACCTCCATGTACTTCCTCTCATCATATCCCTCATGGCAAAGAATGATATTGGCCTAGTTATGTGTTTACCCCATAATTGTATAAAGTGCTTTAAGGCTGCAGTCTGTCATCGTAGCATTTCTAGGCTCAAGCAGAGCTCCTGTACCTCCCCTCTCTGATCACTGAAGTTCACTGAAAAATTTACTCACAAAGGGCAGAGTAATTGGAGGAAAGGCATGCAAGTATATTTAGCATGTATACACGAGAGCCTTCAGAATGAAGACCCAAAGATACAGGGGAAATTGTATGTCCATTTGTACGTCCCACGAAGAAGTATGGACAGCAGTGTAGAAATATGATTGGACAAGAGGGTATGCTCTAATGCTAACAGCCTGAGTGGGGAAACCCAGCAAGGCCTGTCTGTCTAGATTCTTCTTGGCACCTCTGGGCATGCATTCCTTCCTTCTGGGTGTGGGGCAGGACCCTCTCTGCAATGAAGGTCTTAGGACCTACAGTCAGAAAAGATAGATCAGATAATTTCTTTACGGCCAGTTTTTACAAAGAAAGACAGGGGATAATTAAAGTAGTATTTCCAGGATTTATGGCCGGCTTTGGGGAAAAGGGGTTCTGGTTTCTATGGCCTGCCTAGTTTCTATGGCTAGCCTCAGGGAGAATGGGACTGAGAGACAGGAAGGCAGGAGAAGGTCAGAGAAAAACATTTGCTTCTGAGGCTGCTTCTGAGGGCTTCATTGTGAGGTATTGTTTTCTAGTCCTAATATTCCTAACTAGTAATAAGTATTCGATGAATAAAACAAGGAATTGATCACAAAAAGAGCAAGTTAATTTTTTTTTTTTTTTTCCAAAAGATGTGGTTTCACCATGATGGCCAGGCTGATCTTGAACTCCTGACCTCAGATGATCCACCCACCTCGGCCTCCCAAAGTGCTAGGATTACAGGCATGAGCCACCGTGCCTGGCCAGAAGTTAAAATTTATTGAATGCTTACCATAGTCCAAAAGCTTTATATGTACATAATCTCATAACTTCATGACATACCCATTCTATAACGATATCTTAATTATTAAATCCCTTTTAATACTTATTTTATTATATTTTTGTTTCATTTGGACATGTTGTTCATTTCTAAAAAGTCTTGCTTCTTTTAGCTTGAGTAAAACCCACAGTGCCCTGATTTTCCTTCCAGCTCTGCGGCTACTCTTGTTTTTTGAGAGAGTCTCGCTCTGTTGCCAGACTAGAATGCAGTAGCACTATTTCGGCTCACTGCAACCTCCACCTCCCAAGTTCAAGCAGTTCTTCTGCCTTAGCCTCTCTAGTAGCTAGGATTACAGGCACCTGCCACCATGCCCAGCTAATTTTTGTATTTTTAGTAGAGACCGGGGTTTCACCATGTTGGCCTGGATGGTCTTGATCTCCTGACCTCATAATCCACCTGCCTCGGCCTCCCAAAGTGCTGGGATTACAGGAGTGAGCCACCACACCCAGTTTAGTCACTCTTTCTTTTTTTCTTTTTTTTTTTTTTTAAGGCAGAGTCTCTTGCTCTTTCACCAAGGCTGGAATGCAATGGCCTGATCATAACTTACTATAACCTGGAATTCCTGGCCTCAAGCAATCCTCCTGCCTCAGCCTACCAAAGAGCTGGGATTACAGATGCAACTCTTCTTTTTTCTCATTATTTTAGGCTTTTGTTTGTCCATTATACTTTCATGTTCATGTTTCACACAGAGCCTTCTAGAAATTGAAACTTCAGCTTTTTCGGTTTTTGTTTTAGTTTTCTGATACTCATGTAAAAATTTTTTAATTCAAAATAGGGTTATACTAACTGCATCACATTCAAAGTCATTTTCCTTTAACCAATAAATACTTTTATTACCAAAAATTACAATGCAGTATAAATATGTCTTTCAAGAGACAATTACAGGATTTACTTTAAAATAATAATTCATATATCAAAACAGCATGGTACTGGTACCAAAACAGATATACAGACCAATGGAACAGAACAGAGGCCGCGGAGGCAACACCACACATCTACAACCATCTGATGTTTGACACACCTGACAAAAACAAGCAATGGGGAAAGGATTCCCTGTTTAATAAATGGTGTTGGGAAAACTGGCTAGTCCTGTGCAGAAAGCAGAAACTGGACCCCTTCCTGACACCTTACACTAAAATTAACTCCAGATGGATTAAAAACTTAAACATAAGACCTAACACCATAAAAACCCAGAAGAAAACGTAGGAAAAACCATTCAGGACATAGGCACAGGCAAGAACTTCATGACTAAAACACCAAAAGCATTGGCAACAAAAGACAAAATAGACAAATGGGACCTAATCAAACTCCACAGCTTCTGCATAGCAAGATAAACAATCATTAGAGTGAACCAGCAACCAACAGAATAGGAAAAAAATTTTGTAATCTACCCATCTGACAAAGGGCTGATATCCAGAACCTACGAAGAACTAAAACAGAATTACAAGAAAAAAACAAACAAACCCATTCAAAAGTGGGCAAAGGACATGAACAGACGCTTTTCAAAAGAAGGAATATATGAGACCAACAAACATATGAAAAAATGCTCATCATCACTGATCATTAGAGAAATGCAAATCAAAACCACATTGAGATACCATCTCACATCAGTTAAAATGGTGATCATTAAAAAATCTGGAGACAACAGATGCTGGAGAGGATGTGGAGAAACAGGAACACTTTTACGCTGTTGGCGGGAGTGTAAATTAGTTCAACCATTGTGGAAGACAGTGTGGCACTTCCTGAAGGACCTAGAAATAGAAATTCCATTTGACCCAGCAATCCAATTACTGGGTATATACCCAAAGGATTATAAATCATTCCGTTATAAAGACACATGCACACGTATGTTCACTGTGGCACTGTTTACAATAGCAAAGACCTGGAACCAACGCAAATGCCCACTGATGATAGACTGGACAAGGTAAATGTGGCACATATACACCATGGAATACTATACAGCCATAAAAAATGATGAGTTCGTGTCCTTTGTAGAGACATGGATGAATCTGGAAACCATGGTTCTCGACAAACTGACAGAAGAAAAGAAAATCAAACACCACATGTTCTCACTCATAAGCAGGTATTGATCAATGAGAACACATGGAGATAGGGAGGGGAGCATCACACACTGGGGTCTGTTGCGGGGGCAATAGGGAAGGAACAGTGGGGGGTAGGGAGTTGGGAAGGGATAACGTGGGGAGAAATGCCAGATATCGGTGACAGGTGGATGGAGGCAGCAAACCATATTGCCATATATGTACCTATGGAACAGTCCTGTATGATCTGCACATGTACCCCAGTACTTAAAGTACAATAAAAAAAAAAAACAGTAATTCATAATATCCTTTCGTTAGTATGGCCCTATAAAGGGACACAAATTTAAAGTTCCATGGTAAATGTCTTATTTTCTCAATCTTGTCAGTTCTTATTACTTGCATGCATATATCCTTTCTGCTCATATCCCATAAGTCACACCTATATTCAAGGAAGGTAGAAAATGTAGCATCCAGCCTTCATGGGGTGGGATTGTTTTATTAATAAAAGAAAGAAAAGAAGAATAGATACTAGGGAACAAAAGCTATCTCTACTGCAGCTTATAGTAGGCAGATCTCTTCCACCACCCTCCAGGAGGTCCTTAGGAAAAGATACATTGTATAAAAGAGTTAGAGGAGGCAATCTGATTGGATGGCAGAGATAAGAAACTTGTCTTGAAGTTGTGTGTGCATAGCACTTACTTAAAAGTGTGAGAGAAAAAAACACTAGTAGGCAAAACTATAGAGATAGTAAAAGATCAATAGTTGCAAGAGTTGCAGGGAACGGAGACAAAGAGGAAGGGATGAATACTTGGAGAACAGGGCATTTTTTAGGACAGTGAAACCATGATATGTGATACTGAAATAGTGGATATATGACATTATGCATTTGTCAGAATGCATATCGCAAAGACAAGGAACAAGGCTACAATCTGATAACCCAGAAGGATATGCTATACACTTGCAGCTTTTCTACATCCCCAAAAGTAAAAGAACATAGGGTCCTCTCCACCAATTCCAATGAGGGGAAAGAAATCACCCTGGATAATAATAGACCACTGCCAGAATGATTCTTGCAGAACATGGGTTCCCCTGAAATACAATGTATAGTTCCCAAATATCCTCAAACGCTTGAAAGATTAAAAAGTCCAACCAAGAATGTTAAAAATGTAGACAAAGGCAGGCTGGGCTCGGTGGCTCATGCCTACAATCCCAGTACTTTGGGAGGCTGAGATGGGTAGATCACTTGAGGCCAGGAGCTTGAGACCAGCCTGGTCAACATGGTGAAAACCCGTCTCTACAAAAAAATACAAAAATTACCCAGGGGTGGATGGGGGGTGAGTGCACACCTGTAATCCCAGCTACTTGGGAGGCTGAGACATGAGAATTGCTCAAACCTCTGCCTTCAAGTGCTGGGATTACAGGTGTGAGCCACAGTGCCAGCCTCATTGCCATGCATTTTTAGCACATCACTAACAGCACATCACTGTTGCAATTCTACATTATCTTTATCCTTTGCTAACATCAAAACCTTTACAATAATTTTCAGTAACTTTGGGACTCTTTAAAATGTTTTTTCCTTTTTCCTTTTTTTCTTTTGAGATGGAGTCTTGCTCTATCGCCCAGGCCGGAGTGCAGTGATGCCATCTGGGCTCACTGCAACCTCTGTCTTCTGGGCTCCAGCAATTCTTGTGCCTCAGCCTCCAAAGTAGCTGGAATTACAGGTGCGCACCACCATGCCCAGCTAATTTTTTTTTTTTTTTTTTTTAAGCAGAGAGGGGGTTTTACCATGTTGGACAGACTGGTCTCAATCAAACTCCTGAACTCCTGAACTCCTGACCTCAAGTGATCCACCCACCTTGGTCTCCCAAAGTGCTGGGATTACAGGCGTGAGCTACCATGCCTGGCTTTTTTAATGTTTCTAAAGGAGCACAGATAATTAAATAATTATAGATTGTTATTAAAATATGGCAATTCTCTATTACCATTTCCATACAAATATTTGAATTCCAAGTGTCAGTCACAGTCTCTAGGATTTTTTTGTGTTTTTGTTTTTTTGAGATGGAGTCTCACTCTGTCACCCAGGCTAGAATGCAATGGTGCGATCTCAGCTCACTGCAACCTCCACCTTCCGGGTTCTTTGGTGCCAGCCTCCTGAGTAGCTGGGACTACAGGCGAGCTCCACCACGCCCAGCTAATTTTTGTATTTTTAGTAGAGGCGAGGTTTCACCATATTGGCCAGGCTGGTCTCAAACTCCTAACCTCGTGATCCGCCCACCTCAGCCTCCCAAAGGCATGAGGCACTGCACTCGGCTCACAGTCTCCAATTTTTATATACTGTAATTATATGTATACTACTAAAAATCAAATAAAACATAACTTTCAAACATGTTTAATTTCATAAAAATAACCAAATTCAGAAACAAAAATGTTTCTAAATTAGAATCATCAACTAAGTCAAACTCTAAGCTAAGGAATGTGATCAATATAGAATATTAGTAGAATACAATTTTTATTTTCATATTGATCACAAAATGTATCTAGAATACAATTTATATTTTCATATTGATCATAATATATATATCTACTCCTAGATATTTACTCAAGAGAAATGAAAATATATGTCCACAAAAATACTTGTATGCGGTTATTCATAGAAACATTATTCATAAGAGCCAAAGCTGCAAACGTCCTTCCCAGATGAATGGGAAGCAAATTGTGGTACAGTATGTCCATGCAATGGAATACTACTCAGCAGTAAGAAGGAACTAATTGCAGCTAAATGCAACAACATGAATGAATCTCAAAAGCATCATACTGAGCAAAAGAAGCCAGACATATACATACTGTATGATACTATTTTCTAGAATTGGCAAAGCTAATCTAGAGTGGCTAATCTAGAATAAGGTAGTAGTTGCTAAGGGCTAAGGATTGGAGACAGGATTAACTGCAAAAGGTATGAGGTCACATTTTGAGATAATCAAAATATTTTGATTGTGGTAATAATTATACACGTCCTAGTCTATTCAGGCTGCTATAACAAAATATAAACTGGGTGACTTATAAAGAGCAAAAATGTACGTATCATAGATATGAAAGCTGGAGAGTCCAACATCAGGGCACTAGCAGACTTGGTGTCTAGTGAGGACATGGTGCTGGGTTTGTTGAAAAGCCCCATCTCCTCATACCATCACCTTGGGGATTAAGATCTCATTTTGGGGAAAGACATTCAGACCATCGTAGCATATGGGTGTATGCATTTATCAAAATGCATTGAACTGTAGGCTTAATTTGGGAGCACTTTATTGTATATAAATTATACCTCAAAATGTATTAAAAATACAAAAATAAAACAAAACCCAAAAATATATATGTACTTCACATATACCAAAAGTGACAATAAGAAATTGTGTAAGGGAGCTAGGTGAGGTGGCTCATGCCTGTAATCCCAGCACTTTGGGAGGCTGAGGCGGGCAGATCACCTGAGGTTAGGAGTTTGAGACCAGCCTGACCAGTAAGGTGAAACCCTGTCTTGAAATAATAAATAAATAAATACATAAATTGTGTAAGGGAGAGCTTGAATCACCTTGCTGTTGCTATTATCAGTTCTCTCAACTTCACTCTGATATGGACCCTTTTTTTTGGCATTATCATATCACGATTTTAAGTTAATAGACTTTGCTTTTTAGAAAATGTTTATGTTTCCAGAAAATTGAGCAGATAGTACAGATAATTACTACCTATATATCTATCACCTATATGCAACCCATTCATAGTTTTACCTTTTATTAATGTCTTGCATTAGTGTGGTACATTTGTTACAACTGAGCTAGCTGTAGGTTATTGGTAAATACATAAATTATATCCTGTCTGGTAGTGATCTGAATTGACTGCCCCACCCCTCCAGTGGAAAAACTAGTTCTATCCCATTTTGCCTGGTTCATATGAGTAAAATGAAGTTTGAAACATGTTCATTTGTATATCTGTATGAAAGTCATGATTTTACCCTTTTCTGAAATTATCTTTTATTTTTTATTTTTATTTATTTATTTATTTTTATTAAGACAGAGTTTCACTTTTGCTGCCCAGACTGGAGTGCAATGGCATGATCTAGGCTCACCGCAACCTCTGCCTCCCAGGTTCAAGCGATTCTCCTTCCTCAGCCTCCCAAGTAGCTGGGATTACAAGCATGCACCACCATGCCCAGCTAATTTTGTGTTTTTAGTAGAGATGGGGTTTATCCATGTTGGTCAGGCTGGTCTTGAACTCCTGATCTCAGGTGATCCACCTGTCTTGGCCTCCCAAATGCTGGGATTACAGGCATGAGCCACCCGTCCAGCCCTGAAATTGTCTTTTAATAAGGGCGTGAAAATTTGTACCCAAGTGGCTTTTCAGTCCCAGTCCTCACTGAAGTGTCAAGGACCCCTGGAGGGAAGGGCAGTCCATGGTCTTTGTAGGCACAGGACAGTTGCCTGGGAAAATGAACCAAATCTCAACCAAGGGGTCCTTCAGTGGAGAGTGGTGAAAGATGATGAAAGGCTCAAGAAGAAGTAAATGATAAAGTATATCAATAGCAAACTGTGATAAAAGAATGTACACTGTAAAGTTTATTCTCTGTAGGTTTATTGCTGAGTTAAAAACGAGGAAACTGAGGCCAGCACAAGAAAATTAGATGCCAATTTATTTTCCTGGGCGAGGTTCTGTGGTCCCAGGGAGAGGGGCCAGGGAAGTCACGCCCGACTCCTCTCAGGAATGGGGTTTTATAGGGAGGGAAGGCGTTTGATTGGATTTGGAGAAACAGCATGTGGGTGAGCTGCTGTTGGTAGGTAGGTGGGATTTCCGGTGAGCAGGCTAAGTGCTGAGTGCAGAGGGGATTTCCAAGGGTGGGGTTAGGTGCCGAGTGCAGAGGGGATTTCCAAGGCGGAGCTAGATGATAGGCATATTCTGTTAATGTAATTTTCAAGCAGGGAGGGAGATGGCATGTCCAAACTCCCGGCGAGGCAACCAGCCTTACATACATCACCTTTGGAAAATGCAGAAAAGAAGAGTCCAACAGGATATTGGCAGCACCCTATATCCATAATTCACTGATTTGGAAAGCAATTGGTAGAAAATAATCTACAGACAATAAAAGAACTACAGAACCTCATAAACTCTTCAGGAGTTTTGATTCAAACACACTCTGCTTTCAGAGCCTCAGGATAGACTCCCTGGTACTGCAGCAAGATATTCTTTCCTACTGGACTTTCCCCTCACCATCCAGCAAAGAAAATACTGCAGGGGTAATGAGATACGATCAACGCACATTCCCCAGGGTCCATCTTTTGTTAGTAAAGGCTTGAATGTCCTTGTTCAATAATGATCTGTTTTCTTAAATGTTATATGGCTATGTTTCCTAATCAGGAATTAATTATGATTATAGGATTCAATTGCATATTGATATTAGTGTGTTATAATGATATTTTGCATAAAGACAAGTTTAGTCTGCAAACCTGGAAGCCTCTGGGCAGATTTAATTCAGGAAGCTGCTCTAGATTCAGATCAAATCAGGAGTTGTTCCTGAGGCAATAACAATAATATGCATTTGCTCAGCCCCTTCATCTGCATTATCTTATTAGTGAAACAGGAGGCATACTGTAGAAAGGGCACCAATTTGAAGTCAAGAAGTCATAGGGCAAGCTTCATTCCTGTTCCTTCCATGGTATGTAAATTTTGGTCAGTCATTTATTTTCTCTGAACCTCAGGATCTATATTTCTATGAAGTAGAATTGGTAATAATCCCAGCTTTGCAGGGCTGTGGAAACCAAAATATACACATTTTTAAAGTTCAGGGATTGATACGTTGAGACAATAAAATCATACCAACAATCATTAATGTGACTGTGTAATCTGTATTTTCTAACAAGGAAAGATGACCAGGTACAAAAGAGTGTTAAAGAATTATCTCATTCATTGTCCTGTAGAAAAGCAGTAAAAGGTTGTAACCAGAAATTAATCATGATGACCTCTAGGTAGGAAGATCGTGGGTGTTTTTGTTTGTTTGTTTGTTTGCTTTCTTGTTTTTTTTAGACAGAGTCTCACTCTGTTGTTGCCCAGCCTGGAGTGCAGTGATGCAATCTTGGCTCACTGCAACATCCACCTCCCAGGTTCAAGCAATTCTCAGGTACCTGCCACCACACCCAGCCTTTTTATGTATTTTTAGTAGAGATGGGTTTTTGCCATGTTGGTCAGGCTGGTCTCAAACTCCTGACTTCAAGTGATCCATGGGTGAATTATTTTCTTTATGTTTTTTGGTATTTTGTAAAATATTTTTTATCTTTTTTTTTTTCTTTTTTCCATATATCCTCTGAAATGTTTTTGGTAGTTAAGAAAAATAATGTATTATCATTGATATGATTTTATAATAAAAATTAAAAATAAAAATAATAAATAATAAAAGTAAAAATTTTGTAATAAAAATGTTAACTTCAATTTAAAAATTAAAATTTATATCTGTGGTTTTCTTTTTTCTTTCTTTCTTTTTCCTTTTTTGAGATGGAGTTTCATTCTTGTTTCCCAGGCTGGAGTGCAATGGCGCAATCTTGGCTCACCACAGCCTTCTTCGCCTCCTGGGTTCAGTCGATTCTCCTACCTCAGCCTACCCCATAGCTGGGGTTACAGGCATGCACCACTACACCCAGCTAATTTTGGATTTTTAGTAGAGACTGGGTTTCTCCATGTTGGTCAGACTGATCTGGAACTCCCCACCTCAGGTGATCCACCCACCTTGGCCTCCCAAAGTGCTGGGACCACGCCCAGCCCTATATCTGTGGTTTTAAATGACAATAAATTATTTATAATCTTTACTATCTATTGGACAGAAAGAATGTTATCTGGGTATAAATGGATCCTGTTGTTCTGTAAAGGGAGAAACAATGGAAGAAAAAAGATCAACTTCAAAGGGAAAAAAGCCAAAAGGTGAGGGCCAGCAAAGGATGATAATGGGACACTCCAAATGGGCAATGCCTCCCTTCTGCAGTCCAGAGTTGGCTATGGACAATGTCCCTTTGTGGTTCAGTCTTCCTCATATGAGGGGCTGATAGTATAAACATGAAGAGATAGATAGTAGAAAGATGGAAAGAAACATCCTTCTATTTATACACAAAGCAGGAATACAATGAGACGAGTAACGGCAGGGAAGGAGGATACCATGAAAGCTGTCCAGTCCCATTAAAATTACATGCTGTTAGAATGCTGAATTTGGAGTGAGACTGCCCACAGTTAGGAACATTGCTACATTTTTGTAATGTTTAACTGTTTCATACTATGATGGTTTTAATCTTTTATGCTGTTGGATGTGTCTGATAAAGAGGAGGTAACATGCATCACCTCATAGACTTATCTCTGATATTGGTTCTTAATACATATAACACACACCCTGCTTGTAAAAGTGATATGTTTAGTGTGGTCAATGGGGAAATACTGGGATTTTACTTAGCTAATTGGTCATAAGATCCTCATGAAGATGGTCCAGAGAGTGATGTAGCAGCCAATAGGTGAAGTACAGCATTTGAAAAGACCACAGTTAAAGAATCGCAGTGCCCTCCCAGCTTCTTATGAATTCCATTGTTTCATTCAGACTGAGGTTACCAGCTCGTGTGATGCTTAGCCTAGAGATTCCACAAAGGTGAAGCTGCCTAAGGCCCCAGGCAGGAAGACTGAGGTGTGGACAGCTAGACGATGTTAGAGGACATCTTCCCGGAATAAGAGCATGAGTCAAGATGTTATGAAAACACTTCACATGTGTGCTGCACCCATGTCACATCCCTGTATCCTTTCAATAAATGTCTTTACTAAATGGAATGTGGGTATCTCATTTCTTCAGCTTTCAGAAATATAATTAAAACAATCCGGATTAGAATATCCAAAAGGAGATATCCAGTAGATAGTTGTTTAGTGCATAAGTCCAGAGCTCATAGAAGGGGTCAAGCTGAAAATGCATATGCTGGAGTTATCTCCTATGCTTACTTAACTTATATTAACTCTACTATATGCATTTGGCAAAAAACAAAAACATATTTTTCTTATAACATGGCCGCTAAATGCAAGCCAACAACTTCATCTGGCGTTTAACTAGAGAAACAACCTTCTGTTCCAATAGCGGAGGAAAACTGGCTGTGTAGGATTTCTTGATTGATAGTATATACATTCAAAATCATGTATACAGTATTTTAGAGAAAATTTTAAAGATTTTCAAAGATAATTTTAACTCCGTTTTATTTTTGCCTTTCACGCTGACTTTAGATTCTAACCCCCTCAGAACAAGTCAGTCCTCTGTATTTGGGTATCATTGATATATAGGTGATTGCAGCTCTGGTTACAGAAGAGGCTATTCCGGGGAGAGTGCATAGAGTGAGAGAAGAAGAGACCTGGGGGTGAAATCTTAAGGAACATCAATATTTGAAAAGCAGACAGAAGAGCCTAGAAGGATTCTAAAAGAATTAGGAGGGGGATGAGGAAAGACTAGTATAGTAATAAGAAACCAAGAAGAGAGTTTCCCGAGAGTGGTTAACAGTATCAAAAATAAAGCAAAAACAACCAAGGAAGGTAAGTGTTGAGAAGCTACCATTGGCTTTGGAAATTAAGAAGACACTGATGATCTTAGCAAAAGAAGTTGGGGTGTTATGATAATGGATGCCTCTCTTAAAAAAAAAAAAAATAGTAGCCCAGGAGTGGTGGCTCATGCCTGTAATTTCAGCACTTTGGGAGGCCAAGGCAGGTGGATCATGAGGTTAGGAGTTCAAGACCAGCCTGGCCAACATGGTGAAACCCTATCTCTACTAAAAATAGAAAATTTAGCTAGGCATGGTGGCACACGCCCGTAATCCCAGCTACTAGGGAGGCTGAGGCAGAAGAATTGCTTGAACCCCAGAGGCAGAGGTTGCAGTGGGCTGAGATCACGCCACTGCCCTCCAGCCTGGGTGATAGAGCAAGATTCTGTCTGGAAAAAAAAAAAAGTAAAAACAACAAAATGTACAGAGTGGCAAGGAAGTAGAGATGTCAAGCTTTTCTATGAAGAGAAGGAAAAAGATAGGGGTATGGAGGAGTACTTCGGTATTTCACATTTAAATAGGTGTGACTTTGATCAAGTTTATAGGCCAAGCACAAGAACCAGAAGGAAAGAGGAGATAATTGAGATAACACAGCCCCTGAAGAGACAGAGGTTGAGTCCCAAGTACTTAGTTACATTAACTGTAAGAAGGGCAAAGGAGGAACATGTACTAGAAACAGATGCCTTTGTGTTTGAGAGGAAAGAAACTCCAGGAAGAAGGGATTGAGGAAACTTCCTTTCCAATAGCTTCCATTTTCTCTGTAACATAGGAAGTAAGCACTGTCATTTTTTAAAAGTGAGGAGAAAGGGTGATGGATGCACCAAAATGTCAGAAATCCCCCTACAGGACTTAACCTTGTAACCAAACACCACCTGTTCCCCCAAAAACTATTGAAATGAAAAAATAAAATAAAAATGAGGAAAGGGACTTAAAAAACAAGTAAACTTAAAAAAAATTTTTTTTTGAGACAAAGTTTTACTCTTGTTGCCCAGGCTGGAGCGCAATCGCCCAATCTCAGCTCACTGCAACCTCCACCTCCTGGGTTCAAGTGATTCTCCTGCCTCAGCCTCCCAAGTAGCTGAGATTACAGGATCCCACCACCATGTCTGGCTAATTTTTGTATATTTAGTAGAGACGGGGTTTCACCATATTGACCAGGCTGGTCTTGAACTCCTGACTTCAGGTGATCCACCTGCCTCAGCCTCCCAAAATGCTGGGATTACAGGGGTGGTAAGCCACCACATCCAGCCCCATAAGTAAACTTTTTAAATAGAGTTTAAAGGAAAGGGAAGAAGCTGATAAGGGGTATATAGGATTTGAGAATATAGCTAACATTGGATTCTTCTAATTGTGGAGGTCCTAATTCCTAAATTTTATGTGATCGTTTTTCCCAGTACCACTCATTCTGGTTGGGTGAAGGAGTTTAAAAGGCAGATGATGAGTTCAGGACTACATGCTTGCAGGTGTGCCAAAAAGAATTGAAAATGTAGGGAGAATTGAGATTGCTGGTCGGAGAGTGATAGAAGTGAGATCCATGGGGTCTGGACTGGATGGTAAGGAAGTAATGATAAGAGAGAACCACCAGATTTGAAGGAGAGGGATCAAGAGACTGAAGATACTACAGCGTCTTTCAGAGAGTAGGGCTATAGAAATAGAGAGCGAGATAACTAGCAGAGTAGGAGGACATGTTTGGAGAGGAGGAGACTAATGCATGAAATTATCAGTTTTTTCCAGTTGGGCACAAAGCTCAGAGATAATCTAAGCTGAGTTGCCCATGCAGAGAGGAAGTAAAGGCCCTAAGCAATAAATAGGCACAGAGCAATGAGACTAAAGTAGTTGAAGGGTCATTCATGAAGGCCTTAAGGTAAGGTCGAAAGACAATGAGCCAAGAACCAAAAGTCTAAATGAATGTAGAGGATTAAGAAAAAGATGATGATGAGAAAGGTAGGAAGTAATACCAAAGGCCACATGCGGTGGCTCACGCCTATAATCCCAGCACTCTGGGACGCTGAGATGGGCAGATCACTTCAGGTCAGGAGTTCAAGACCAGCCTGGCCAACATGGAGAAACCTTGTCTCTACAAAAATTAGCTGGTGTGGTGGTGCAAACCTGTAATCCCAGCTACTCGAGAGGCTGAGGCAGGAGGATCACTTGAACCCGGGAGGTGGAGGTTGCAGTGAGCTGAGATCGCGCCACTGCACACCAACCTGGATGACAGAGCAAGACTCCATCTCAAAAATAATAATAATAATAATAACAACAATGTGTTGATATAGAGCTCAATGGAAGAAAACTTTTACATGATAGGCAAACAAAATGGTCTGGAATTGGCACATCGGCACTCAGAGAATAAAAGCAATACCTCTAGGCTATGAGGAAGTGAGTCAGGCTAAAGTAGGCTAGGGAGCTTAAGGAAACCTTTATCAAATAGGTGAGTCCATGTCATACTGGCTCTCTGTACAAAATGGAAGTGTTAAGCCAATTAATATTCATACACTGGTTTCAAGAACACATTAAGAATATAACATATGTCAGGCACTGTGCTAAATGCTAGAAACACAGCAATGAACAAGACAGGTGCTGCCCCTGCCTTAATGGAGGCTAGAGTCTGTAATCAGCAAGACCCTAGACAAACAAGCAGAAAAAAAATTTAAGCCTGAACATGTTATGAGGCTGTTTAGATCTGGTTGTTGCAGGAATCTTAAAGGCTAAATCCACCAAAGCTTTCCCAAGAGTAAAGATATGCATGCAATCTGGAAGGCATTGATATTGATAATGTTGATAAGTCTTCTCATATCTTTAAAAAAGTCAATGATAGAGCTGTTTACTAAAAAGCAAACACTAGTTTATTGTATCTTTAGGGGTTATTTACATTACAACAAGGCACAGAATCTATTGATATGGAAATTCAGTTAAGAATGCTTTAATAGCAAAACAACCACAGAACTGTATAATGTTCTTCCAAAACATAATACCTAAGAACCACATGAAAGTTAAATTTAAATGTTATATGCATGCAAGATGGAAAATTTCCTAGATGCTTTTAGAAACACTATTATAGATTGCTATTCTGAGTACCAAATGATAAGAACAGTGAAAAGAACTACAGATGAATTATAGGTAGATAATATGTGACAACTGCATGTAAATTACATGTAAGATCATCTTTCCTTTGACATGCCGAAAGCTTTACCCAATAAGAGTATTTTCAACTACAAATTTCAGGCAGAAACATTCAACCATTTAGACCACTTTGAAAAGTTATCTTATATTGCCCTGTCTACAAATATAATCAATATATTAAGAAATTTCTATTTTAAAAAACACAATATATCAGGAAGATAAAATGTAAGCAATGTCAAGTAATCAGAGATAACACTTCCCATGAAAAAATGTAAAAAATAAGGTATAAAATTGCAAACAACAAAAAAAATCAAAACTTTAAAAAATGGATTATAATGTGCTGTAGGAGATGGGAGGGAATAAGAAAGAAGAAAACATGAAGCAACAAAAACTTATCACAAGATACCATATTCCTAGAGTACAAGAATGTTCAAGCCTCGAATCCTGAAGCCAACAGTCCCTTTTAGCCTTCTTAGCACATCCTGACAACAGGAGGCTTGAACATAAGCTTTTAGGGCCCAGTAAAGCCTTTGGGAGGCTTGCCACCTTGAGTTTCACTGTGGATAAGGCTCAGTGAACAAATGCCAGGCTGAAAAACAAGCTGACCTTCCCTTAGGAGGAAGGCTTTGGCTTAGGTTAGATTTAAAGATTTCAGTCATGTGTTTGCTTCCCCAAACTCCACTTGATTGTGCCAGAGGCCCCCTACCTTCCCGGTGCTTTGCAAATTTTGTATCGGAATCATTTGTCTTAGAGAATATATACATTGCAGAAAATATCAATATATCATAAAATAAATTTTCTTCTATCTTCCATGAAATAGGATCAAGGATCTAGTCCCACAGAAAACATACTTCGGCAGGGTGTAAATAATGATAGCCACATATCATTCAACAACTGCTTACTCAGTAACTACTAAGTGCAAAGCACTTTGAGCAAGGCAGCATAAAGATAAAATTCTCGGTCATAAGCAATAGAAACTGACTGGCTAATTTTAGCAGAAAAGGAATTTATTGGCAGAATAACAAGTAGCTCATAGAATCAACAGGAAGAGTGAAGAACAAGGCGAGATCAAGCTACTGAGAAAAAAAAAGGGTGACAGAGTGACACTCCATCTCAAAAAAAAAAAAAAAAAAAAGGGCAGGAGCCAAGGGCAATCAGACAGCTGGAACCACAAGGTCACATCCAAGTTTGGTTAGGATGCTGCTTCTGCTGGCCCTATACTGCCAGACAATGTGCTGGAACCACTGTCACTGGGAATATATTTTAACCATTCTTTCCCATTTGCATGATGCATTTTAGATTTAAAGTCCCCAGTCTGATTGGCCAAGCCTAGATTTCTTGCTCATGAAATCTAGCTGCTGGGGTTGGGAAGGACTCTTTGGCAAATTTGACTTCTGCAGAGAGAGTTAGGGTCCTGATACCTACCAAGACTCACACAATAAGGAACTGCTCTCAAAGTAGGAAACAAATTTGAATGCTCAATGGTCAGAGAAATTTTGAATGTTCACTTCAATCTGTAGTTTGATCACACAACACATATTCTTTTCCCTGTACTTCCCCCAAAAGATGCTATGGCAACCACTGCTGCAAGTTGTCAGCATGCCATATTTTGAATTTTATAAAGTATCTCCTATCCTACCCATTTCAGGTTTCCCTTAACTTCAGCTGACTAAATTTATTTACACAATGGGCAATCCTCCTGCCTGTATGAGATTGTAGGTATCTTCAGCCACTGGCCTGGTTATGTAAGCAGGTATCCTAAGAAATCTCCTAGTTCCTACCCTTCCCTGCCTCCATTATATAGAACATTTTTGTTTTCCCTTGATAATAAATATCAGTCATCCCAGTCAAGACTGGAATCTCTTCTGGGCCCATTTACCCCAGACGAAAAGAGCCCAGAATGGCCTGGTGGAAACCTTAACTTCTTATTCTAATAGAACCATTTTTGTGTGCTCTGGAAGCCTCACTCATCTTCTAAACCACAAATAGCCAGAGTTGGGAGAGCAGAAACCAATATTATATGAATGGGCATTTGGAGTAATTGTGAGAATCTTTATGCGCATTTTCAACCCTTGTTTACTTGACTCACTTACAGGAAAAACATCATCATATATGGTTGGTTGCTGCTTCAGACCATACTGCAGAATCATAATTCAGCCTTACAAGGTCTTTTTCTCCCAGCTGGAATTGTAACTAAAAATAGGCTATTCATGTTCTATAAGTAAACTTATTGCTTCTGTTGATGAGATGTGTCATAAGACAAAGAAATCTTGTGGGCATTAGCACGTTGCCTTACTTTTTTCCTCTGTAATGTGAGTTCCTTCTTCAGTAGCAAATGAGAATCTATGACAATTTATTTATTTATTTATTTTTTGAGACGGAGTTTCATTCTTGTTGCCCAGGCTTGAGTGCAATGGCGCGATCACGGCTCACCGCAACCTCTGCCTCACGGATTCAAGCAATTCTCCTGCCTCAGCCTCCCGGGTAGCTGGGATTACAGGCGTGTGCCATCACACCTGGCTAATTTTGTATTTTTACTAGAGATGGGGTTTCTCCATATTGGTCAGGCTGGTCTCGAACTCCTGACCTCAGGTGATCCACCCACTTCGGTCTCCTGAAGTGCTGGGATTATAGGCATGAGCCACTGTGCCTGGCCTGAGAATCTATCACAATTCATAAGACATTCAATAAGTCTACAGTGACAGTGTGAGAAGGTGCATGTTGGGCAAGAAAGACATTGAGGATAGGTGATTATTCCAATGAGGAAATCAATGTTTCTTCCATGATAAAGGTCCGATGTAGTCATCTCGCTACCAGGTGGTCACCATCACACATTGGGGGGTCTAGGATTGAAAGCTATGGCTGACAGATGAGACACTCATTATGGCCATGTAGGTCAGCCTTAGAGAGAGGAATTCTCACCAAGAGAAATTGAGCCAAAGTATCACTTTCATCTCTGCCACATATAGATCATTTACCTAGCACTGAGGTAATTGGGGAAGACTATCTGTTATCCATAGAATAAGTCATCTTGCTTACCTTCTGCAGTAGGGATCTTTTGGTGACCATTCATGTGGGGCACAAATAATAACATTATCTGAGTCCATTCTAAGAATCCATCCATAAACCTCTTTCCTAAGGCTTGTTTCCAATCAAGGCTTTCTTTCTCTCTCTCTCTCTCTCCCTGTCTCTCTCTCTCCCCCTGCACCCACCCCTTTTTCTTCTTTCTAGAGATGGGATCTCACTAACTATGTTGCCCAGGCTTGTCTTGAACTCCTTGCCTCAAGTGATCCTCCTGCCTCAGCCTTCCATGTAACTGGGATTATAGGCCACTGCAGCCAGCCAAACAAGTTCTTGACCAAAGAACATAATTTGAATCAACGCAGATCTTTACCTCACGAGTCCATATAGGTAGGTCAACGGTGGGTCAGAAGTGTTGTGGAAATTTCACCATGAGAATTTAAATAACCTATTCAATATACTTGTGTATGCCTTTATCACTTAATTTTGGAGTACTGCTGGGAACTTTGTGACTTGGCATTTAAGACAAACTATTTTGTAATAGGCAGCTAAAGTCACGTGATCATCCAGTTTCCTAATGATCAGGGTTTCTGCTCCTATCAGGGTGATTAGCAAGCTAAGAAGTATTTATCAAAAGGATAATAGTAACTTGCCAAAGAGGACATGGCTTTCCTCCAAATCATAGGGGCCTCTGTTGTGATTCTTCTTAGGATTTTCCCACGAGTTCTTTATAGTTGTCGAATCTGCCACAATCACTCGTTTATCTTGAGCACTTTCCCTTGTTCTGGGCTTCAACAAATCTGGCAACCTTTCAGTGCACAGGGTAAATGGTTTACAAACCATCTAGGGCAGCATAATCTCCAAAATCTAGAGATTAGCCCAATATTATGCCTTTTTTCTTGGTGATAGAGGGCAAGGCATGGTGGCTCATACCTAGAATCCCAGCATTTTGGAAGGCTAAGGTGGAGGATTACTTGAGCCCAGGAGTTCAAGACCAGCCTGGGCAATATAGTGAGACCCTATCCCTATAAAAATAAATAAATATAAGGCATAAGATAAAATAACTCTTTTTTTTAACCGTAGAATGGTGTGGCAGATTATAGTTTCCAAGATGGCCACAAAAAGATGTGCCATCTCACAAACTCTTTTTATTTTATTTTATTTTATTTTATTTATTTTATTTGATACAGGGTCTCACTCTGTCACCCAGGCTGGAGTGCAGTGGCACGATCATGGCTCACTGCAGCCTCAACCTCCCAAGCTCAAGCAATCCTCCCACGTCACCATCCCAAGTAACTGGGACTAGAGGTGTGTACTACCATGCCTGGCTAATTTTTTTATTTTTTGTAGAGATGGGGTATCACTAGGTTGCCCAGGCTGGACTCAAACTCCTGGGCTCAAGTGATCCTCCCACCTCAGCCTCCCAAAGTGCTGGGATTACAAGTGTGAACCACTGTGCCCAACCAATCACATATGTTTTTTAATATATGATGTTGATTCCCCTACTATTAAGAGGTAGGGTTGATGTTCCCCTCCCCTCGAATCTGGAATACGGGAGATATGAAGCTATATGACTTCCAATGCCAGGTCATGATGAGACCACCTTTGCAAAAGTTATAATAGTGAAAGAGATATAACCTAAACAACTCCATCTTGCCTTTAACCTCCAAGCTGCCCTGTTCATTCCTGGGCATAGGTCAAACTAACTTTGGAAGAAATTTAGTTTACAGTTTAACTGTGAAACAAAGATGATAATAGCACCTCTCAAAACAAACTCCCTCCTAGCCTGGGAACCAGATCTTTGTAAACTAATAAATTTTAGCCATAAGATTAGAAATTATGGCTCAGGAGTCATGCAGCTAGAAGCCGCAAGATCATTAACTTTCCCAGTTACTACTATAGATAACGTTACTATTATAAAACCTATGTGTCAGTCAATTCTCACATTGCTATAGAGAACTACCTAAGACTAGGTAATTTATAAAGAAAAGAGGTTTAATTGGCTCACAATTCTGCAGGCTATACAAGAAGTACGGCTGGGGAGGCCTCATAGAAGGCAAAGAGAAAGGAGGCACGTCCTACATGGCTGGAGCAGGAGGAAAATATTGAAGGGAGTGGTGCCACACACTTTTAAACAACCAGATCTCGTGAAAACTCACTCATGATTATGAGAACAGCAAGGGAGAAATCTTTCCTAGGATCCAATCACCTCCCACCAGACTTCTCCTCCAACGCTGGGCATTATAATCCAACGTGAGATTTGGGCAGGGACACAAATTCAAACCATATCAACCTGAGATTGGTGTTTGAGGTTTTTTTCCACCCTGCATTTCGATGGATCCGCTGATACCACCTAGAGTGGTAAACTAGCTCTTCTGGTCTTGTGGCCCCTACTGAGGGGCCACTCAGCATCCGAGGATGGCTCCAACTCTCTGTTACTTCAACCCCATGCCAACTAATCAGCATTCTCCTTTCCTTAGCCCCCTGCCTGTCAAAGTATCTTTAAAAAATCCTAGCCTTTAAATTTGCAGAGAAGCTGAGTAATAATAAAACTGTGATCTTCTGTTTAGTATGCTCTATGTGCATGCAACTCTTTCTTTACTGCAATTCCCCTGCCTTGATAAATTGGCTCTATCTGAACAGTGAACAAGAAGAACCTGTTGGGCAGTTACAATAAAAGGCAATATTGTTTCCAGCTAGTCCTTTGGGGACGCTCATATTCAGAACCTAGCCGCCATGCTTGATAAACCCAGGCTTCGTGGAGAGGTCAGATATAGGTATTCAGATCAAAAGTTTGTCTAAAACTCCAAAATTACTGGAATAAAACATAGGAGAAAATCTTTGTGACTTTAAGTTAGGTAATGATTTCTTAAATACAACATCAATTATATGATCCCTCCTTTTAAAATTTTTTATACCAGGTGTGGTGGCTCGAACCTCTAATCCCAGCCCTTTGGGAGGCTGAGGCGGGCAGATCACTTGAGGTCAAGGGTTTGAGACCAGCCTGGCCAACACGAAAAAAACCCATTTCTACTAAAAATACAAAAATTAGCCAGGCGTGGTGGCAGGTGCCTATAATCCTGGCTACTCAGGAGAATCGCTAAAACCCAAGAGGCAGAGGTTGTAGTGAGCCAAGATCATACCACTGCACTCCAGCCTGGGTAATAAAGTGAGACTCTGTCTCAGAAAAAAAAAAAAAAAAAAAATTCAATTGTACTCCATTAAAACGAAAAGTTTCTGTCGAGCACATTGGCTCACACCTGTAATTCCAACATTTTGCGATGCCAAGGAGGGTGGATCACCTGAGGTCAGGAGTTCGAGACCAGCCTTGTCAACATAGCGAAACCTCTGTCTCTAATAAAAATACAAAAATTAGGGCGCCGTGGCGGGTGCCTGTAATCCTAGCTATTCGGGAGGCTGAGGCAGGAGAATTGTTTGAACACAGGAGGAGGAGGTTGCAGTGAGCAGAGATCATACCATTGCACTCCAGCCTGGACAACAAGAGTAAAACCCCATCTCAAAAAAATAGAGAAAAATTTCTGTTCTGCCAATATTTGTATATACAGAATAGATAAATAACACAACTTAAAAATAAGACATACAACCCAATGTTTTAAATAGGCAAAAGATTTGAACAGACACTTCATCAAAGAAGATAAATAAATGGCCAATAAGTGTACAGATGTATGCAAAGGAGATTCTCATTCAGAGCATCATTTGGCCTCTCATCCTATGTATACCTATGTATATAGGATATATGATCATATATATGTATGTATGTGACATATATATGTATGTATATACATGTGGATATCTAATTGTTTCCATTTGTTGAAAAGATTATCCTTTCCTTCATTGAATTACTTTGGTAAAATAATCATATACAGATGTTCCTTGACTTATGATAGACAAACCTATCATAAGTTGAAAATATCATAAATTGAAATGCATTTAAGGCCAAGCATAGCGGCTTGTACCTGTAATCCCAGCACTTTGTGAGGCTGAGGTGAGAGGATCGCTTGAGCCCATGAGTTCTAGACCAGCCTGGGCAACATAGTAAGACCTCCTCTGTACAAGAAAAAAAGAAAATGCATTTAATACACCTAATCTACCAAACATCATAGCTTAGCCTAGCCTACCTTAAATGTGCTCAGAACACATATTAGCCTACAGTTGGACAAAATCATCTAACACAAAACCTGTTTTATAATAATGTATTGAATCGTTTATATGAAATTTATTAAATACTGTACTAAAAGTGAAAAACTGAATGGTCACATGGGTACTCGAAGCATGGTTTCTACTGAATGCATATCACCTTCACACTATCATAAAGTCAAAAAATTGTGTCTAACCATTGTAAATTGGGGACTTGTCTGAACATATAGGCCAATTTTTGGATTTTCTATTCTGTTCCACTCATCTATATGTCTATCCTTATAGAAATACCACACTGTATTGATTGTTGTTGCTTTATAGTAAATCTTGGAATCAGGCAGGTTAAGTTCTCCAACTTTGTTCTCCTTATTCTAAATTGTTTTGGCTATTCTAAATCCTTTGAATTTCTATCCATATGTTAGAAACAGTCTGTCAATTTCTATGAAAAAATGTTATTGGAAGAGCACTAAATATATAAATAAATTTAGAGAGAATTTTGATATCTTAAAAATACATTGTCTTCCAATCAATGAACATCGTCTATTTCTACATTTTTAAAGTTATTCTTTAATTTCACCTATATTTTCTACTTTACCATGCAGAAGTCATATACAACTCTTGTTACATTTATATCTAACTATTCATGGTTTTTTATGCTATTTTAAAAACACAATTACCCCACAACTCTTGGAGGTACTGTTCTTTCCCCCACTTCCTCTATCTTTTTAAAAATCTATGTGCTTCTATTTGGATAATTTCTTTTGATATATCTTCAATATCACTGATTCTTTCCTCTATTCTATCCAGTCTGCAGATAAGCCTATCTAAGGAATTCCTTATCTCTTATCTCTGATAACATGTTTTTCATTACTGGCATTCTTATTTGATGTTTTTTTTAAAAAATAATTTCCATCTCTATGCTGAAATTCCCCATGGTTCATGAATTTATTGAACCACTAGATCCTTTACCATATCCATCATAATTATCTTATATATTTCTAATGTCTCAGTCATCATTAGGTCTTGTTCTATTGACTATTTGATATTCTGAAGATGCATTCCTTTTTTCTTGCTTTTTTTTTTGTGTGTGCATCTCATATTTTTGGTTTGTATATGAAAAAAGAAAAGTAGAAATTAAGGCAAATGATATTTATGTCCCAAATTGGGCAACTCTCTTTTTCTGTCAGGCTACTGGCATGCAGAATTGGTCAATCTAGTCAGGAATTGAGCTGGGGTGGGGTTTTCTTTTCAGTATATTTGGTTTCATTGCACCAGTGGTGGACTACGTTGTGCTCAATGTAAGATTTAGAGTTTTGGAGGGTTTTCCTCAATACCTGTGCTCCACTCTTAGTGTTCACAGGCCCTGCTCTTCTGCACCACAGAATAGCTCTCTTACATTCATCTCAGATGTAGTGCTCTTACTTATTTCTCAGTGCTCATAGTACAGGTAGACAGTTTTTTGGTTCTCCTTGATATGATAGGTTTTGTGTCCCCACCAAAATCTCATCTCAAGTTGTGATCTGCATAATCTCCATGTGTCAAGGGAGAGATCAGGTGGAGGTAACAGAAACATGGGGGTAGTGTCCCCGTTGAAGCAAGTCATGCTGAACTGTGAGTCAATTAAACCTCTTTCCTTTATAAATTACCCAGTCTCAAGCAGTTCTTTATAACAATGTGAAAACAAACTAATACATGCCTTTTCCAGCCTCAGTCTTAGATGGTCTTTGAGAACCTGAGTTTCAGGAGTGACTTTCTCAGCTTTTCTTCCCTTCTTCCAGCAGTAGACTAGCTCTTCCTTTTCCTCAGAGCAAAGTAAAGAGCAAGAATCTTTTTATTAAAGGGCAGGTAGTAAAGATCTTAGGCTTAAGGGTCATACAGTCTCCAAACCAACTGTTTAAACTCTTAGGTCATAACATAAAAGCAGCCATAGACAGATAGTAAGTAAAAAAAACCATACAAACAAACCAAAAAACTAGCTGTGGCTCTGTTCCAATAAAATTTTATTTACAAAAGCTAACCTGAGCTGACCAAATGGACAATAGTTTGCCAATTCTTAGTTGAGAGCATGGAGGAGTTTCCTTTCTCTTGCCCCTCATAACAGGCAAACTCAGCCTTCTATCAGATGGGGATCTTATGCAAGCAAGTGTTCTGCTCCTTCCTGAGAGGC
>NW_016107331.1:2521053-2551136 GCF_001604975.1 Cebus imitator | reverse complement strand
AAACAAACAAACAAAAAAAAAAAAACAGTTACTGAGACAATGATATTGCAACAAAGAAAGACTTTAATTAACATGGGGCCAGGCCCCACAGGAGAGGCTGTTATCACTCAAATCAGTCTCCCTAAAGGCTTGGGGATTAAAGTTTTTCAAGGATAGTTTGGTGGGCAGTGGACTAAGGAATGGGTGCTGCTGGTTGGTTCTTAATGCAATCACAGGAGTGTGGAAAACAGTCCTGCCCTGGGTGGGGTGAGTCACAAATTTGGGCATGGTCAGTCTGGAAAATATCTCGAAAGACCAATCTTAGGCTGCAAGTGGTGGCTCACACCTGTAATCCCAGCATTTTGGGAGGCCAAGGCAGGTGGATCACCTGAGGTCAGAAGTTTAAGACCTTCCTGGCCAACATGGTAAAGCCTTGTTTCTACCAAAAAATATAAAAATTAGCTGGGTGTGGTGGCACACCCGTATGATCCCAGCTACTCAGAAGGCTGTGGCACGAGAATCACCTGAATCCAGAACGTGGATGTTGTAGTGAGCCAAGATTGCACCACTGCACTTCAGTCTGGGTGACAGAACAAGTCTCCCTTTTAAATTAAAAAAAACACCAATCTTAGGTTTTACAATAGTGATGTCATCAATAGGAGCAATTGGAGAAGTCACAAATCTTGTAACCTCTGGCCACATGATTTCTAACCAGTAAGGGATTTTAGAAACTCTTCCTACATTTAACAGAATTCAGGCCCCTCTTATAATCCTAATCTTGTGGCCTTTCATTTGATTTGCAATGGCAGTTTCAGCCCCCAAACAAAGAGGGGGACAGTTTTAGGGAAGGGCTGTTATAATCCTTGCTTCAAAGTTAAACTATTAATTTCTCCCATGGTTGGTTTGGCCTATACCCAGGAATAGGTGAAGACAGCCAGCCTGTGAGGTTAGAAGCAAGATGGAGTCAGCCATGTTAGACATGTTAGATTTCTCTCACTGTCATAATGTTTGCAAAGGCAGTTTCACGGGAGCACAAGCAGGATTCATTCCTGTAACCTATCAGCAGCTGATCACCACGTCATAATCATGCTGGGGCCAGAGCATGGATGCACTTCTCCTGGTACCCCTACTGTACCCTCAAACATTGGCAGTGCTTACATACCTGTGCTTCTCAAGAGGACTCTTTCACATCTGTTTTCTCGTGTTTTCCTCAGCCAGTCTTTATGTGGGCATCCAGAGTAGACTCATAGAAACTGGCTTACAGGCCAGGCATGATGGCTCACACCTGTAATCCCAGCACTTTGGGAGGTGGAGGCAGGCAGATCAGGAGTTCAAGTCCAGCCTGGCCAACATAGTGAAACCCCGTCTCTACTAAAAAAAAAAGTACAAAAATTAGCCAGGTGTGGTGGTACATGCCTGTAGTCCCAGCTACTCAGGGGGTTAAGGCAGAAGAATTGCTTGAACCCAGGAGATGGAGGTTGCAGTGAGGGGTGATTGCACCACTGCATGTTAGCCTGGGTGACAGAACGAGGCTCCACCTCAAAACAAACAAACAAAAAACTGGCTGGCTAGTAGTCGCAAATTCCACTTATGTCTGGAGCATCCAGAGATTCTTACCTTGGCCTTTAAGAATTTGTTAAAATTTAACTTACTTTCTTATTGCCCACTTTTATGATTTGCTCCTCTTTCTTTAGCTTGGATAAAGAGATGATGAAGCAATTTGTGTGTTTCATCTCTCATCAGAGAGGCTTGTCACGCTTTGTAATTCAATTCAACTGGTGGTCTTCAAAGCTCGGTTTTCTGATAAGCTCAAAAAAATATGATTTTGTAGATTATATGGCTTTTTCTTATTGTTAGATTAGGAATAACACTTTCGTGTGGCTTTCTCCTCATAAACCCAACAAACATTTTTAAAAAATTGACATAGAAAAAGATAGAAAATCAAAAAGTGTATCGTTTTTAGTAAAGGTCTGGAGAACAATTATTTTGAAAATACAAGAGAGAGAGAGAGAGAGAGAGAGAGTGTGTGTGTGTGTGTGTGTGTGTGTGTGTGTGTGTAAAATGAACCATGAACTAAAATTAATTTTTTTTGAGACAGAGTTTTGTTCTTGTTGCCCAGGCTGGAGTGCAATGGTGCAATCTTGGCTCACTGCAATCTCCACCTCCCAGATTCAAGCAATTCTTCTGCCTCAGCCTACCAAGTTGCTGAGATTACAGGCGCCCGCCACCATGCCGAGCTAATTTTTTGTATTTTTAGTAGAGATGGGGTTTCACTATGTTGGCCAGGCCGGTCTCGAACTCCTGACCTCAGGTGATCCACCTGCCTCGGCCTCCCAAAGTGCTGGGATTACAGGTGTGAGCCACTGCACCTGGCCATAAAATTAATTTTTTTTACTGTAGGTGTCAGGTAAAAGCTACCAGAATAGCATAAACTTCTTCTTCCTTTCTCCTGGTCATCTGCTGGCCAACTCTCCCTTACCCCTCCCGTTTTATATTAGATGTTGCTTCCTCTAAGAAGCCAGTCTGGATTAGGTGCCATGCGAGCTACTTCAATTGCATTTTATACTTTCCTTATTTTAGACCTCACCATATATGCAGCTTAGCTTAGTTTTCCTGCTTTCAAAGGACAGGCCTGGGTGGAATGGGAGAAAAATGGAGAGACCATCAACCAGGTCAACAAATACTAAGTGAAGTGGTGATTATGTACCAGGTAACATTCTCATAATTCCCTCCCCAACCCTTAAAATTTAGTTTCTCTTCTCTGTAGATACAACTGCTACTGATCCTGATTTCAAGGTAATATTAAGACCCCTGTTCTATATAAGTATTCACATTAAGGGAAGGGGGGTTATAATGAGCTTATGTTCGTAGCAGCAAAAAGATCAAATAAAAAGTACATTTTTGGTCAGGTGTGGTAGCTCACACCTGTAATCCCAGCACTTTGGGAGGCCGAGGTAGGTGGATTACCTGAGTTCAGGAATTAGAGACCAGCATGGCCAACATAGTGAAACCCCATCTCTACTAAAAATACAAAAAATTAGGCGGGTATGGTGGTAGTCAAATCACTTGAGGTTGGGAGTTCGAGACCAGCCTGGCCAACATGGTGAAAACCCATCTCTACTAAAAACACAAACATTAGCCAGGTGTGGTGGCTCACACTTGTAATCCCAGCTACCTGGGAGGCTGATGTGGGAGGTTCACTTAAACCTGGAACGAGGAGGTTGCAATGAGCCAAGATTGTGCCACCGCACTTCAGCCTAGTTGGCAGAGTGAGACTCTGTCTCAAAAAAAGAAAAAAAAAAGCACATTATTTAAAGTGATAAAGAATACAATAGTAATCCATAGTGAAGAGACTAAAGAATGCAATAAAAGAGTATAAATGGGTTTTGGTGCTAGCACTGTTAGAATAATATATAATATATTATTATAGAATAATATATTATATATAGAATAATAATATAGAATCCTTGCCCTCCAAGAATTTAGAGTATAGTAGAGTGACAGACATTTAAACAGATCATTGGAATGCATGTGGGAAGTACTGTAATACAAATAGAGTTTGATGGATGCACGTGAAAAGGATTCTAATCTCAAGTGTAAGGGTCAGGGTGGTGGGGTGGAAGGGAAGATTCACAGGAGGATGTGGGTACATGACAACTTGAGCTTCCTTCTGAAGGACGAGCAGGAGTTAGCTTCTATCTTGCAAGCATATTTTATAATCAAGAGCAATAAATCACTCAGACAGTAGTTATGTTGCATTTTTATTGAGAACGGTTCCAATAGCGCCCTTTATTTGACCTATCATAACACTTATCATGCTGTATTGTAATTACCTGTGCTCTTGTGACCTGTCAACACTGTGGTAACAGGAATCATGTCAGTCCTGGCCATAGTTGTATTTTCCGCATCTAGCACTGTGCCTGGCACAGAGTGATAAATAAATGTTTGCTAAAGGAAAGAACAACATCAAAAACATTTTACACACAGACATTAGAAATAACTGCTGGAGAAACAATCTTGACAATTAGTTAAAATACTGTTAAACTTTATAGGCAGCCTGTATACAACCTATTTTTAGTCAGTACTTATGATAGTAAAGTCATAAAACTTTTATCTGCTATATAAGATCCAAGGACTCAACTACTGCTTACTAAATAGAAATGCAAAAGACATTAAGAGTAATGCTGTTCTTACCTTCTTTACATAAAAAAGAAGGGTTAATTTCCAAACTTTTCACTTTCCCATTAAGTTAACTGACAAGGATGCCTTTTTTTAAAAAATCCAGATGTTTAAAGGAAAGTATTACATGCTACAACATAACAGGAAGGAGAAGCTGAAAGGGAATCTAATATCCCTGCTTTCACCAAAGAAGCAATAAACTTCACCTTGAGGGTTAATGCTTTATGATGCATGGAGACTTACTGCGGTCACACGTAAAACAACGTCCCACTCTACAAAGGACATTGGTGTTTGCAATAAGTTAAATCCTAAATAGATGATAGCAATGGTTCTCAAACATTACCATGCAACAGAATTACCGCAATAATTTTTTTTTAAGAAATAGTTAACACAAATTTCTAGGTATATCCCCTATCCCTCTCCCTCCTTTCCTGGCCCCAGTGTTTCTGAATTCGTAGATCTGGGTTGAGGCCAACAGCTTGTATCTCTAACAAGTTCTCATGTATGCTACGGCTGCCTTTTGAGGGTTATCCATTGACAGCAACCGGACTAAAGTAACCCCTGATCTTTTGACCAAAGTGTTAGTGATTTCACTTATTAGTATATCCTTCCACTCTTTCTTTAAGTTTAAATAGCAATCCTCATCTTAGAAAATTCAGAATTTTCTTTTATAAATTTTTTTATTTGGGAATCCGTTAGGATTACTCAGATATAAATAGTAATTTATCATTGCAATAAACATATAGTTTTATTGCATTCTCTTGATAATAGGATAGAAAGGTGAACGGTGAGAATTAGAGTATGATAAAATGGTAACATCAAGATTTAGGGTTTCCTTTTCTGGCAATATGGCAGTTTAAATAACTTGAAAACTTCTATGGAAATATAAGAACTGCTGAAAAAAATTAATCCCCTAATTTAGAGGCAGTATTTTTTAATGATTAAAACGTAGACTTCGGAATCGTATGCCTGGATTTGATTACCTAGTCTGCCAATTAATAGCTGTGGGATTTTGGGCAAGTTAATTAACTTTTCTGTGGCAGTTTCCCCATCTGTAAAGTTGGGAAAATATTATTACATACCTTATAGGGGGTTATATGAGAATTAAATTTAAAATGTTTAGAATAATATCTGGCCCATTCTGTATATTCTATATATGTGTTAGCTACTCTTATTATTGCTGTTGTTATCGTCATATTGTTATCTGCCAAGAAAATATGGGAATATGCAGGTGATTAAACTAAACTAGAACAAGAAACCAGACAAGGCACTGTGGTTTGCCAGTCAACAATCTAAGGACTTGAGTTTTTATGCTTATGCAGAGAGCTGCCTGAAGCTATATTACCAATGAAAGAGTCAACAAAGTTTCCACTTACCAGGTAAGAAAGCTAGTTTACTTTGGGCTGAGTTCTGAATAGAAAAAATCTACCTCAGAAATCTATAACCATAGGCCTTTGATTCCCAGACTTTGGAGTTCAAATTTATACTAGTGTCTACTCCTGGAGCTGTTCAAACTGAGAAATCAACAGAAAAAGTAATCCTGGGCTACTGATATCCCTTGGGCACCTCAAGGAAGAAAATTCAAAACATCTATAAAGAGATACCCCTGAAAAAAATAAAAATAAAAAAAGAAATAATAAAAAAGAAAAAACAAAACAAACAAACAAAAAAATAGAGAAGACGTACCCCTGAACCAGACTTTGTGGGTTTTCTATAGATCAAACGTTTCTGAAAATGAGCCTAAAAATCTAAATTTACAGAACATATGTGAAAATAATGTACTATGAGTTAGGGTCTGCAGACAGAATAAATAGTAAGATTTAGCCTTAAGAATTTCATTATGTAATAGAACAATCTAATAGAGACTATCCCATGAAATATGATAATATAATAAGGACATTTAAAAATACAAATTCTATTTTTAAAATTGAGAAATTATAAAAAGAAAAGGGTGACTAAAAAACATAATTTTAAGATGCAAAAAAATACACTCACGACAGTGTTTAATCATTATAGCTAAAGAGACAGTGAACTGGAAAGTAGATCTGAACAATTACAGAAAATATAGCAACTATGAAAATATGAGGTAGAAAATATGAGAATAGTAGGGTACAAGGCACCTTGGTTTGCTTGGTTTTAGTATTGAAAGTCCCATATTCCAGAAAACCCCTTTTTTCCTGGGCAAATTTGAATGGTTGGTCATCCTATTAACAGATGTAAATGGAATCTCAGAATAGAATGAGAAAGTTCAACTTAAGAATTCCAATATGAAAAAAATATTAAAAGTGGGTAAGAGGAAATACTTGAAGAGATAATGACTGAATTTTCCAGAATTGATGAATATGAGTTGTCAGATAAACAGAATAAGAACTTCAAGAATCAGGGATCACAGATACCAAGAAACAGAAATAAAAAGAAATATACACATCACAGTGAAATCGTAGACATCAAAGACAAAGGGTAATTATTCAGTTACCATAGTGAGAAAACAGGTTACCCACAAAGGAAAAAAAATGTAGACTGGAAGAAGATAATACAGATATAATGTAGAAGTCAATATAATAATAATTTTAAAGGCCTGAGATGAAATAACTTGCCAGATAGAGTCTATACCCAGTTAGAAAGTATTTGAAAGTTAAGGCAACACCCCCACTCCCACCTCATGATAGACTATCCTCATATTCATTTCTATAGAGGGAGGTAGCATCCCTGCCTGTGGCCCAGCCATAGCCTAGACCAAACTCACGTCTTTACCAGGTGCTGAGAGTCAGCAGGACCTGTTGCACCTGCTGAAGACCTTTGCCAAGTACCACTGCTGGTGTCCATCCTGAGCCTCTTTGTACAACAAAGGGAAACCCATGGTAGCCATGGTTGAAAAGAGAGTTTAAACCAGTAGTAAGTAAATACCACAGGCTACTCTCAGGGATCTGTCAATAAAAGGATATTGAAGCTTGAAGATTAATGACAACATAGAAGATAAGAAACATTGAATTCAGGAACGGAGAGTCAAAATTGAGGCCTTACCAAACATTAGCCACAATCCTACAAGGGCTATAGTGAGAGGATGAGAGAGAAAAATATCTCTGCTGAAAAAAAGAACCATTAAAGGAAAGCACACTGTCACAGATCTTGTATGGGATGAGGGAGAAAAAATTTACTGGTAAAGTCATAAGCACGAACCTGCCCACACATAGTTCAGTATTCACACTAATTTGCATGATCTAGGACAGTTCACATGAGGTGCTTTTTGCTCGGTGATGCCCCAGAGCACCTGATAAAAGCAAAGGAGAATCTTCATTAGAAAAGTAAGGCCAGTGGTAGTGGCTCACACTTGTAATCCCAGCACTTTGGGAAGCCAAGGTGGGCAGATCAACTGAGGTCAGGAGCTCAAAGCCAGTCTGGCTAACATGGTGGTGCACATCTTTAGTCCCAGCTACTCTGGAGGCTGAGGCAGGAGAATTACTTGAACCCAGGACGTGGAGGTTGGAGTGCTCACTGCATTCCAGCCTGGGCAACACAGCGAGACTCCATCTCAAAAATAAAAAAGATAAAGAAAAATGAATGCTCAGGCTGGGCACAGTGGCTCACACCTGTAATCCTAGCACTCTGGGAGGCCAAGGCAGACAGATCACCCAAGGTCAGGAGTTTGAGACCAACCTGGCCAACATGGTAAAACTCTGTTTCTACTAAAAATACAAAAAGTAGCCGGGCATGGTGGTGCACACCTGTAATCCCAGCTACTTGGAAAGCTGAGGCACCAGAGTTGCTTGAGTCTGGGGGTGGAAGTTGCAGGGACCTGAGATTGTGCCACTGCACTGCAGCCTGGGCAAAGGAGCTAGACTCTCTCAGAAAAAAGAATCTTCAATTCGGGCTTTGCTACATTCAGTTCTACCTTAAAAAATATAAATGTGTGTGTGTGTGTGTGTGTGTGTGTGTGTGTGTGTTTTGTTGATATAAGTTAATCACTCTTTTGATGATCATTATGGAACTTTGTTATTCAAGAAGCTCAATATGTCATTTGAGCTAAAATTGAATTCCTTTTAGAATTCACGAGTTGCAACCTGCTTGTTCAGGTATACATTCCTGAAGTTTCTTGCTACACATTTTATAAAGGCATTATATGGCGTTCAATGAACTCCCTTATTTGTAACAACCAATGTTTGACATTATAAAAGTTTAAGCCATTTAATTTACAGTTACATTTTAATAAAATTATGCAACTCCCTGGATCTTTAATTATATCCTTACCAAGCCACACAGAGCCAATCCTTCCAAAAAAGGCTTCTTTTATTCAAAATAATAACTTTCTTTTTAGTGTTTCCTCAACAACTACTGGCCTTTAATAAAAGTTGTTGTGATTGTTCGCTTTATTTTAAAATCGTATTCTGATACCCCCTTTAATAACTAACACAGTATGAATTAAGTGATGAATTATTTAATGTCTATGTTATTAGAGAAAAGAAAGGAGTAGAAATTCAGGGTATGGGAGATCCAAGATGGCCGAATAGGAACAGCTCTGGAGTGCAGTTCCCAGTGAGAAGAATGCAGAGGGTGAGTGATCACCACGTTTTCAAAAGAGTTTTTACTGCCCACAGACCAGGAGATTCCCAAGCTGAAAAGCACCATGAGTTTCCACCATGGCTGTTTCAGCTGGTGCTGCGGGTCTCTGCACAAAAACTCATAAATCTGGGCAACCATTTCAACTGGCGCCTGGAATGCCTGGGATACAGAGCCACCCATTCAACTGAAAAAAAGGGGAGCAGAAACAGGGAGCCAGGTGATCTGGCTCAGCATGTCCCACCCCCCACAAAAACCAGCAATCTGAAATGATCTAAATTGAGAGTTTTGCAGCAAGTGCAGTTGGACCCGGGACAGTCCAGCTTGGTGGGGGGAAGGGCGTCAGCCATTACCAAGGCAGTCCACCACTACCAAGGCAGTCCACCATTATCAAGGCAGTCCATCATTACCAAGGCAATCTGCCATTACTGAGGCAGACCATCATTACTGAGGCAGACCATCATTACTGAGGCAGTTCTAACTGTACTTCTGTACACAAAACCACAAGGAAGTTCACACAGCTGTTGGGCAGAGCCCACAGCAGCTCAGCAAACCCTCTGCTGGCAGACTGTGACTAGACTACCTCCTTGCTGGGCAGGGCATCTCTGAAAAAAGACAGCAGCACACCAGGAACTTATAAATAAAATCCCACCTTCCCAGCACAGAGCGCCTGGGCAAAAAGGTGGTTATGAGTTCCACAGCAGCAGACTTAAATGTACCTGCCCAGCAGCTCTGAAAAGAACAATGGAGCTCCCAGCTCAGCACTTGAGCTCCTATAAGAGATGGACTGTCTCCTCAAGAGACCCCCATATATCTAAACAGATATGTCATAAAGGAGAGATCAGGCTGACATCTGGCAGGTACGCTTCTGGAACAGAGATAACAGAAGAAGAAGCCAGCAGCATCCCTTACTGTTCAGCAGCCACCACAGGTGATTGCCAGGCAAGCAGGGTCTGGACTGAACCTCCAGCTGTGCTATATCAGAGGGGCCTGACAGTTAGAAGGAAAACTAAGAAACAGAAAGAAATAACTTCAACTTCAACAAAAAGGATGTCCACTCAGAGACCCCATCTGAAAGTCACCAACTACAAAGACCACAGGTAGACAAATCCACAAAGATGGGAAGAAACCAGTGCAAAAAGGATGAAAACACCAAAACCCAGAAAGCCTCTCCTCCTCCAAGGGATCACAACTCCTCACCAGCAAGGAAACAAAGCTGGATGGAGAACAAGTCTGATGAATTGACAGAAACAGGCTTCAAAAGGTGGGTAATAACAAATTTCTCTGAGCTAAAAGAACATGTTCTAACCCAATGCAAGAAACTAAGAACCTTGAAAAAAGATTTGGCGAAATGCTAATGAGAATAAACAGCTTAGAGAAGAATATAAATGACTTAATAGAGCTGAAAAACACAACACGAGAACTTCACGAAGCATACGCAAGTTTCGATAGCCAAATCAACCAAGCAGAAGAAACGATATCAGAGATTGAAGATCAACTCAATGAAATGAAATGAGAAGGCAAGATTAGAGAAAAAAGAGTGAAAGGAAATGAACAATGCCTCCAAGAAATGTGGGATTATGTGAAAAAAACCTAATCTACCTTTGATAGATGTAACTGAATGTGACGGAGAGAATGAATTCAAGCTAGAAAACACTCTTCAGGATACTATGCAGGAGAACTTCCCCAACCTAGCAAGGCAGGCCAACATTCAAGTCCAGGAAATACAGAAAACACCACAAAGATATTCCTCAAGAAGAGCAACCCCAAGGGCACACAATTGTTAGATTCACCAGGGTTGAAATGAAGGAAAAAATGCTAAGGGCAGCCAGAGAGAAAGGTCGGGTTACCCAAAAAAGGAAGCCCATCAGACTCACAGCAGATCTCCTGGCAGAAACCCTACAAGCCAGAAGATAGTGGGGGCCAATAATCGATATCCTTAAAGAAAACAACTTTCAACCTAGAATTTCATATCCAGCCAAACTAAGCTTCATAAGTGAAGGAGAAAGAAAATCCTTTATGAACAAGCAACGGCTTAGAGATTTTGTCACCACCAGGCCTGCCCTACAACAGCTCCTAAAAGAAGCACTAAATAAGGAAAGGAACAACCAGTACCAGCCACTCCAAAAATGTACCAAATGGTAAAAAGCTTCAACACAATGAAGAAAATGTGTCAACTAATGGGCAAAACAACCAGCTAGCATCAAAATGGCGGATCAAATTCACACATAACAAAATTAGCCTTAAATGTAAATCGACTAAATGCCCTAATCAAAAGACACAGACTGGCAAATTGAATAAAAAGTCAAGACCCATTGGTGTACTATATTCAGGAAACCCATTTCACATGCAAGGACACACATAGGCTCAAAATAAAGGGATGAAGGAAGATTTACCAAGCAAATGGAGATCTTTCCTTGCTTCTCATGTGGGCATTTATTGCTATATATTTTCCTCTAGACATTGCTTTAAATGTGTCCCAGAGATTCTGGTATGCTGTGTTTCAAAGAACATCTTTATTTCTACTTTTATTTCATTGTTTATCCAGTCAACATTCAAGAGCCAGTTGTTCAGTTTCCATAAAGTTCTGCAGTTCTGAGTTAGTTTCTTAATCCTGAGTTCTAATCTGATTGTACTGTGGTGAGACCGTTATGATTTCTGTTCTTTTGCATTTGCTGAGGAGTGATTTACTTCCAATTATGTGGTCAATTTTAGAGTAAGTGCAATGTGGTGCTGAGAAGAATGTATATTCTGTGGATTTGGGGTGGAGAGTTCTATAGATGTCTGTTAGGTTTTCTTGGTCCAGATCTGAGTTCAAGTCCTGGATATCTTTGTTAATTTTGTGTCTCGTTGATCTGTCTAATATTGACAGTGGAGTGTTAGTCTCCCACTTTTATTATGTGGGAGTCTAAGTCTCTTTGTAGGCCATTAAGAACTTACTTTATGGATCTGGGTGCTCCCTTATTGGGTGCATATATATTTAGGACAGTTAGCTCTTCTTGTTGCATTGATCCTTTTACCATTATGTAATACCCTTCTTTGTCTCTTTTTATCTTTGTTGGTTTAAAGTCTATTTTTGTGATCTACCCATCTGACAAAGGGCTAACATTCACAGTCTACAAAGAAGTAAAACAGATTTATAAGAAAAAAACAAACCCATTCAAAAGTGGACAAAGGATATGAACAGACACTTTTCAAAAGAAGACATATATGAGGTCAACAAAAAATGCTTATCATCACTGGTCATTAGAGAAATGCAAATCAAAACCACCTTGAGATATCATCTCACTCCAGTTAGTATGGCAATCATTAAAAAATCTGGAGACAACAGAAGCTGGAGAGGATGTGGAGAAATAGGAACATTTTACACTGTTATAGGGAGTGTAAATTAGTTCACCCATTATGGAAGACAGTGTGGCAATTCCTCAAAGACCTAGAAATAGAAATTCCATTTGATCCAGCAATCTCATTACTGGATATATAGCCAAAGGATTATAAATCATTCTATTATAAAGACGCATGCACACATATGTTCATTGTGGCACTGTTTACAGTAACAAAGACCTGGAACCAACCCAAATGCCCATCGATGATAGATTGGACAAGGAAAATGTGGCAAATATACACCATGGAATACTATGCAGCCATAAAAAAGATGAATTCATATCCTTTGTAGGGACATGGATGAATCTAGAAACCATCATTCTCAGCAAACTGACACAAGAACAGAAAATCAAACACCAAATGTTCTCACTCATAGGTGGGTGTTGATCAATGAGTACACATGGACACAGGGAGGGGAGCATCACACACTGGGGTCTTTTGGGGAGATTGGTTATGGGCAGCAGAGGGGTAAGGCGGTTGGGGAGGGTTAACATGGGGAGAAATGCCAGATATAGGTGACAGGAGATGGAAGCAGCAAACCACATTGCCCTGTATATACCTATGCAACAATCCTGCATGATCTACACATGTACCCCAGAACCTAAAGTACAATAAAAAATAAAAATAAAATAAAAATAAAGAAATTCAGGGTATAGATAGAAGTAAAGATCTGGGGGTTAAGCATTAGCTCCAATCTTGAGATGTTTTGGAATTGTAAACCAAACGTCCTGGGGCCTTATCTATGTGATTTGAGACTGCCATCAACTTTCTTAACCACAGGACCGTAGTGTCTTGCCCATATCTCTCTCTACTATTAGTTGTTCTGGTACCCCCGGGGGAAATTTCAGATATATTCAAGAGCCCATGCTCTGCTTTTACACCCAATCTCCTCTCTACATCCACTGAGTATGCAAACTTGGGGTGAGTCCCACAGCCTCCAATAGGTACTCCTACTGCTCCTCAGGAAGGAGGCTGCTCTGCCCAGGATTCTGTCTCTTGTGGCAAAATCTTAAAGATGTCACAGTGACAATCCTCCCTTCTTTGGAGCCAAACCCTTTAGATGCAAAAATGGGGACAATGACCTTTCCTTCATGTAGATTAGTCCTGGCCCCTAAGCAGGCCTGGATGACCTGATGTCATCTTGTCCCCTCCACCTCATTGTTGCTTCTGTCCCCAGCCCCAGATACAAAATGGACTTGTCTTTTCCCCATTCATATCGCTTGATAAATTGAAGTTTGCATTCAGATAATTTGATGTCTGTTTTGGCTCAAATGGGATATCCAACTACAAAATATTTTCTTATTCATTCAAAACCACCTTTGAAGTACCTTTTATGTGCAGGCTTCTGTGCTAGGAGCTGCGGCAGACCCAGGAATGAATTAGAGGCGGTTATTCAGGCATGAGATTTGATATGTTTTCACCTGAAACAGATGGCCAAGAGGTCCAGTTGCAGTGTCTTCCTCCAAAGAACCTCATCAACCCTGCTACATTTTGCAATTTGCCATTTAAAAATCTAACTTAGGACAATGAGAGGCTAAGCCAAATAAAAAGAAAAGACTAAATTGCTCCCAAAGGTCAACAACGATGGTGAGCTTTATTATTAGGGAATTGAATAAAAATTCAAAGCAGTTTAAATGCTTGCCAGTGAAGAGTCATCATCTCCTGGGGCCACAACTACCAGCAAGTTGTTAGATTCTTTTGGAAGCTGCATTAACCTTTTCAGTAAGTTTCTTCCTGGCATCAGTCAATGGCCAGGACTGGAAGAACATGGCTTCCCTAAAGAGGATGCGTTATCATCTTGTCCTGTGATGGAAAGTGACAAATAGACAAACTGTAGACAGGATCCTGTCAGAATTGACACCTGACCAAATGATTGTCAGGAGGAACTTAAGTCATAATCCTGACACCTAAAAGGGAGACACTTTATATCACAGGGAGAAAAAAATGACAGGAGTAACTCCCTACTGTATGGAAATATACACCAGGTGGATGTATTTGATGTGACCAAAATTGAAATCTTCCACATCCTAGATTTCTCTTCCAGCTCTGAAACTGTGACTTCTATATCTGTATATGGATATTTTAGACCTATGCTGTCTAATGCAGTGGCCACTAGCAATTTAAAATGTGGCTAGTAAGAACTGAGATGTGCTCTGAGTATAAAATGAACACCTTATTTCAAAGACATTAAAAATAAAAAGTATAGCTGGGCACGGTGGCTTACGCCTGTAATCCCAGCACTTGGGAGGCCGAGGCGGGTGGATCATGAGGTCAAGAGATCGAGACCATCCTGGTCAACAAGGTGAAACCCCATCTCTACTAAAAATACAAAAATTAGCTGGGCATGGTGGTGCGCGCCTGTAGTCCCAGCTACTAGGGAGGCTGAGGCAGGAGAGTTGCTTGAACCCAGGAGGCGGAGGTTGCAGTAAGCCGAGATCGCGCCATTGCACTCCAGTCTGGGTAACAAGAGTGAAACTCTGTCTCAAATAAATAAATAAATAAATAGTATAAAAAAATCTCATCAATGTTTTTAAATATTAAATATTGATCACATTTTAAAATCATAATATTTTTAGTTAAATACAATGTTTTAAAAAGTATTTCACTGTTTCTTTATAATTTTTAAATGTGGCTACTTAAAATTTTTAAAATTACATTTATAACGTGCATTATAATTGTATTGGTAAGCTCTGTTTTAGATATAACTGTATTTACTGTATTTACAGATAATAACCTTTTGTGTTTAGATAAAATGTTTACTAATACTACTGCCAGCAAGATTAATATTCTAATAATATTCTAAGTGATCTTCACTGTACTCAGTGTTCTATGAGACAGATAAATGATGAGCCAGGCACAGTGGCTCGTGGCTATAATCCTAGCACTTTGGGAGGCTGAGGCAGGAGCATTACTTAAGCCCAGAAGTTGGAGACTGCAGTGAGCTATGATAGCACCACTACACTCCAGCCTGGGCAACATAGTGAGACCCTATCTTTAAAAAAATATATATATGTATAGTAACTCCCACCATAGATAAAACCAACTTTCTATCATTGCACTGAAATTCAAAATAAAGCTCACCATAATGAAGCCTACAAAATAAGGCCACTTACAAACAGTAACACGGTCATCTAACAAAAGACCTTTTCATGGCTTCACCTTCATGAGCTAGCATGCTCAATTAGATAAACTATAGAGATGATCTCAGAAAGGTCTTACGGCCACTAAAAACTGATATTGTTTGGCCCAATTTGAAAGAGAAAAATCCCTGGAAGTGAAAAGAATAAGTTTGTGAGTCCCTAGAGTTGGAAGACTGAAAAACAAGGTCAATGGCATTCTAAACACCCTTGTTATGAACTGAATTATATGCGTCCCCCATCCCCAACTGCAGATTTCTGTGCTGAATCCCTAACTCTCCATGTGGCTATATTTGTTGATAGAGCCTTTAAGGAGGTAATTAAGGTTAAATGAGGTCACAAGGATGGGGCCCTGATCTGATAAGATTGGTGCCCTTATAAAAAGCAGCAGCAACACAAAATATCTCTCTTGCTCCATGCAAGCACTCAGGAAAGGCCATGTGAGGATGCAGCAGGAAGGCAGCTGTCTGCAACCAGGAAGAGAGCCCTCGCCAGAAACTTATTTTGCCAACATTTTGATCATGGACCTCTTGCCCCCAGAATCATAAGAAAGTCAGGCTCTGTTGTTTAAATCATCCAGCTTGTGGTACTTTGTTATGGCAGCCCAGAGGAGACTAATATAATTCTTAATTTTTCTTTTTTTTTTCAGATGGAGTCTCACTCTGTTGCCCACGCTGGAGTGGAGTGATGCAGTCTTGGCTCACTGCAATATCTGCCTCCCGGCTTCAAGCAATTCTTGTGCCTCAGCCTCCTGAGTAGCTGGGATTACAGGCATGTGCCACAACACCCAGCTAATTCTTATATTTTTAGTAGAGATGGGGTTTCACCATGTTGGCCAGGCTGGTCTTGAACCCCTGACTTCAAGTGATCTGCTTGCCTTGGCCTCCCAAAGTGCTCAGATTATAGGCCTGAGCAATTGCAGCTAGCCAAGAGAAGACTAATATAACTCTTAAAGGGGATTCCATAGTTTACAAAACCACTTTAGTGGGTTTTTAACCACCTTCGTTTGTTACTAATGTGACAACACATAATAGAGAATGTGTCCTGATGCCTTAACAGTGACACAGACCTACTAAATAAGTCAGCAACACAGTCAGAGTCTCAATAATGGTAAATTCTCCATCCCTGAGCAGACATATTTTGAAAATCTCAAACTACTGTGAAAAGACTGCTGAGATGTGTTTCATGGGAACTTTCCAAAATTTTTCTTGCTAAGAAAGTACCTCCGATATTTCAAGAGAAGCATAAAAACCTTAGCTGTAGATGTCATTCTAATGACTACCAAAAAGATTTTTTATCTTGTTATTTTATACTCAAGCTAGCCCTTAATTTAATACAACTTCACATAAGTATTTCTCATTAGTAAGAGAATATTCTAAAATCAGACTATTATCTATACTAAATTAATGCAGTGAAGCATTTATTCTAATTCTAGGCAGGTGGGTATCAAATTTTACTGGCACTAAGACTCATGTGTGGAGCTTGTTAAAAATACAAATTCTGGGTTCCCATCTTTAGGGGTTTTGACTGAGGAGGAATCTGGGGTGGGGCCAGACTCCATATTTAAAATACACTCCAGGGGATCCTGACGTAGATCACAATTTGAGAAACACTATTCTAGGTATCAAGCAAATTGGAAGAACAATTTATTCTGAATTCAAATGGAAACATACCTAATGTTGTCAGGATGCTTAGCATGGGTATAATTATACCACGAAATGTATATGGCCTTCCATTTTTTCACTATCAGTTATATCTTCAACAATGGCGATTTTAATGAAAAATGTATATGTGTTTACTCCATTTACTGTTTCACACACAAAGTATGTGCTAAAAAGCATGTCAACACTCCATCAAAAGGGGCATTTTTTTAAAGGTGCAAAGAACATTTGCATTCTACAATAAGGTTTGATCTAAAATGAACAATAAAAGGAAGGGGAAATGTGTTCAATCATCCAACAAGTATATATTAGTGACAACATTAGTGAAATGCATCCATTTAGACAACAAATACATGTGTGTGTGCGTGTGCGTGTGTGTGGTGTGTGTGTGATATTGTGCTAGCACTACGGGGGAGTATGTGTGTGTGTTGTGTGTGGTGTGTGTGTACGTGTATGGTGTGGTGTGTGTGTGATATGTGTGTGTGGTGTGTGTGTGAGAGAGGTCTCTCCTCAAGAGGCTTACGGTCTAACAAGAGATAAAAGGCCTGGGCACAGATGACTGATGCAAAAAGAGAAATTATATGCCATAAGAAACACAAATTGGACGCTGTGGGAATTCAGGGGAGAGAACCTCCAGAATGAATGCAGCACAGGCTGAATGTGGAGAAGAGGCACAAGACAGAGCAAGAGAGACAGGCGAGGGCCAGTTCATGAGGGGTGTTTTGTGCTAAGCCAAGGGGTTCCATATGTGTTGTAGGAGCTATGGGGAGCCATTGGCAGATTTTCAGGGAGGGAGTGACATTCATTCATTTCCTCAAAAATTACCAAACACTTGTTGCAAGTCCAGCACTGGCTGAAACTGCCCACAAGAATCACCTGGGGAGTTCCTGAGCCAGATCTACTCCACTAGAATCCCTAAGGCTGGTGAACAGTAGCATGTTTTAAAAAATCTCTCCCAGCAAGTCTGATGCATACTCAAGTTAAGCAGCCGCCATTGAATGGTGCATATACATATACACACATATACATATATGAAACGTGTGTGTGTGTGCATGTGTATATATACACATATATATCTTTGCCCTGAGCTGTCTTCAGAAGAAGAGCCGCTTGAGCAAAGGAACTGAGCTAGCAATAAAATCACTTACTTGGTGAATATTGCTAAAATCAACAGAACAGGAGGCAGTAAAAGAAAAGCTGGACAGGTAAGGCAGAACCAATAGATTGGGTCAATTAACTCTTGAACAAGAAAAGAACACTTGGAAAAAATTATTTTAGGACACTGTTTTGTCTGTGATATCCAGAATAGCCTAGAAGAAGCAACCAGAGGCAGAGACACCAAGAAGAGCTGAACACAGTAATCCAAGCATAGGATTATGGCAGATGGCTGAGGTGACAACTGAAGGCATGGAGAAAAGTGGATGAAACTGAGTGACAGTTTTCGAAACTGCCACATGGCTTATCACGTGTGTCACTAGTAAGAAAGGAGAAAAGCACAGAGAGGGAGAAGGAAATAAGGCGGGACAGACGGAAAGTACATGAGACATTCATAATGGAACTTGCCTGGTAAGAAAAAAGAGTCACATCCAGAAATGTAAACTGCCGCTGTGTGTATAGAGCTTACAACATAAAGTATTTTAAATTGCCCTGAAAACTGCCATTTTGTAGATGAAAAAGAAGAAAACGACAATATCCCAAAATGTCAAGTCAAAGTAGCAACTTATTTTTCAAGTCACACTTAGAGTTCATTATTGATGTTATTTAAAAGGCAAACACTATGCTTACAGTCTTGGTACTTTTTGACTTTTAAATTATTAGTATTAGTTATTATTATTTATGGTCTATATTACTTTTTTAATTAAAAAAACTACGGCTTCCTCTCAGTTCCGCTATCCCTTTCTTTGTCTAGGGGTCTCTGCTCATGTCCATGCTTTGGCCAGAAGTCAATTATGATAACAAGGGTGAAAAGGGAATAAGAAGCTGCTTGCCAGGGCCTCCTGCCAGGGACAGATGCACTTGCTCTCTGGTGCTTCTTGTGCACAAAGGATGCTTAAGCTTTCAACGGAAACCTTGAAAGAAAACAAGGGTGCATACATGTGTGCAGGCTGTGCACTGCATAGCTCTGGAGTGCTGTTCACCTCTGTGGATTTGCGTAGTTAATTTCTGGCAGATGGAAATCAAGTTTCTTGAGGAAGGGGTGCCTTTTTCTGATTCACACTAAGGCACTGTATTAGCTATGCAAAAATGCTGAAGGAAATCCTCTGCTTTCAGTGATTCTTAAACCATGGCCTTGGAATTAACTGCATTAGCATCCTTTGGGAGCTGTCTCAAAAATATAGATTTCTGGATCTCAGGCTACTGAGGCAGACCTGGAATCTGCATTATTTAACAAACTTCCATCAGGCAATTCTTATATTCTATTTAAATGTAATTTTTTAATTATTTGGGAGATGGCTTCATCTTCCCTAAACCAAGCACAATGGTATAAAGAAGTATATATTTTTAAAATCATTTTACTACAAAACAAAGCAAAAAAAGGCAGCACACCAATTCCTAAATGACTTTCCATTTTAGAATAAAAGTGTGGGAATAAAACTGCAGATATAGAGGGTAAGAAGTAAGGCTATAACTTTATGCCAGAGATATAAAGAGATGCCTCAAGATTATGTAGGAAATGCCACACCAGGTCACCTGTTTGATCTGCCCAACCCAGAATGTCAGATTAATCCCTCTCCATGATCTCAAGAGTCCACACCAGGAATATTTTCCAAACACCCCAAATGTGCCAATTATGGACCATTGATCAATGTTGACAAACTCTTATCAACCATATTTGTATTTTCAGTCTGCACAATCCATGAAATAAAACAGTTCTTGTTTATTACCTAATGGGCAAATTGTCATCTACCTTTCTGTGTTCTGAAAGGAGCTTTGTTGAGCATCGAATGGCATTCAGTGGCCTCGCCAAGGGGTCTAATAGACAAAGGGTGCTTACCCTAGCCTCCCCATTGCTTCTTGATTTATAGGCTGCAGTCTGAGTCCCTTTCAGGATGAAGAGCCCCAATCTTTTCAGTTTGTTCGCATAATGAAAACTGCCATGGCCTTTTAGTCACTTTAGATGTCCTTGCAAGAATCAGTTGTTTTGTTTTGTTTTGTTGTCTTTTATTTGTTTTTTGTTTTCTTTTTATCTACATTGCCTTTTTAAGGCTTGGCGGCCTGCAATACACAGAGTTGTTCATACATATACCATACATCAAAGTTTAACCACAAGTAAGATCATGCATGTGCTGCTTAGAATATTATTTCTCATCATGACATTGCTTTCTTAGCTTGTTGAACAATCATTTGAGACTTCAAAAGAAATCCCAGATATTAAAAACTCAGATATTGAAAATTGTGTATTTTTATGCAGGTAGAGGAGTCAAGATGAATTAACTAATATTAGTCAGCTGTTTTCCCTTGAGTACCATCACCTTCCATCTTACCTAGACGTACTCTCAGCTACCTGGCATCCATCCAAGTCCCCAGTTTGGCCAGGAACTGTTCAAGGCAGGAAACTGTACTATAGGGACCTAATGAAAAAACAGTGCGTGGCAAAGCATCATCTGTACAGTCATGACACTGCCTCTTCCATATGCCTCATGATTACTTATGAGATTCACACCTGACCTCCATGAGCATTCATCCTGTGCCATGCAGGTATCGATACTGATATATTCTGCTTTAGAAAAAAGTGACTTAGAGCCCAGTGTGAAAAGCCCCACAGCCAGGTGTTTCTAAGCCTTGGTTTACAGTGAAGTATCGATTTAAGTGCTGTATTAGTCAGGGTTTTGTAGAAGAACAAAACAAATAGTATGATTCAAATGCTAATCTCTTCTGGAAACACCCTCATAGACACATCCAGAAATAATGTTTTACAGCTCTCTGGGCATCCCTTAGCCCACTTAAGTTTATAGATAAAATTCACCATCACAGGTGCCATTCATGCTGAAGGTCATGTGTGCCTGGCAGTGTCCACACAAGCCAGCTGAGACAGAGGAATGCTCCTGGAATCCCTCATCACCCCAATGTCTGAATCTCCTCCCTCCCTTTCCCTTCCACTTTTGCTTACACACTGTTCTCATCTGAGATACTGGGTCTTCTGACTGGCTTCTCCTTGAATAAGGCCTCTGGTTCCTTACTTAGTTTCCCCTGTAAGACCCCCATCTGGGATGCCTTGGGAGGCCTTTTTATGCAAACACCCAAGGGCCCCACTGCCTGCCCAGGCTGCTGTCACCCAAATCACAAACAAAGCCTAAAGTGGAAAAAACACACTATCCCAGTCAATATCGCAGACTCTATTTCTTTTGGGTTTGTTTGCTCCAGGATGTAACAACTGGATGCTCAAAGCAGGGAATTCAGAAAATTAATCTAATGGAGGAGGAGGCAGGGAGGGATTAGAGACAAGGAGACATGAAAGCAAGCAAATGCACCAGGCAATGAATTCAAGTAATGGCACTGGAAATGGGTAGGCACAAATGTAAGGCATGTTTTAAAGGAAGACCCAGGGATGAGTCCCCATGCCACATAAGCAGCATCTTTCATGATTTAAACCCCATCTCTGTCATAGCCTGAGATTTCAGTAAGTTTTACCATTTTCTCACCTGCTCCTGTGCCAATTCCTTGCCTCACTGTCTTCATACACCTCTTTTTCACACCTTGGTTTTGACCCTGACACTGCAGTTCTGATTCTGACCCCTGACTTTGTCACTACAGTTCACATTGTCCCCTTGACTATGATGCTTGTCTCACTCAGCCAAGCATTTGTTCCTGGACCCAGCTTCAGCTCAGGAGACTTTAACTAGTATTCTCTCTAGGTTTGTACTGGCTTCAAAAACAGAACGAAACTGGAAAAGAGGAAGTCAAACTATTGCTGTTCGCTGATGATATGATTGTCTACATAGAAAACCCTAAAGACTCATCCAAAAAGCTCCTAGATCTGATAAACTAATTCAGTGAAGTCTCAGTTTACAAAATCAATGTAGACAAATCAGTAACACTGCTATATACCAACAATGACCAAGCTTAGAATCAAATAAAGAACTCAATCCTTTGTACAACAGCTACAGAAAAAAATTAAATACCTAGGAATATACTTAACCATGGAAGTGAAAGAGATCCACGAGGAAAACTACAAAACACTGCTGAAAGAAATCATAGATGACACAAACAAATGGAAACACATCCCATACTTACGGATGGGAAGAATCAATATTGTGAAAATTGCCATACTGCCAAAAGCAATCTACAGATTCAATATAATTCCATTAAAATATCATCATCATTTTTTTACAGAACTAGAGAAAACAATCCTAAAATTCATAAAGAACCAAAAAAGAGACCACACAGCCATAGCCATACTAAGCAAAAAGAACAAATGTAGAGTCATCACAGTACTGGATTTCAAATTATACTACAAGGCCATAGTTACCAAAACAGCATGGTACTGGTATAAAAATAGGAACTTAGACCAATGGAACAAAATAGAGAACCCAGAAGTAAAGCCAAATACTTATAGTTGATTGATCTTTGACAAAGCATACAAAAACATAAATTAAGGAAAGGATACCCCATTTAATAAATGGTGCTGGGAAAACTGGCAAGCCACATGTAGAAGAATGAAACTGGATCCCCATCTCTCACCTTATACAAAAGTCAACGCAAGATGGATCAAAGACTTAAATCTAAGACCTGAAACCATAAAAATTCTAGAAGATAAGATTGGAAAACTCTTCTAGACATTGGTCTAGGCAGAGAATTCATGGCTAAGACTCCAAAGCAGATGAAACAAAAACAAAAATAAGTAAATGGGACCTAATTTAAAAAGATTCTGCACAGCAAAAGAAATATCAGCAGATTAAACAGACAATGCACAGAATGGGAGAAAATATTCACAAGCTATGTGTCTGACAAATAACTAGTATCCATAATCTACAAGGAGCTCAAATCAGCAAGAAAAAGAAAACAAATAATCCCATCAAAAAGTGACCAAAGAATATGAATAGACATTTCTCAAAAGAAGATATACAAACAGCCAACAAACATATGAAAAAATGTTCAACATCACTAATTACCAGGGAAATGCAAATCAAAACCACAATGAGACACCACTTTACTCTTGTAAGAATAGACATAATTGAAAAGTTAAAAAAAAAAAAGAAAATAGATGTTGGTATGGATGTGGTGAAAAGTGAAACTGCTACATTGCTGGTGGGAATATAAATTAGTGCAACCTCTATGGAAAACAGTTTGGAGATTCCTTAAAGAACTAAAATTAGATCTACTATTCAATCCAGCAATCCCACTAATGGATATCTACCCAAAAGAAAAGAAGTCATTATATGAAATGATACATGCACGGGTGTGTTTATAGCAGAACAATTTGCAATTGCAAAGGTAAGAACCAACCTAAGTGCCCATTGACTGAGCAGATAAAGAAAGTGTCATATATATATATATATATATACACACACACACACACAAATATATATATACATATATATATATATACACACACACATATATATGTATACCATGAAATACTACTCAGGAACAAAATAATGTCTTTTGCACCAATTCGAATGGAGGCTGGAGGCCATTATTCTAAGTGAAGTAACTCAGGAATGAAAAGTGAAATACTGCATGTTCTCACTTATAAGTGGGAGCTAAGCTACAAGGACACAAATACATACAGAGGGATATAATGAACTTTAAAAGGTGGAGGTTGTAGGGGGAGTGAGGGATAAAAGACTACATATTAAGTACAGTTTACGCTGCTCAGGTGATGGGTGCACTAAAATCTCAGAATTCACAACTATGGAATTCATCCATGTAACCAAAAACCATTTGTACCCCAAAAGCTATTGAAATACTACTAATAATAATAATGAATTTTAAAAATGTTAAAAAATAGACCTCAATTGCATGACGTTCAAGCATGAGTGATAAGACATTAGGAGGGAGGATATCATCCTGGGGTTCAGGATTAGGGAATGGAGTTCTCTATAAGGAAGTAAAATGGTGAGAAAAGCCACCAGTCTGAGAGGTAAGGTAATGCGATCACTTCACATACACAAGTTAGAGGGTACAACCGGACATCCAAATGTCTGATTGACATGCAGTCTGACTCGGACAGAAAGTCAGGAGGGAGGTCAGGACCAGAGTCAGAGCGGACAGACACAAAGGCTGTGTACTGTATAACTCTAGGGAGTGGCATTCATATAGACTAGAATGTAAAAGACACCCCCTGGAGTTGTACAAAGCTGCAACCATGGTCAGGGAGGGAAATATCACAGGGAGGGAATAAATGAAGCCAGGATGTAATGAAATTAAGAGCAAACCAGAAGAGCACAGGGTTAGGACCACACTTTAGGATAAATGTAAGAAGGCAGAAGAGAAACACAGTTATTAAAGGAGACATAGGAAGTAGTATCATTAGTCAAGTAGGGCTTCAAGGAGGAAACAATCAATAACCTCAAATGCTACAGAAGGGTCAAGGAAGAGAGAACCTAGAAAATAATTTAAAGGAATGTAGTGCAAAGAAGACTGACCCAGAAGAGAGGAATCAGGCCCTGAGTGTTGGTGTGGCCACTTAAGGGAAGCTTTTTCTCATCTGTGGCAGAAATAAGAGTTGTTATAGAGAAAATAATCATCTTTTATGGAATGTTTCTTTGTGCCAGGCACTGCTATAAGTTCTGTACATATTAACTCATTTATTCCCCCAATAACTTCATTGTAGAATTCCAATATTATCCCTATTTTACAGGTAAGGAAACTGAAGCACAGAAACCTGTGGACAGCCTAAAGTGACAGAGTCGGTAAATGGCAGTGCCAGAATCTGTCCCAAGAGGTGACTTGCCTGGTGTAGAAGGACCTGCTAGCTCCATCATTTTAATATCTACAAACTAGAAGGTTGCTATGTTTTGAGTAGAGAGTGACAAAGAGAAAAAATGATGATAATGAAAGAAAGGAGGTTCGGTGGTAAAAAGGGTGAGAAAAAAGATCACAAGCATTAAAAGCAACAGGATCAAATAATGATTGTTTCAAGAAAGATGAGAACTGTGTATATTGTTGCTGGAGGGAAAGGAGGCAGTGAAGAGGAAGAAATTAAAGATGCCAGATACTGGGGGAAATTGACAGAGCAGAATTCCAGAGAAGACAGTCTAGCATTGAAAAGGGAAATAACACCAGAAATGGTACAGAGAGACTGGGGGCAGAGGGCAGGGAAATGGGAAAATTCATGTCTGAGGTCCTTGCTTTTAGGAAATAAGAATTTAAATTGCAATCAGTTCATAGTAGACACAGGCACCACTGGATTTTTTTTCATATTTTTATTATATTATAGAAGTGCCATGTAGTACCACCATGTTGGCCAGGCTGGTCTCGAACTCCTGATCTCAAGTGATCCACGCTTCAGCCTCCCAAAGTGCTAGGATTACAGGCGTGAGCCACCGTACCCAGCCCTCAATTTTTTTATTTTATAAATATCTGCACTGAATATCTTTGCACATAAAACTTATTCTATATTTGGGATCACATTCAAAAACTAGAGCCCTCAAATGTGTGACTACTAAGTCAATTACTGAGTATAATTTCTGAATATCTCTAAAGCTTTTGACACTTCATATATTATTGTACATTTTTTACCTGCAATGAATAAGAACAACATTTTCCTATGCCTTTGCTAGAATAGATCATTTATAAACAAACAAAGAAACAAAGGAAAAACTTTGTTAATTTGACGGATGAAAAACCAGTATCTCATTATGTGACATTTTTTTTTCTTACTAGTGAGTCTGAATAAGCTTGCATATATTTGTTAATTATTTTTTCTACTTTGTAAAATGTTTTATCTTTGTTCCTATCTTTTGGGATCATAGTGTTTTTCAGTTTTACCAATTGTAGGAGTTATTTACATAATAAGGATATTAATATGTTCCCATTTTAAATTCCTAACTAATGTACTTTAATTTCATTCATTAGATTTATAAAGTTTATTTTATTTTTATTTATTTATTTATTTAGAGATGGGGTCTCACTATATTGCCCAGGCAGGAGTGCAGTGGCTATTCACTGGCACAATCCCACAACTGATCAGCATGGGAGTTTTGACCAGCTCCATTTCCAACCTGGGCCAGTTCACCCCTTCTTAGGCAACCTGGTCTTCCCCCGCCCCCAGGAGGTCACCATATTGATGCCCAACTTAGTGCAGACACCCAATCAGCCTATCACATGACAGCCCAGAACTCTTGGACTCAAGCGATCCTCCAGCCTCAGCCTCCGAGTAGCTGGGACTACAGGCATGTGCCACAACACCTGGCAGATTTATAAAGTTTATTAATGAAACTAGCTTTTCCTATTATTATAAAAGTAGTACAAATTCTGAGTATGGTTCTTCAATTCCTCTTAATTGAACGAATACCCTCATTGTTTTCCATTCAGTTTCCTTTTGGCTTATGTTGGTCGGAGTTAGTATCTGGGTTACAACAAAGAACTTGATAAAACCAGCAATTAAGGAGTGCAATAAAAAGAAGCTGATATACGTTAACCATCAGAACCATAAAGTTTCTGGGAATAAACTTACAAGCAAGCCTGGTAGATCTTTAGGAAGAAACCTGTAAATTTTTGCTGAGGCCATAGGAAAAAAACCTGAATGGAAAAGGAACATACTCTTTTTCTAGTGAGAAGAACTGACTGTTATGAAGATGTTAATATTCCCCCAAATAATTGTATAAATTCAATGCCAATACAATGGGATTATTTCAGATATGACAAGTTGGTTCAGATCTAGAAAAAAATAATATGTAAAAACAGCTGGAAACTGAAAAGTACAACCTAATGTAAAGCAATGACTGGTACAGAACCTTGTTTTTGCTGAGAAGAATAGACAAGTAGAGTGGAAGCGTCTGAAGACAAACTTGGATAAATATGGGGAAAATATGATAATGGTGGTATTTCAGATTGGTGGGGACAGGAATTGGTTGTTCAATTTGTGTTTTGGAATCATTGCCTGTGATTCACAAGCTGCCACACTCTGCTAGCTTCAACCTGACTTTGCTGGCTGCTCTTTTTCTGTTTCATTTATTTGCTTCTCTCTCTTCAACTAAGTGCACCAGAAATTGAATGGGGGCCTTATTCTTTTCTAGATTGACTTCATCTAGGACTCTGGCCTTAATACCACCTATACTAGTGGGTCTTAAATTTCTCTCTCTAGTCCTTACCTAACTCCTAAACTCTAGCTTCATACATTCAGCTGCCTACTTGACATTCCATTTAGGATTTCTAAAACTTAACATTTCTAGAATATAACGAGTAATTCCTCTTCCACTACAACCCCTCACTACCAAACACATACACTCATTCCTAAATTAGTAGCCTCTTTAAAATTTCTATCTTAGTAAATAACTGTCTACTAAGGAACTCAATCCAAAATCCTAAGTCATCTCTTAGTAATTTTTCTCTTCCTTCGACCTCCAAAATTCACTCTACGAGCACGTCAGTGGAAGAGAGAATAAGTGGGTTGTTAAGAACATGAGCCCTCAAATCAAACTATCTGGGTTCAGATCCTGGCTCTACCACTTACCAACTCTGTAATCTCAGGCAAGTTATTTATACTTGATCAAGTTGTCTCATCTGTAAAACAGACAATGGTTTTATCTAATTGATAGGGTAACAGGAGGAATTGTTGTTAAGAGGTGGGAATGGTAGTTGATACACATTATGTGTTCAATAAATGTCAGATATTATTTTTGTTTCCAAAATACATTTAATTTTTAAAAATATTTAAATTTTAATGTAAAATTTTAAATAAGTAATTTATTTATTTAAAAAGTAAAAAAATATAATTGTCCTAGGCAACTAATATCTACTTTCTGTCACTATGGATTTGTGTATTCCAAACATTTCATATAAATGAAGCTATTATATATGTGGTCTTTTATGACTTCAACTTGGTATAAAGTTTTCAAGCTTTTTCCAAGCTGTGGCATGAATCAGTTCTTCATTCCTTTTTTTGCCAAATAATACTACATTGTATGAATGTACTATTTATTCATTGTATGAAATTTATCTGCCTATTCATCAGCTGACAGACTTTTGGGTTGTTTGTCCTTTTTCACTATTATGAATATTGTTGCTGTGAACATTCATGTACAAATTTTTGTGTGGACACACACTTTCAATTCTTTTGTATTTATACCTAGGAATGAAATTTTTAGGTCAAATGGCAACTCTATGTTTAACTTTGTGAAGAACTGCTGAACTGTCTTCCAAAGTGGACACATCATTTTACATTTCTTCATACACGCAGTGTGTAAAGATTCCTATTTCTCCACATCCTTATCAACACTTAAGAGCTACATATTTTTTAAATGACAACCATTTTAGCCAGTGGTGTCTTACTGTGGTTTTCATTGCATTTCCTGATGGACAATGGTGCTGAACATCTTTTTATGTGTTTGCTCGCCATTTGAATACCTCCTTTGGAGAAATGTCTATTCAGATTATTTGCCATTTGTCTTTTTGTTAGGTTGTCTTTTTGCTGTTCTAAGAGTTCTTTCTATATTCTTTTTTTTTTTTTTTTTGGTGCTAAAACCTGGGATTGAATATATATTTTTATCAGATAGTTGATTTGTTAATGTTTTCTCCCATTCTGTAGGTCATCTTTTCATTTCTTGATGATGTTTTTTGAAGGACAAGAATTTTCATTTTTATTAAGTCCCATTTATCTGTTCTTTGGTCACTTGTGCTTTTTGACATCTCTAAAAAACCACTGCCTAATCCAAGGCCACAAAAATTTGCTCCTATTCTTCTAAGACTTTTATAGTTGTACCTCTTATATTTAGATCTATAATCCATTTTGGGTTAATTTTTGTACATGGTATAAGATGGGGCCTTTCTTTTGCGTGTGAATATCCCCTTGTACAAACACCTTTTGTTGAAAAGACTGTTCTTTGCACCTTTGTTGAAAAGATATCTCTGCTTTGAAAAATCTGATACTTTGCTCTAATAAAAAGAGGTAGGATGACAATGGGCATGTTTTGGCCTCTTGGCAATTTTCTGACGTGATGTTGAACAGTTGTCACGGTGTCATTGACATTATTTTTTTTTTTTTGAGACAGAGTCTTGCTCTGTCGCCCAGGCTGGAGTGCAATGGCGCGATCTCGGCTCACTGCCAACCTCTGCTTCCCGGGTTCAAGAGATTCTCCTGCCTCAGCCTCCTGAGTAGTTAGGATTACAGGCATGTACCACCATGCCCGGCTAATTTTTGTATTCTTAGTAGAGACGGGGTTTCACCATGTTGGTCAGGCTGGTCTTGAACTCCTGACCCCATGATCCACCCACCTTGGCCTCCCAAAGTGCTGGTGTTACAGGTGTGAGACTCTGTCTCAGTTTCAATGGGAGCTCCAGGGCAAAAGGTGCCTTTATATAAGTTAGCAAAAAAGTACCTTGGCTGGGCAAATGAATCACAGTAAAGTATCTCTTCTGGCCCCGTGTGTTGCTAGGGGAGCAAGGTCTAGAATTCAGCATTCCTTCATCCCCTTACCCTGGCATCTTTATATAGTGTACACACTGCATAATCATTTACAGTGGTCCTGGTTTCCATCTTCAGAAACATTCCAAAGTGAGTTGTGAGGTCATCTAAACAGGACTTACAAAAGAGTTGGTAAAAGCTACCCGACTCTATTGTAAGAGAATGTTGGAGAGGCAAGACAGAGGATATCTTTGGCGAGAGCTGTGCTGAGAGCCTAACTGCCTTCAGGGAGGTAGGGTGGGGGACACCTCTTTACCTCGAAAGTGACATTTCCAGAAAATGTCTTATGTGTTCTCTATAATATGATAAGGGGACTGGAGTCTGACACAGACCTGAAAAAATATATAATGGCTCAAACCGCTTATAGTCACAGAGTAGAGGGGACATTGGATCAGTGTTTTGTGGACCAGACTGAGCCATGAAGGAGCAAGTCAGACTGGAGCTGTCCAAGATCCTGCTTCATCTGAAAGGGTGAGGAGGCCTCAGCACAGAGAGGTAAGCGTTTTCTGCTAGAAACTCAGGTGCTACCAAAGGAATCTGAAAAGACCAGCTGGAGAAGATACATTTCTATTTTTCAAAGGATCTTTCGTGTGAGAGATCTCCAATGATGTAGAA
>NW_016107331.1:2483591-2521028 GCF_001604975.1 Cebus imitator | reverse complement strand
AAAAAAAAAAAAAAAAAAAAAGGGAAGAGGGAAAAGAAAGAAGAAAGAGAAAGAAAGAAAGAAGAAAGAAAGAAAGATCAGGCTATAGAAGAAAGAAAGAAAATAAAGAAAAAAGAGAAAGAAAGAAATCTATAGACATGTCTATGAAAGAAAAAATTAGACTTAAGCTTCCCCTGGTCTGAAGAGTGCCAGCACCAGTCACTTGATCTGTTTCCTTATCTCTTGTTTTCTCCCTCACCCACCTCCCAACTCTACATAGGTTAGAAGTCACTTCCCTGCAGATAGTGGAAGGGAAGAGAGAGCAGGGTAAAGAGAGAAGCAACCAATTTCTCTCCACTTCCCACTTCAGGCCCAAGTAGGAAGAGACACTTTAACTTTACATCTATGTTTCAAGTTTTAAGGATTACATGGACCTACACAATTACTGACCTAAGCATCTTTTTGTAATTAAGTGTCCAAAATATATTTTGTTAGCTAGAATCTACATATCTAGACCTCTATCTACCTGTGTGTGTACATATCTATATACAGCTGACTCTTTAACAATGCAGTCAAAAGTCCGTATAACTTTTGACTTCCCCAAAACTTAGCTACTAATAACCTACTGCTGACTAAAAGCCTTACAGATAACATAAACAATCCATTAATATGTATTTTGTATAGGTAATATATTGTGTATTCTTACAACAAATTAAGCTAGAAAAAAGAAAATGATATTCAGAAAATCATAAGACAGAGAAAATATGCTTATTATTCATTAAGTGGAAGTGGATCATGATAAAGGTCTTCATCCTTACTGTCTTCATGTTTGGTAGGATGAGGGGCAAGAGGAAGAGGAGGGGTTGGACTTGCTGTCTCAGGGGTGCCAGAGGGAAAAGAAAATCCACATACATGTGGACCTGCACAGTTTAAACCATATATATATGTATATATGGCAATTACTGGCCTAAGTCTTTTTTTATAATTAAGTGTCCAAAATACACACGTAATATGTGTACACATATATAGGTACATACACACACATATGATAGTCTAAGCCTAAAGGCAGTGGAGAAACTAGTTCATTTATGTGGTATGGAGGGGGGAGTTTGGTAAGTGGTGGTGATGGGAAAGTGAATTTGTATTTGTTTGCACTCTCACAGTGCCACTTATTCAATGTTTCCTGAGCTATCAAAATCAATAAAATGAAGTATGAAAGGTAGCCAGGTCTCTTTAAGTCCGATACTGCCATTTTAAGAATCTTTGTAAAAATAACTTTGATTCTGCTAATACTTTAAGTAGTCCCCTGAAGAAACAACTGTACTGTAATTTGAGCATTAATAGCGGTAATGCGATTTCAGCATGGCCTCACTTCTGTCTTAATACCGTCCCAAACATAGCATCCTTTTCTATATTGTTTTGAAGATCTTATTGTTTAGGGTTCTTTGAGTTCGGTTTTAAGAAGTCAACATTTTTTTATTTTTTTAAATTTTTTTGTAAGAAGTCAACATTTAATGAAATTAATGCAGCATTGGAATATATTTTCAAAGAAATCTCCACATAGTTGGAAGCCATCCCATATAATTCCATCATACTTGATTATAACATGAAGAGAAACAAAAAAGTTAATCATGACATAGAAACAACTTCATGTCAAATAATGCCCATGAATGAACCAATTCAGCAAACTGAATTTGCTCAGCTTATTTGAACATCCATAAAGGAGACCTAGCAACAACAGTATTTCCATATGCCAGGTGAAACCCTCAGAGGGAATAGGCCTCAGTTTAATAATGAAAGGGAAAGGAAAGGGCTGATAATTATTCTGTCTAAACAGTGTTTTGCGGCCTAACATTGATTGTGTCTTGAAATCTCCTTTGGGAAGGGAGTAGGCAGCCTTTCCTATGCTTTCACGAACCTCATGCAAATTATTTAAACATTTTTGCAATTATTTTCCTGAAACTGAGTTTTGGCCCAATGCCTAGAAACACTGAAAAGTGACATCACACTGCACCCAGAGATGCGGGTTCCAAACAATTCTCTGGGGATCCATACAACTAACTGTCTTGGAGTCCGATTTCCATATCACTGTGTAAACATTTGAGACTATTGGTACTTCTGCTTTTAGAGAGGCTCAGATAAGGACACCACAAGTAAGCAAACGTTTAGGCAATTTAATTCTAGTTATCTTGCTATAACTTGACTGTATGTGCAGTTTTTAAAAGGTCCCTTCTAACTATCCGTGTAAAAAATGTTTCTGTTGGCACTTTCTTAAATCCTTGATGTGTCTATGACCCCCCTTCTTAATGTTAATCACAGAAAGAAACCTGTTCCCCTTTTTCTATACCCTAGACCTTATATCTGGTTATTCATGAGGATAATTTTATAATTGATGCAGCTGACTGGCCTAAAAATGATGACCCTCTTTTGTACTATTACTTCATGCTGAGGACAAAGAGGATACAGGAAAATTACTCCTTGGCCCAGGAAGTTTATTAAAATGCTAAATGAAGGTCTGGCGGCAGCTCAAAGAACTTTAAATAACCTTGTGGTGGAAAACCTCCAAAACCTCTTTTTACCATCAGCTTAAACTAGGCTGGCTGTGACAAAGAGTAAGAAAATAAGTAGTTTCAAAAGTGCAAAAACACCTCTATTTTTAAAAGGTAGGTCCATCCAATGGTTGTGGGCAAATGCAGCGCAGCCTCCTGAGGGATGATGACGATCATTCATTGTAACGTAGGTCTGCTGGGTTCACAGCCGGTCCTCCGCAGACACTACACGTCAGGCGTGGACGTCGTTATGCAGAAGGAAGTGTAATGACGCTGTGGCCGATGTAGTATTCTCTCTTTTTCATCAACGCAAAACATGCTACTGACACATTCTATGACTAAAATTCCACAAAGCATTAAACATAAAATTACATGAAGTAGAATGACAGTTTCTATTTCAGTGAATTCCATTGTACCTGAGGGCTGTAACTCAACGTGTGGTTTTGGCTCCGTGTGGGCTTGCTGGATCCTTGTGCATTCAACAAGTTGCAGATGATCTAAAAGATGAGTCTCCAGGGCAAAGGAGTTGAGCTGTGGTTTTTACAAATGGTTGCTGGGATATTGGAAACTCTTATGTTCAGGAAATCACAGGGGTCAGAACACTATACACAAACCGAACGAGAAGAGAAGCTGACCTTTTCATGGCATCCCAGAGAGAACAAAAGAGGTGGCTTTCCACTGCTTCAGAGGAGCCCAGACAGCAAGGAGGACAGCTCTCTGCAGCGCTGAGGTGGAGCTCCTCCAGTCCACGTTGCACCTGCATGCCTTGGTTCCAGCCTCCCTTCCTGCCCCCAGATGCATGGCCTTGGTGAACCCAGCTTTTCTCCTTCCAGCCCCAGAAGCAGTCCTCACTGGGGGATCCATCACAGGGATACCTCCTTCTGAAGCTGTTCCGTCAAACCCTTCCTGCCACTGAATTCTCCAGGTCCAACCTTAGTCAGGAACAACTTTTTAAAAACTGAGCCCAAAATCTAATATCAAACTGCTGGGCAGCTAGCAGAATGTGTGCCTTAATTCCAATACCCAGACTTCCAAAGCCTGCTTTCACCCCATTCACCAATCTTTTAACTGCAGCCCTGCTATCTTTCTTGTCCTTGTCTTGGTAATTCATCTAAAACTTATGAGTCCATCTAAAACTTATGCCCAACTTGTTCTTAGGGTTTAGTCCCTAGGCTGCTCTTGAACCTCAGGCCAAAAGCTGGAACTCTCAATCCTGAATGTCCAGAGCGCTGGGGTCTTCCTAAGTCATCATGCCCCAAGGCTGACAGCTGCTACTGCACTGCAGCCGGGTCAGATATTGAGCTCCTTTGCTGTTGGACTGAACTCCTTTTCAGTTCCTGCAGCTGGGTCTGTGCTCCCACTGCCTGCCAGCTTAGTAGGCAGAAGTAGGAACTGAGCCTGACCTTCCAGGTTATCCTGCCTCCCTCAGATTAACTAGGCCATCTTAGGCAGGGTCCCAAGTCACAAAGGCTTGAGCTCAAGAGGTGGCCTCCTCCCTGCTGCGCACTAACTGAAGCTGGAAGAAGAATTCACAAATGCCTGTGCTGAGATTGAGGCTCCTACCATTGTAACTCCTTTGCTTTTCAAGTCTTATTTAGGACCATTGATATGACATATGCTATTTACTGATCAAGTTGAGACTCCTATTACGCAGCTATCGAAAAATCTTAATTTTGAAAAATACTTTATGTTTTAGGAAAATAGTCATGATTTAATGTTTGAGGGGAAAGCAGGATGCAGAGCTATATAAAACTGGATGAGCTCACTGTGGCAAACATCATGTGGGATTTGGTTGCTCAGCATCTAAACTCCCTTCCCAGGTTTGAAGAATTTCCACCACGTGATTTCTTCATGTGCAGTGAAGGCCCCTCACCTTTAGAGAGGCAAGAAATTAAGAGCTTTTCTGTTACTGCTCATTTACAGCTGGGGCAGGCATGGAGCCTGGACTTGATCAGATGCCCAGACTCACCTGGAATTGGAATTAAGAATCAGTGACCCATAGAAGCAAGAATAGTGGAAACCACATCCCGTCAGGGAGAGCAACGATGGCTCCAGGGCAGGAGGGACGGCAAAGCCAGTCTCAGTGTCTAGGCCAGCAGTGGCAAAGGTGTAGGCTTCAGTGAAAGGTCTTTATTGCGGCAGCATGGGAGCCATGTCAGAATAATTCCACGCACAGTCTCCAGCCTCTAGCCCTGGCTTATCAACTTCCATTTGTTACTCCTACTGCTACTCTTCTTCAGCACTGCTTCTCCAGGCTTCTCTGTGAATTTCCCAGCTACCAAACACCTTCAATAAATTCCTTTCTACTGAAAGGAGTGACAGCTTATTATGTTGCTTGCAATTAAGATTCCTGACTTAATATACCAATGTTATTTAAAATGCAAAGAGAAAAAGAACTTTTTGAGACAGGTTCTTGCTCTGTCGCTCAGGCTGGAGTGTAGTGGCACAATCATAGCTCACTGCAGCTTCAAACTCCCGGGCTCAAGTCACCTTTCCACCTATGCCTTCCAAATAGCTGGGACTACAGGCACGCACCACCATGCCCAGCTAATATTTAAATATTTTTGTACAGACAGGGTCTCTCTATGTTGCCCAGGCTGGTGTTGAACTCCTGGCCTCAAGCAATCCTCCTGCCTTGGCCTCCCAAAGCACTGAAATTATGGGTATGAGCCACTGCACCTAGTCTACACAAATGTTAATACTTATTATCTTGGACAGGTGCAGCAGCTTACACCTGTAATCCCAGCACTTTGGGAGGTCAAGGTGGGTAGATCGCCCAAGATCAGAAGTTTGAGACCCGTCTGGCTAATGTGGTGAAACCCCAACTCTACTAAAAATACAAAAATTAGCCAGGTGTGCCTGTGGTCCCAGCTACTTGGGAGGCTGAGGCAGGAAGATCACTTGAGCCTGGAAGGTGGAAGTTGCAGTAAGCCGAGATTGCACCACTGCACTTCAGCCTGGGTGGCAGAGTGACAGTCTGTCTCAAAAAATAAAAAAATTAATAAATAACAATAATTATGCCAGGCGCAGTGGCTCGCACCTGTAATCCTAGCATTTTGGGAGGTCAAGGCGGGTGGATCATGAGATCAGAACTTTGAGACCAGCCTGACCAGCATGATGACACCCCTGTCTCCACTAAAAATATTTTTAAAAAATTATCTGGGCATGGTGGCACATGCCTGTAATCCCAGCTACTCAGGAGGCTGAGGCAGGAGAATTGCCTGAACCTGGGAGGCTGCAGTGAGCTGAGATCGTGTCATTGCAATCTAGCCTGGGCAACAGAGTGAGACTCTGTCTCAGAAATAAATAAACAAATAAATGAATTAAAATAATTATTATCTTTTGGTGTGGAAAGATTACAGATCATTTAAATTTTCCTTTTTTTTCTTATGTGTATCTTCTAAAAATTTTAGTAAAATGATATTACCTTAATAGTCAGAAAAAAATTAAGTTTTAAAATTTGAGATTTCTTTAGCTCCCTATGTCCTTAATTGTTAGAAAATGATTAACTTGATTATTCAAGTGGAATCCATTTTTGCTTCTATCAGAATAAGGTATCTGACGACTTTAACTTTGACCCGGGCAAATCATAGGAATTGGAGTAAGAGAAATGCTATTGTATTTTACCAAACAAACAAGCAAACAACCCTGAGACTAATTCTTTTCCTTTCTTTCTTTCTTTTTTTTTTTTTTTTTTTTTTTTTTTTTTTTTTTTTTTTTTTTTTTTTTTGTTTGAGACAGAGTCTGGCTCTCTTGCCCAGGCTGGAGTGCGGAGTGCAGTGGCATGATCTCTGCTCACTGTAAGCTTTGCCTCCTGGGCTCAAGCAATTCTCCTGCCATAGCCTCCCAAGTAGCTGAGATTACAGGCACATGCCACCAAACCTGGCTAATTTTTGTATTTTTAGTAGAGACGAGGTTTCGCCATGTTGGCCAGGCTGGCCACCCGCCTTGGCCTCCCAAAGTGCTGGCATTACAGACATGAGCTACTGTGCCTGGCCCTGAGACTAATTGTTACCTCTCAATCCTAATATAGACATATTTCAAATTTGTTTTAGAACTCGAGAGTCCTTTGAAAGTTGGTCTGAGAAAAATGGACTATGTTTAGGGAACTTTAACATAATCCAGAGAAATGAGGAATGTCATCTTAGCGTAGTTTCTTGGCTTCTGATAACCAGACATCCCCACAGTTTTGTAAAAACTAAGAATAATAGTCTAGAATACTAGGGTATTGAACCTCTCAGTGATTCGTGCCGGTGGCCTACATGGTTACCAGTAACAGAGGGAATAGCACAGAGAAAAACGTATAATAATGTCCTTCCTTAGAACAAAAGCCTAGCTACCAAGAAAAAATGAAGACTGCCATTGTTAGGAAGCGGAGATAGTCTTGCTTGTCCCTGTGAGAACACCCAGTTTTTTGGTGTTCCAGCTTCACACTAGGAGACTGCCTACTTTTGACCACGAGTGAGAGATTAAAGTTACATCAGATAACAGTCTCCTGCCATTCCATCAACCGTACCGAGAAAGAAGTCAAGGGAACTCTGCAGATCTGAACCAGTTGTGGCCACTGAGTTGCTGCGACCCTCAGAGTGTTGAGACTGCATTGGTCATGCCACCAGAAGCAGCAACACATAGTGGAGAGGAAGGAGAATGGAATTTAGTCCAACAGACTTAGACTAAAATCTACACAGGCCAAACATCCATCAGCTAATTGCATGAGTTTCTTGCCTCCTGAGCTTAAGTTCACTACCTACAGAATGCAGATAAAAGACCCATCTCATGGTGTTAAAGGAGATAATGTATACAGAACTTCCATCACAGTGGCTGGCTTATAATGAGTACTCAATGAATTTAAGTTCTTTTCCATCTATGATCCCTTTCCCTCTTATTTTTCTGGGAAAAGCTTTATCTTTGACAAATACTGACTTCAGATAAAGTTTTTACAATCAATAAGATAGTTAAATTCTTTAAATCTTTCAACTCTTGTAAGAGGCTGTAGTTACCTTCTAACTCCTTGGAAAGAGATGGCTTGCCCGAACCAGGAGAGATTGTTGCTAAAGGGAAACATTCTCAATTAGCTTAGCAAATATGTTATGTCAACATTGCATGCAACAGATGGGTTGTCATTTAACATGTAGGAATCAGCATTAAAATTTAGGAAAATGGTATTAGAGTTCATGGGGTTGAACAGTTCGACAAAAAAAAAGAAATGACATTTGCTTGGTGAGCAAGCCAAGCTTCAATAGATAATCAACACTTTTTCTGTTTATTGAATAAGGGAAATACTCCATATTGAGCAAAATGCCCTCATAAATTGATTGGGTGTGGATAATTAGCTTGGACATTAAACTATAGCTTCCCATACCCTCCCAAACATTACTTTTCTTGCCAAGGTGTAAATGGTACCCTAGTCTTCGTTTGAGAAGATGACACAAGAATAGAAGTGTGGAAAAGGAAAATCAAACTGGAAAAGAAGCTGTGTCCAAAAAAAATCAATAATTTTGCTGCTGAGAAATTGCTACCATCCTTATCCAAGAAGGGGTGGAAAGGTCAGACCCAGCTAACTTGTGTGATAAATGAGTTTATAAAGTAGCCTGTATCGGGAGACTAATTTAATTGGCTTCTTCAAGTGTGATAATACTCCACACTTCCTACAGATTTTTTCCTTTATTAAAATCTTAAAATTAAGCTAAGTGTAAGGGACACCTTGTATACCTTAATGATATAAATAGCACCAACTACTGCCAGGGCATAAAAGAATTCATTATTATTATTACCAACATTTGACCACAATATTGAAAACAAAACAAGGCATTTCTTCTTCTTGACAGTTTAGACAATCCAAGTCATACAAGGACAAAGAAAATATATATTTGCTCTATTTTCCCTCTGGGATATTTGGGCCCTCACTAAATACCCACTGTTGTTGCTCCCAAATTACAAATTAAATAACCAAGCTTAAATTTAAATTAGGGAGTTTGTCTATACACTTAGATGTGCATTCTCGGCTTTAAAACTCAGTTTCTCTTATCTGTCCTAGGGTAAAGTTATCGGCACAGGTTACATTGCTCTTGCTGTTGCTTTCTACATGAAGAAAAAGACATTTGTGAGACAATGCCAATTTTAAGCACAATTTTACACAAGTTTCCCACCTCTTTTTTCAGAGTAGTTGGTAGATAGAACAGCCCTAGATTAGGAGCACAGTAAAAACAAACAAGCAAAACCTACAAAACAAAGAACCGGAAAACATTTAACCTCCTAGAATGTTAAGAGAAGGGATAAAAGCCAACAGAAGGTTAAATCCTCATGAAGTTTTCATGGAGAACTGTGTGGGTACATAAAATAAATGAGCCTGAGCTTGGAACCTGCCAATCTAATTTGATTGAGAAACAAGGGGGAAAGATCCAATGCAGCATTGGGTCATGTGTTCTGGTGGTAATTGAGAGGGATGGTAATAGATGTTATACGAAATAGCCATCCAAAATAAATAAGAGTTTAAGATCAAACAAGATTAGGAAATTCTGTATTAAGCAGGGTGAAACAGTTTTTTCTCTCCAATTTTTGTTGTTTTAAACTTCAATAATCATCCAAGCCTCTCATAAGGTACGCTGAAACCTTTAAAAGAGTAACAATAATGGTAGAATTCTTCCTGTTCAAGGAAAAGCTAAGTTTACACATTAAAATGACACTTCCCTAAGATTTCCAGGCTTTTTGTAATGAGTATGAATTACTTTTTCATCAGGGAATAAGAAAAAACCCTCTCCTTTTCTCCCCATTACATGTAATCCAATAGTATGCCTTGTCAGCTTTCCCTCCAAAGTCCATTCTGAATCCAACTCCTGCTTACTGGCTCCCAAGACCACATCTCTAGACACAACGACCCCCTATAAATGGTCACTTGGCCAGCCTTCCTGCATCCCTCCTGTCCATCTGATTGATCCTTCCCAGAGCAGCCAGCTGGAGGAATCTTCCTGATGTGGAAATCACACATATCTGCCCTGCCGGCAGCCCTCTGCAGCCCTCTCCTGCACCAGGATGCACCTATGCTGGTGGTGGGAGCCCTCCAGGACCCCACCATGTGCTCTGTGCTGGCAGCCACTCCGCCCTTTGCTCCAAGTGTGCTGGTCACCAGGGCTTCTCAGGTCTCCACACAAACCCAGCTTTTTCCACTTGGGGGACTTTGCTCTTGCCTTGCCTTTTGCTAAGAATACTCTTGGCCAGGATCCCCACCGACTGCCTCAGTTTCACTGTTCAGATCTCAACGTACTTGCCACCTACCCATACAGCTGTTCCTTGACCATCCATTTAACTAAAGCAGCCTCCATCCATTTAATCTTCATGAAGGCATATTGCTGCCGAAAATGATCATAATTAGCTCTCAGCCCACCAATCACCTTTCTTTACTAGAATATGATCTTGATAACTAGGATTCTTATTCAGCTGTGTCCACAGTGCTTAGAATGAATCATAGCACATAGTCGGTGCTTAAAAGATATTTGAAAAGGATGGGAGAAAGGGATATTTATTTAATTTTTTAAAACTTCTTTTTAAAATGTAATGTAAATTGACGATTCATAATTCTATATATTTATGGGGTACAAAATGATGTTATGATTTTGTTAAAACATGCACTCTGAATGAAGAGAACCCCCAAACAGTCTTTGTGTGAGCTGTTTATTCAACCAGGTGCGGATGGGCTGAGGCTGAAAAAGGAGTCAGCAAAGGGCGGTGGGATAGGAGTTGGTTTTATAGGTTTGGGGTGGTCAGTGGAAAGTTACAGAAGTTACAGTTGAGGGCGGGATTTTTTGCAGGCTGGGAGGGGGTCATAGGATATTGTCAGTTACAAAGTCCAATGGCCCTATCAGTTGGGGCAGGAATAACTAACAATAGAGAATGTCTTAAAGTTAAGTAGGCACCGCAGGTGTTGATCATTTCTTTCTCTTTTCATGGTCTTCCAGTTACTTTAGATTTTCCAGGAGCTCACCTGGAGTGTCCGTGCAGGTCACAGAGGTTAGCATGGTGTCCATGGGGCTGTCAGTCAGCCTAAAAGACCTTACACGTTTGTGAATTAATGTGAAATAATTAAATCAAACTAAGAAACATATTCATCACCTTAAATACTTACCATGTATTGGGGTGAGAACATTTGAAATTTGCTTTGTTAGCAATTTTGAAATGTATGACACAGTATTGCTAATTATATTTACATGCTGTGCAATAGATCTCAAAAAAAAACAAAACTATTATTCAACTTCTTTCTCCTACCTGAAATTTTGTATCCTTTGACCATGATCTCCCCATTCTCCCAACACCCCCAGCTTGTATAACCACCATTCTACTCTGCTTCTATGAATTCAATTCTTGTCAATTCCACAAATAAGCGAGAACATGCAGGATTTGTCTTTCTGTGTTTGATTTATTTCATTCAGCATAATATTCTCTGATTCCACTCACGTTGTCACAAATGACCATATTTCCCTCTTTCTTCAGGCTGCATATTATTCCATATTGTAAATATGCATTTTCTTTATTCATTCATCTGCTCACGTACACTTAGGTTGATTCTGTAACTTGGCCATTGTGAATAGTGCTGCAATGAGCATGAAAGTGCAGATTTCTCTTTGACAAACAAATGTCAAACATTTTGGGTAAATACCCATAAGTTGGATTGCTGGATCATATGGTAATTCTATTTAGTATTTTAAAGAACCTCCATACAGTTTTCCAATGGTTGTACTAATTTACATTTTCACCAAGAAAGGAGATATTTATTTAGCACTTAATATGACACACTGCTAAAAGTCTGATCTTCCACATAGACTTGTCAGCTACATGTCATTCTCATTTAGCAGAAAGGGGAACTAAGATTAAGAGAGATTAAGTGTCTTATTGAGGGTATCACAACTAGTTCCTTCCTTTATGTTATACCAGTAAAAAGCTAGGGAAAATCTACTTCAAAAGTTTTACTTCATAACCCCCAAAATCTTAGCAATACAAATCTCCAACCCCTAATAACTGCACCACAACAAAGCCTGCATTTTCTCTCTTTCTAGTTATTGCAAAATACATTGACATTTTATTTATCAGACACTTGACTGTTCTGAATAAGTGATTTTTTTCAGATAACTAAAGCTTCCCTGTTAAATGTCAAAACTTTTTTATTTACATCAGGTTCAGTAAGATGTTTCTAAAATGTACTCTATATTTCTCAGTCTTCTTAAACAGTTTATTTAACAGAATTTAATGTTTTCTGAATAACATGTGGTAATTTTTAGAAACATCAGCTATTATTCTGGACAAAAAGAATTTCCTATTCATCATAATAGAATTGGCTACGTAATGTGCAGGGCCTAGTTCAAAATGAAAATGTGCAGCCTCTTGTTGAAAACTTATTAAGAATTTCAAGACAGCAGAGAATTAAAACAGGCACAGGGTCCTTTGTGATTGCACAGGCCACATACTATGCAACTGACCTTGTATCATGTCCACATAGTGTCTTGCACATAATAGGAATTCATAAGCATTTACTAAATAATAACTTTAAGACCTAATAAGTGCTGTAGGGCTCATTTTAAAAAATTTCTTTTAAATAATTTTATTCTTTCTTTTCTCACGGAGCATAGAAAACAAGGGCCCATTTCTTTAAATGAATTCAAATGTAGTAAAATTAATAACAACATTAATTGAATTATGTGTCAGGCTTTACATGTGTTGTCCTCAGAAAAAGCTTATGAGTTTCATTTAGGGTTTTATGGCTGTATATAACGAACTCAGTTGGAGCAGCTTAATCAAACGCAGGTTTTATTTTTATACACTTGATAAGGATCTAGTATCCAGAACGTCATTTAACCAAGGGGAAAAGTTCTGAGAAATGCTTTGTTAGAAGATTTCATCATTTTCGTGCTTTCTTTCATCATGTATGCAAACATCATACAGTGTACTGACACAAAGCTAGGTGTGTAGTACCGGTTACTACACACCTAGGCTATACGTTATAACTGTACTGCGTACTGTATAATTGTAACACAATGGTGAGTGTTTGTGTATCTAAATGAATCTAAACATAGAAAAGGTATAGTAAAAGTATAGTATTTTTAAAATATAATCTTAGGGAACCATAATGGTATATGCAGGTCCATCACCATTAACTGAAACATTATGTGGTTATGTGACATGGCACAGGACTGTATACGTCTAATAGAGTGGAAAACAGATGTTCACATAGAAACTTGTTTACAATGTTCAGAGCAGCTCTGTTTACAATAGCCAAAAAGTAAAAACAACCCAAATGTCCATAAACAGATGCATGGATAAACACAATGTTATATATCCAAACAACGGAATATTATTCAGCTATAAAAAGAAATGACATACCGATATGTGCTACATGGGTGAGTCTTGAAAACATACTGAGTGAAATAAACCAGAGACAAAAGGCCACATATTATGTCATTTCAGTTACATGAAATGTCCAGAAAAGGCAAATCTATAGAGACAGAAAGTGGATTAGTGGTTTCTGGGGCCTGGGGAGATTGGGAAATGCTTAGTAGGTATCGAGTTTCTGTTTGAGATGATGAAAAAGTTCTGGAACTAGATAATGGTACTGATTGTGCAATGTTGTCAATGTTGTGCAATGTTGTAAATGTATTTAATGACACTGAATGGTATACTTTAAAGTAGTTATAATGATAAACATAAATTTGTTATGTATATTTTACCATAATTTTAAAAAAGGAATGAAGTACTGACATATCATACAGTACTTCATGGATGTAAACGTACAACATTGATGAAACTTGAGAATATTATGCTAACTGAAAGAAAGCTGGTCACAAAAGGCCACATATTGCATGATTCTATTTATATAAAATGTGCAGAATAGGAAAATCCATGGAGACAGAAAGTAGATGCATAGTTGCCTAGGGCTGGGGAAAAAGGAGACTGGGAGAGACTGCTAAGGAGTTTGAGTATTTTTGGGGGGTGATAAAAATGTTCTGGAATTACATGGTCAAGATGTTTGCACAACCATATACAGATATCTGTGTGTGTGTGTGTGTGCATAAAACCACTGAATTATACACCTTAAATGATTGAATTTAGACCGGGCATGGTGGCTCGTGTCTGTAATCCCAGCACTTTGGGAGGCTGAGGCAGGCAGATCTCCTGAGGTCAGGGGTACAAGACCAGCCTGGCCAACATGGTGAAACTCTGACTTTACTAAAAATAAAAATTAAAAAATATTAGCCAGGCATGGTGGCACGTGCCTATAATCCCAGCTACTCAGAAGGCTGAGACAGGAGACTCTCTTGAACTAAGGAGGCAGTGGTTGCAGTGAGCCAAGATCATGCCACTGCACTCCAGCCTGGGTGCCAGAGCAAAACTCCATCTCAAAAAAAAAAAAAAAAAAAAAAAAAAAAAAAAAAAAAAAAAAAAGAATAAAAAAAAAAAACAAAAAAAAAAAAAAAAAAAGGGATTGAATTTTAGGTATGTGAATTATAATTCAGAAAAAGCTGTTACATACAAGAGAAAAAGATCCAAATATCAGTCATGACATTTTGAAAATTTGGGAGTTTGGAGGCCTTTTTGCTCAATTTCCGGGTGCTACAAATATACCTGTTGATTGATATAACTGCATAAGGGACATTCAGATAAATGAGCTACTTCTGAATAAAAGCAAGAAATTCAGACAGAAGAGGCAAGGAGAGAGGGGAATAGTTTCTTTTATTGGAGTCTTTGTCTCTGCTTCTCTGATTTCTATAATGTCCTCAGAACTCTCTTTTGGCCTTTCTAAGTTCTAGAATTCGATTTGAGAAACACTGGCCAAAGACATTTGGTAGAGCCAAGATAACAAGTATCAGTGCCTCATATTTAATCTAAAGGACTATAACAGGTCATCTGAAGGTACTGCAAAGGGTCTAGAGTTGTTTGACACCCTTGTTGGAGACCTAGTGATGAAGAGAGACATGTTGAAGAAATCTAATTGCCTACAGATGTTAAATGCTTTTGTAGATAAATATCTTGGTTCTGTACTTTAAAAATAAAGCAACCTGCAAAGTCATTCACAAGATTCATATTGAGGAACTTGAACAAACTGAAGCCCAGTGATATTGCTAGAGACCTATAGCATATGAAGAAAGAGAAGAGCTCAAAGAAGTGACTCAAAAACATCAGCATCACCACTTATCATGAACATAAGCTTCTATGTCAAAGCCAAACTCAGAGGAGAGGACCCTGCCATCAAGAAGAGAGGCGTTGACCAGAACAGAGTTTTCTTGCTACCTCAGAAGGAGTGGGTTGCTTCTGATGCGGGACATTCCGAATTTTTGCAAATTATATTTAGGGCCGTTTGAAATTATGTCACAAAAAATCATAAGCAAAGTCTTCGTGGACAAAATGGAAAGAACACAAATTCTGAAACTACATCTAAATGTATTTTTAAAATCTTAATTTCAAAGCTTATTATGTAAGGGATTTGTAACTGGGTTTATGTTATTACAGTGGTGCCACTTTCAGCTGATGAATAGAAATACTTGTCCTTTTTATTTTGGTCATGATTAGGCTGAAATTAACTAAGCTTTGAATTACACAATCCCTTTTGAAGTTCCTCCTTCATCAAATGCTACTGCCCTGTACCTCCAAGAAGAGACTGAGGATGGGAATTCCTAATTCCATGGAGCTCAACAGAATGATGAGAGTGGAAGTTCCACAGAGGGCTTCTTCTCCAGTGCAATCAGGATGGGGAGTCGGTTGGTTAATGAAAGATGGTGGTTAAAGAGATGGATCATAACAAAAAACATAGATACACATAAAAATGTTTGTTTTAAATTAAAGTAACTGTGCCCAGCTTTTGATATAAGGCCCAGGCTTTTTATTATACTCGAATGTCGGTGAGTTGATTGGAGTTCTGCTTCGTCTTTCTTGCGTAAAGTGAACCCATTATACAACCTCTACTGTTTCCAGCTCATTTAAAGGGAAGCAAAACCTGAAAGATACTGTTGGACAAGCTGAATCCAGAATCCTTCAAGAATTTTATAATAGCCTTTCTGTTTTAATCATTGCCCAGCAACTCACTTTTATTGAGTCTTGCCAAAATATTTAACCAGGTTTTCTAAAGGATGATCTTGATTTTCGCATTCATATTTCATATATTTATATAGTATTTAACTTAATTTACTTATGAATAATGATAAGTTAAGCTGTTATGCAACAGCCTGGGGAACAAATAAGCTCTGTCTGGATAATTATAGAACTCAGATATGATAGCACTCAGCTAGAGTGGCCTTCTAGCTGTGGTGCTCAGAGTGCAGTGGGTATCAATCACTACGTTTCCCCTGCACGGCATACTCACTCTCAGCAATGTGTTAGGGCCAGTTGGAACTGCTCTGCAGCACCAGATCTGTACTCCCTCCTTTCCTCTTCCCCACTGTTGAATGTTCACTTGCAAGCCCTCCTTCCTCAAACAGCTCAGCTACTGGTGGTGGCCAGGCAAGACCTGCCCTGCTCAGTGCCTCCTAGGTCTCATGGCCCACTGGCTGTGTGACAACACGTACCCACGGAAACTGGTCATCATCACAGTATTGCGGCGTGACTGTTCACTTTACCATGCCCAGGGATGATCCTGTAATCTGTGGCTGGGTTGGCAATGTAGTTCTGCAACATAAGAGACTGTTCTTCAACCCTGAACACTAGATCCAGATGATAATGCTAGCCCGGAGCCATTTTTGCTACCATATATAAAATGATTTTGTTGGAGTCTCAGGATGATATAGTAGGAGGTACAAAATACAGCAAAAATCCCCTTTGGATGCTCCCTCAGCCTAGCCAACTTCACATTTTAGAGAGCTGAACTTCATCATTGCTCTAATGCATTTCCCTAGGGAAGCCCTTCGAGGCATATTCACCGAATCATGACAAACTTGATATCATCTCATATCTCCGTTGACACCTGTATCATTTAAATTGGAAGAGTAAAGTCAACTTCCATCGTGTTATCTACCAGAGTATACGGCCTTACCCGTCCTAAAACCTGGTGTTCACCATAGTCAGTTCCATAGAATCTCAGCCTCCTTTCCCTTCCTTTTTAGCTACCTTGAATTTTGGGGTGGTGGTGGGAGATGTACCGTTTTTGAGAGGTTTCATGTAAAAACTAAGGGAAATGGGAATCCAAAGTTCAAGTTGGCTGAAATTCTCAAGAACCCCTAATATTAAGAACGGAATAGAAATTCAAAATGATGCATCTATAGTAGAAAAGGGGCTAAAAATGAATAGAAGTTACACATTTCAGAATTTTTGAGGAGTAATAGCAGATTTTGAGAAAATAAAGTCACTTGGAAAATGTGCATGAAATAGTTAAACTGAAAGACCAGAGGCTGCTGGGCTGGAAGTAACTGAGTCAATGGGTCTGGAGGGCCTCATGCTACAGCACCATTACAGAAAAAGAACCACTTCCAGGTCACAGGTTAGGGTTGTGCTAATTTTAGGGTGCCAAATCCTTTTTCCATGTTTTCCCTTTGCCTTCTTTATCAAACCCTCTTCAAATGAGACCAGGATTTCGACATTGTCTCATGACAGGTATCACTTTACATTGATTGGCTTCATGCTTGTACACACTTCTCATGTTACCAGAGAATGCACCTCCCAATTGCTTAGATGTTTGTCCATCTTGAGGGGAAATTTTCTTCCTTTGCATTGTTTTGGTCCTTATGAACTACAAACTCTCTAGCCTGGTTGTTCCTGGCAGTAGCCCTGTGAAAGTTCCACTTTTATTTCTGAGTGAAGTGCCTCCAAAAATGTTTCCTCACAAGATACTTCTCTCCCAACCCACCTCCAGTTGGACTCAATTCCTTGGGCCTCATTTGGTGCCTTTCAGGGCTCTCATAAACCTGCATTGTCACACATACCTCAGCGATGTGTTCAAACGAAGCCATCTCCATTCTCTAGCTGGGTCTATGCACCTACAAATTATCCACTGATTGTATAACACACCTAGAAGCTGTCCCTTTGTCTGCATGGGTTAATTGACTAAACACTGACTATACCAAGGCAACTCGCAGTTCCCTGTATTAGTCTGTTTTCACACTGCTCTAATACCTGAGGCTCGATACTACCTGAGGCTGGGTAATTTATAAACAAAAGAGGTTTAATTGGCTCACAGTTCTATATGGTTGGAGAGATCTCAGGAAAGTTACAATCATGGTGAAGAGTGAAGGGGAAGCAAGGCACATCTTACATGGTGGCAGGAGAGAGAGAGTGCAGGGGAAACTGCCACTTTTAAACCATCAGATCTCATGAGAACTTCCTCACTATCAAGAGAACAGCATGGGGCAACTGGCCCCATGATCTAATCACCTCTCAACATGTCCCCCCTACTCCATACATGGGGATTACAATTTGAGATAAGATTTGGGTGGGGACACAGAGCCAAACTATATAATTCTGCACTGTGGCCCCTCCTAAATCTCATGTCCTTTTCGCATTTCAAAACCAATCATTCCTTCCCAACAGTCCCTCAAAGTCTTAACTCATTCCAGCATTAACCCAAAAGTCCAAGTCTTAACTCTTATCTGAGACAAGTCCTTTCTGCCTATGAACCTGTAAAATCAAAAGCAAGTTAGTTATTTCCTAGATACAATAAGAGAACAGCCATTTAGGTAAATGTTCCGGTTCCAAATGGGAGAAATTGGCCAAACAAAGGGGCCACAGGTCCCATGCAAGTCTGAAACCCAATGGGTCAGTCATTAAATCTTAAATCTCCAAAATAATCTGCTGTGACTCCATGTCTCACATCTAGGGCACACTGATGCAAGAGCTGGGGTTCCAAGGCCTTGGGTAGCTCCACCCCTGTGGCTCTGCAAGGTACAGCCTCTACAGATGCTTTCACCAGCTGGTGCTGAGTGCCTGTGATGTTTCCAGGTGCACAGTGCAAGCTATCAGTGGATCTACCATTCTAGGGTCTGGAGGACACTAGCCCTCTTCTCAAAGGTCCATTAGGCAGTCGTCCAGTGGGGACACTTTGTGGGGGCTCCAACCACACATTTTCTTTATGCAATGCCTTAGCAGAAGTTCTCCATGAGGGCTCCACCCCTGCAGCAGACTTATTCCTGGATATCCAGGTGTTTCTGTACATCCTCTGAAATCTAGGCAGAGGCTCTCAAAGCTCAACTCCTACTTTCTGCACACCTGCCAGGCCCAGCCATGTGGAAGCCATGAAGGCTTGGGGCTTGCACCCTCTGAAGCCACAGTCCAAACTGTACCTTGGCTCCTTTTAGCTATGGCTGGAGCTGGAGTGGCTGGGATGCAAGGTACCAAGTCCCAAGGAGAGCAGGGGGTCCTGGGACCAGCCCAGGAAACCACATTTTTTCCTCCTAGATCTCCAGGCCTGTAATGGGAGGGGCTGCTGCAAAGTCTCTCAAATGCCCTGGAGACATTTTCCCCATTGTCTTGGCTATTAACATTCAGCTTCCTGTTACTTATGCAAATTTCTGCAGCTGGCTTGAATTCCTCCCCAGAAAACGGTTTTTTATTTTCTATCACATGATCAGGCTATAAAGTTTTCAAACCTTTTTGCTCTGCTTCCCTTTTAAACGTAAGTTTCAATTTCAAACCATCTCTTTGTGAACACATGCGACTGAACACTCTCAGAATCTGCCAGGTCACATCTTGAATGCTTAGCTGCTTAGAAATTTCTTCCACCAGATACCCTAAATCATCTCTTGCAAATTCAAAATTCCACAGATCTCTAGGGCAGGGGCAAAATGCCACCAATCTGTTTGCTAAAGCATAGCAAGAGTGACTTTTGCTCCAGTTCCCAATAACTTCTTCATCTCTATCTGAGACCACCTCAGCCTGGACTTCATTGTCTATATCACTATCACCATTTTGGTCAAAACTATTCAACAAATCTCTAGGAAGCTCCAAACTTTCCAACATCTTCCTATATTCCTCTGAGTCCTCCAAACTCTTCCAAACCTCTGTTCATTACCCAGTTCCAAAGTTGCTTCAACATTTACAGGTTATCTTTATTGCAGTGTCCCACTCTGCCAGTACCAATTCTCTGTATCAGTCGCTTTTCTTTCTTTTTTTTTTTTTTTGAGATGGAGTTTCTCTCTTGTTACCCAGGCTGGAGTGCAATGGTGCAATCTCTGCCTCCTGGGTTCAAGCAATTCTCCTGTCTCAGCCTCCTGCATAGCTGGGATTACAGGTGAGCACCACCGTGCCCAGCTAATTTTTTTGTATTTTTAGTAGAGACGGGGCTTCACATTGTTGACCAGGGTGGTCTCGATCTCTTGACCTTGTGATTTACCTGCCTCGGCCTCCCAAAGTGCTGGGATTATAGGCGTGAGCCACCGCGTCTGGCCCCCTTTTCATACTGTTAGAAAGATACTACCTAAGACCAGACAATTTATAAACAAAAGAGATTTAATTGACTTCCAGTTCTGCATGGCTGGAGAGGCCTCAGGAATCTTACAATCATGGCAGAAGGTGAAGGGGAAGCAAGGCGCATCTTACATGGTGACAGGAGTGAGGCTGCAAGGGAAACTGCCACTTTTAAACCATCAGACCTTGTGAGAACTCCTTCACTATCATAAGAACAGCAAGGGGGAAACTGTCCCCGTGATCCAGTCACTTCCCATCAGGTCCCTACTTGACAGGTGGGGATTACAATTTGAGATGAGATTTGGGTGGGGACACAGAGCCAAACCATATCACTCACACCCCAGCTTCCAGGAATCTAGTCACCAACATATTGTTCATATGTGTGGTTCTCTGGTAATTTGTGGAAGAAGGTCAAATCACACAATGTCAGTACCTCACTGGAGACATCCATGTAGATACCTCTTCTCTATCCTCAGGACATTGCAGAAAACTCTCCTCTGACAGCTAACCCTCCCCCAGGCTTTTTCCAGCTCTGCCTGCTTAGTATGCGGAAGAGCTACCTTCAAACAAAGCCCTAAGCCTTCCTTACACTCTGGCTTACCAAAACATCTTTTCATAAAAGACTGGGTCTCTACCTACATGGAAATTCTCTACTAGCAGAGATACAAAATTGAAAGCTTTCTTCAACCAGCTCCAGTTGTACCTCTGATTTCCGTGGGTCAGCCGACCTCTGCTTTGCCCACAGCTCCAATTCTTAACTGGCTCCCTCCATCAGGTTCTACTGGGCCCTGGGCTGCCGTCACGCCTCTTCTTTGTGGACTTCTGATTTTTGGCAGCCTTCCATCTCTCCCTTTCTAGGCACCTTAACCTTGACCATCACATACTGCTGCCTTAATACATTCTCTGATAAGATTTATCAGCAGTAAAACTGTCACTCAAACAAGACTGCAAAGTAACTCTCCTGGGGTATCATTCTTGGTACAAAAGAAACTTAGGAATTTCATTTATTTTGCAGTCATTAGCTTTTCTCCTCCACCATCATCCAGGTTATCGCTAATGCTCTCCACAGCTCTCTCCTAGGGTGGTCTGGTATGGTCCTGGATTTCATCCCCATTATCTTGCTTAAACGCTTTAATTATCTCAGATTCAATAGCCAACTCTTGGCCATTTTACGTTCTTTAGGGGAAACCATAATAGGATTGTTCTTAAACTTTAGGCTGCACAAGAATGTCCTGGAAAGCCTGTTTAAAAGGCAGTCCCTTACAGTTTTGATTCAGTAGATCTATGGTGTGACTGAGGAAACTGCCTTTTCCTCTACTACACCCAAGTGATTCTGAAGCCAGAAATAGGAGCCTCATACTCTTCCAGTGCCCAAGTGGGCCATTCATACTACTGCAAACCAAGAGATTTTAATAGTTATGCATTTGTTTTAATTAAAATTTTTTTAAACCCTATACACTAGCAAAAGCATGATTTCATAGATATTGCTTAGAAAGCTAAGTAAAAATGTTGAGTTAAGAGCATGTGGGCCACCTGTCTTCAAACCCTAGCTCTCCCATGGGTAGACCATTTAACTGCTCTATGCCTCTGTTTCTCCATCAGTAATATGAGATCCATAGCACCTAACACAGAGAATTCAAGAGTAAATGAGATAATGTACTTAGAACAGTGCCTGGAACAGAGTAAGTACTCAAAAAGTTTAGGTATTATTGTCCCATGTGCATTACCATATTTAAAGCATTCCCTTATTTTTTGATGCTTTATATTCTTGAGAATGTTTGTGATTCCTGAAAGACTTGATTATAAAGGCAGAAAATCCATGTATAATAAAGTAGGAGTAGCAACAACTTTGCATATGTTTACTACTTCCCATGGCCTGTTTACTTTGGCCTTTTTGTTTTTACATTTCTCCTAAGACTGACTTTTTTGCTATTGTTGTTCAAAATGTCTTCCTATTCTAGACTACTGAACTCTGGCTCAAACAAACATGACCATTCTCTCACACCAAAAGCAGGAGGCTCCGTAGCCTTCCTATACCGTTCTCATCGCCCTGATCCTGAGGCTACATGGCACAGCCTGCGCAGGTGGGCATCGGTGGTTGTCTTCAGCTTCTCTTTTTCACTGCCACCAAAAGAAAAGTATGCGCTTAGGTTGAAAAAGAAGAGAATTACTAAACACAAACTTGTCAAGCTCTAAGAAACTCTCAAGTATTCTTCGGAGGCCGAGGTGGATGGATCACGAGGTCAAGAGATCGAGACCATCCTGGTCAGCATGGTGAAACCCCGTCTCTACTAAAAATACAAAACATTAGCTGGGCATGGTGGCACGTGCCTGTAATCCCAGCTACTCAGGAGGCTGAGGCAGGAGAATTGCCTGAACCCAGGAGGCGGAGGTTGCGGTGAGCCGAGATCTCACCATTGCACTCCAGCCTGGGTAACAAGAGTGAAACTCTGTCTCAAAAACAAACAAAAAAATAACCCTGCGAGTCTCAGTCAACCCTCCAGACAGAAAGCCTTCACTACTCTGTTGTACTTCTTGCCTGTCTGAACTTTCTGATCTTGTGATTTGGAGTTTACCTTGGTAGTTTTCCTGACTATGAGGACTCCCTTTCTCATATTTGGATACTGCCAAGACTGCCTGTGAGGTGAGGAAATGCCACATTTCCATGGTGACGGTGGGCCGCGGTGTGTACTTTGTTCTGTCGGTGGGTGGCAGGGTTGGCCCTTTGCTCTTGGGCACTGGAATCTCCACTGAGAAGCCTCCAGCTGCGCAAGCTCTTTTGTCCATTTGCCTTTCTAGCCTGTGAAGCCAGATACCTTCTCCTGAATGTTTGAGTCCTCATTGGTTCAGTGGTGACGTGTCTCATGGGATTGCCATCAACCTCTCTTTTCTTATGTCTGCTCTTTGGTCAGTTTATTTTTCCTAATCTTCTCGATGTATACTTCAGGTTGATACACTGCATAGGGAACCCCGGAGACTAGGCTGCTATTCCATGCGGTTAGTAGGGATTCCGGCAAGCACCCCTGAGGCCCTGTCAGAGGTCCAGTGTTTTACTACGTCTTTCGCAGTTATCAAGTTTTCTTAAAATCTGCATATAATCTACTTAAAGATGTCAAGGCTGTTTCTGCTTTATTCTGCAAGGGACAATTTTTGGTTTTGCAAGTTCTAGTATAGGTGGGTGGTGGCTATGGGAAAGACTACACATCACAAAGCAAACCTATTTCTGGATAATAGCAGAGGAAAATTTTGCAGATTCCATGCTGGCTGGTCTAATATTACAGCTTTGTGTAACTGCAAATTAAGAAAAGCAGTATTAAAGCTACAGATATGCCTTTATTTCCCCCAGCTTTTATTTTGAAAGATTACAAAGCTACAGAAAAGTTCCAAGGACAGTAAGATGAACCTCCATCTAACCTTTATTTAGATTTCCCAATTAGTAACATTTGCCTTCTGTCACTGTACATATATATGTGTATTTGTTTATGTATATTTATATAAGCTTTTATATACATATACATTATTTTGCTGACACTTTTCTCCTAAGAATAAAGACATTCTCTTACATAATCATAAAACTGGAAATTTGACATTATATGATAACATTATATATTATACAGGCCATATCTGAATTTCTTCAATTGTCTCTTCAACCTCCACCTCCTGGGTTCAAGCGATTCTCCTGCCTCAGCCTCCCGAGTAGCTGGAATTTCAGGCACCCGCCACCATGCCTGGCTAATTCTGGAATTTTTGGTAGAGATGCGGTTTCTGCTTGTTGGCCAGGCTGGTCTTAACTCTTGACCTCAGGTGATTTGCCTACCTCAGCCTCCCAAAGTCCTGGGATTACAGGCATGACTCCCCTGTGTCTGGGCTCTTCAGTCTCTTTTAAGCTACATCAGTTCCCAGTCTTTCTCTCTAGTTTGCAACATTGATATTTTGTTACTGATGTTTTGTTTGCAAAATGTTTCTCAATTGATTGGTTGACTATTTTCTCATACTTAGATTTAGGTTAAACTTGGGTTTTTGCAGGAGGGGCCGATTACATTGTGTGCATCAAATTAGGGACCTCTCAATGTGAGTTTGTACCTCATTGGTGGCACTAAGTATGTCTCTTGGTGAAGGTAGTAGCCACCAGATTTCTACATGGGGTAAATTTGTTTGAACATTTCATTTCTCAGTGTTTTTTTATGCAATGATTTTAGCATCCATTAATAATTTTTGATGAAACAGTAATTATACTGTTGTAAAATAATCATTTCCTGTTTCTATTATTCTTTCAACATTTATTAGTTGTAGACTCTCCTAAAAGCCTGAACATTGGATAATTGTACTCAAAAGCAAAATGGACAGAGAGGGCTAAAGCTAAAGATTCTGCATGCATTGTTTCACTCATTCTTATAAAAGTCTGCCAGGAAAATACTACCTATATTTTATTGAGATTTTTAAAATTGTTATTAATATGAAAATACTAATATATAGATACTACACCACAAATAGACATTCAGGATTGAACACTCAAGAATATTCACAGAGAGACAGAAGCTCCCAACAGGGCCAGAAGTAACATTTCCTTTATCTACATCTGATAAAAATATTTCTGCTTTAGGCTGGGTGCAGTGGCTCACTCCTGTAATCCCAGAACTTTGGGAGGCCAAGGCAGGCAGATCACCTGAGGTTGGGAGTTCAAGACCAGCCTGATCAACATGGAGAAACCCCATCTCTACTAAAAATACAAAATTAGCTGGGCATGCTGGTACATGCCTGTAATCCCAGCTACTCGGGAGGCTGAGGCAGAAGAATCGCTTGAACCCAGGTGGCAGAGGTTGTGGTGAGCCGAGATTGCACCATTATACTTTAGCCTGGGCAACAAGAGCAAAACTTCATCTTAAGAAGACAAAACAAAACAAAATATTTCTTCTTTTAGGTATGTGTATGTCTATGTGAATTTAACCAGTCCTTTAGCGATGTTAATCCAGAAGCACACAGCATGTATTGGATAGTTAAATACACATTAACTGCTTAGCTCACTTTATACCAAAGTTCTCAACTGACTTCCACTTAACCAACTTGCCAGATTCACAGATGCTCTCTGTTCCCTCTGTGAACCGAATTTTCTGATGTGCACAGCATGCTGGGCACTCGAGGGCAGTAACTACTCTCCATGTAGACAAGGACTTCTGCTCCCACTTCTGCTGTTGTTTACTAACCAAGAGTCTGCTGTGTTTGTTTCCAGGCCTGTTTGGGCTAATTAGACTTGTGATTGTAGTATTTTAATTAATTAAGCATATTTTAATTAAATATTATGAAAATAGTCAAACTAGACAAGCAGAAAAGAGTATAGTTCTTATTCTGAAACTCAGAGTTGAATGCTCTGGAAAGTCACAATTTTAAAAAATGACTATTACAATAGGTGTTAGCAAGAAAAGTTTAAAAGACTAGAACAGGAATCATAAAAAGCCCAACATGGTCTAGATTCAGAATGCCTCAGAAATGTCTGATTCAATTTAGATAAATTGAAACTGGAGAGAGATGTGTTATGGATGTGATTTATGCAAAAAAAGACTTCAAAATAGATTTATACTAGAATAGAGGGGAGGTCTTGACTCTCCATTTAAATATTATCAAATGAATTTGTGTGTGCCATGTTATTATAGTTTTTAGAATTTGGGACTTTAACCAAATATTTTGATTAATTGACTCATTACTGATTTTGGTCTTATCAAATATGAGCTTCTACTGTAAAGATCTCATTCTACGATCATTCCTCATTAAGGTTTCTGTATCTTTAAAAAGTCTCAAGTTGAATAATAATTTTAGATTCTGTAAAATATATATATATGTATTTGGACTAGGAAGACCCAACTAACCACTGCAGCCAAGCTTCTGGTGCTCAGAACAGACAGTGGAACACAGCAGCTCCCCACCAGTAAGATGATCCCTAAACACGATGTATACGTGCTGAACATCCCTTAGGAATAGCAGAAAACATTCTTGGACTTTACATGCTACTTTTAGATTATATGTTATGTGGTACATATTATTTATAGGTGAGAGTTTCTATTGAATTTCTGTATTTCAGGAATGGCTATCATATCTTTTGAATCTCCCTAAATACCTAATACTCTTCCCTGCTTTTTCTAAATTAGACCTTGGAAAAAATTAGCTGAGAAGATAGTATATAATAGTTCAATACTGCAAAAACAGAGAGTCCACAGGCTGTCTAGTGGGTGTACCTCTGTAGCGCTTTCCTCTTCTGACATGAGCTCCAGCTTTTATTTGGCTTCTGGCTGGAATTGCTACTTTACCACCTATCTAAAGCAGGGCAAATTGCCACTGTTCATCTCATAGGCACTAAATAAATATTTGTGGGTAACTTTTTTTTTTCTTCACTTTGGAAAAATATTAAGGAGCTCAAATGACATCTAATAGCCAGGACACAAAGACCACACTCAGCAGCTAGACTGCCCCATGTGTGCAAGGGGTCCTAGGAGGTAAGGGGAGGTAGGTCCAAATGACCCCTACTATGCTCTGTCCTCTAAGTAAATCTGTAGTACAGAACCAATCTCTCCTCCAGGGGCTAGAGAACCAGCCTCACCCTTTCAGATGGCGAATGCAGCTGAGTACAAAAGCATGGGCATCAGAGCATAAATAGAGCAGTGTCATGTCACATTATGTCGCATCGACTTTGGTAGAGTCCCACTGCCGCCTGAATCTACTCCTGACTCCTGAGGCTGACATCTGAGCCCAGAGACTCTATACCTGCAGTCCACCTTCCCAGCTTTGTCTTACGGCTCTGGTAGGTATACATGCTCCAGCAAAATGGGAACTGCTCTTCCCAGATATGCCCTTGTCTTTACCTGAATTGCCTCCCCCATCTCACTCAAAACAACCTCATTTTTCCCTATTAAAATCCGATGTCACTTTCCCTTGAAGCCTTCTTTAACATCTTTAACCCATAGTCATCTCTCACTCCTTCGAACCCTACTGAGCATATTCTGACCCTTTGTGCCGACTTTTTACCGACCTCCTTACCTTCTCTGGGGGCAGGCACTAAGTTTTACTCAATTTGAATTTTCTGCAGTTCCTTGCCTAGTCAGCACCTTGCACACAGAAGGTGTTTAAACTTTAAATAAATGTTTGATAGCTGTTAGTTGAATTATGTAAGTTTTGACTCTAGAACCAAGTAGTGTCATCCTGGAAGAGTTTAAGAAATATTTTTAGGAGCTAAAAGGTACATAGATTTGGAATGAGAATATTCTACTCTAACCGTGAAATTCTCCAAAACATAATTCAGATAGACTATTTGACTTCCAGAGATGCTTCATATGTATGCTACAAATAAGTTTAGTGTTTATTCCAAGCCAATTTTTACTTATTGGACACAAGGAAAAATATTATTTCTTTGTCTTGACATTTTACAATTTCTGTCTTCAACATTTTTGACTCACATTGCTAATTTAATTTATTACTAAAATATCAATAGTCTTTAAAAATTATTTACAATTGTGTCTATATTTTTTGGCAGTGAGTGCTCAAATACACAATCCTAAAGATTGGTACTTCAAATAAATACAGGGAACTACTCCTTATATGTAAGGCATTTCTATAATTTATTATTGATACATTCTATAATGATGTATCTATTTCCTCCTTGCTTTTCTGCCACAGAGTTTGGTGGCAGGCAGCTGAACAAACACTAAAGAACTTTCCCTATTAACTTTATTCTGCTGTTCATGATGGATTGTGAAATTGACAGCATTATGGATCACTCAGCATCCTCCCCTCCCCCTTATTTTTTCTAGTACCTTGTTCTGTTAAGGCTGAGGGCATTTCAAGGTGGCTTCAGTGCATTAAATATGTGTGTGGTCTGACTACAGTACCAGGATGGTATACACTAATGATCTCATTCCAGATTCTGGCTTCATTTTTATCTCTTGTGTGTGCAGTACACTCTGCTAGATCATGATCAGCAGACACATTCCAGGTTCTGCTCATCTTGCTAATTTCCACGTGTGCCGTCCAAGCCAGTGTATCTCTTAGGTTTGGAGGCAATTTCTCTTAAATGTGGTCAAGTAAGATTTTTGAGCATCTAAAAATGAAACAAATGGCTTAAAACTACAATAGAGACAAAGAAATACATTTTGTTGGCTTCAGAATAATAACTGAACTTTACTACTTAAATGAAAAACTGCTGCTCTATGATGTTAGGAGAAACCATAGTTACCTCTCTCCAAAATTCTGGCCCAACAACGACCTATGAAAGAAGATCTTGTTCTAGCCTGTCATACTCAAATACTTTTAAACAAATGACTGGGGATTCTGAGTGATATATAAAAGGTGATCAGTATTTCTTTGGCTCAGTGCCCGTTCATGTAAACATAGGAATTTAAGTCTTTAATCCGTCTCTTTTGTCACCTTGGGGTTTGCAGAGCTCTCATAATACACTGAGGACTTTAGGTTTGCAATTCCTCCTGCCTAAAATGTTCTTCCCACAGATGTGTACGTGGCTTACCCTTTCATCTCCTTCAGGTCTTTGCCCAAATGTTCCCTTCCTTCTCAGTGGGAGGTTACACAGGGGCAAAGCTTGTGTCTATCTTCCCTCCCCGCTTCCTTTTCTCCATAGCACTTATGACCACTGGAATGATTATATATTTTTGCTTATTAACTGTCTCCCTCCACCACTAGAAGCTGCATGAAGGCAAACATTTTTTGACAGTTTTATTCAATGCTGTGCGCCTAGCCCCTACAAGATGCCTAGTTCATAGTAGGCACTCAATCAATATTTGCTAGACAAAAATGATGATTTTAGTTTCTTTCCCCCCACTTTATTTTCTCCAGCCATTTTTCTGAAACATAAATCTGATCATGTTACTTTCATGCTTATAAACATTCAATAACTCCCCAGTAGCTACAGAATACAATTCAAACGCCTCCGGTTGGCATGCAGAATCACAACGCACCTCTCTAGTCTTTCCTCTTAGCGTTTATCTCTGGTGACCTATAAGGCAGACACATGGAACCCTTGACATTGACCAAAACTGCCCTGCTCCTCCCATCTCTGTGCTTTTGTGCACACTGCTCTTTTCACCTATAGCAACCTCACTACCATTCTATCTGAACAACTCATGATCATCTATGAGCACCAGGTGAAACTTGAGCTCCTCTGAAAAGCTTTCCTCCTCCGTCCCAGGCAGAGTCAACTTGTCCCCATCTGGGCTCCTACTTTTATTATATTTATTATATTAAACCACAATGACTTTTACATCAATCTAATAGCACAGATGACACAGGGATATAGTTATTTATGCATCTTTCTTCTACTACTAATCTGTGATATTTTGCATAATAATTAAGACACAGTTGGTGCATAATCCCCCTTCCTTCATTTATTCTCAGCCATGCCTCAAAACTGAGTCTGCTCCAGGTATAACATAGAAAATCTTCAAGAACTGGAAACAGCTGATAATAATCTTTGAACCCTGGTAGGTTCTCTAGAGATTGGCTGCAAGAGTTTTGAATGGAATGTTGAATGAATAATGGATGAATGGATGGGTGGATGGATGGATGGACGGATGGATGGATGCATGGATAGACAGATGGACCACCAGAGGCCAAAGTTCTAGGTACTTTGTTATGTCACCTCCCTTTTTGGAAATGCTACTTTTATGCAAAACTGCTTCATTGCCTTTGTTTCCCACATGTACAGTTATACCTTCATGTGCCCAATTGATGATTCCACATGATTCAGGGGACAAAAATGATTAACTGAAGACAAAAGTGATTAGCTTTGGGAGCTAAATGCTATGTGTAAAAAATGAAAAAAAGAGAGGTTGATTTAGGGGCCAGACTGAAAAGCTGGACAAAAAAGTTAAAGATACTGTGGACGAAGCATCAGGCTTGCTTTAACTTCTGAATGTATTACTCAGTCTTCAGGGAATAAACAATGAGCAAAGAAAGTTAGAGTTAAATGCATTGGAAATTGTTTCATACTTGATTCTGAAAAAGGATTAAAAGTACTTGACATAGAATGAAGTGATTTTTTCAAGTAGAGGACACTGTGGAAGAAAGGTCACTGAATGTAGCTGAATACACGGGGACTGCCATAAATCATGTTAGCAATTAACACACCCAGTGTTCTATGCCTACCAGCAGTGCCCCGTGTTTGAAAGGAAGGTGTAAATCCCTCATCCAGCACCAAGTTTTGCAATCCTACGCGGTAAAAAAGTTCCCTTCTAAGCCCATGCAGGGATCAGAATATGACCGTAGTGAATAGCCTCCATTTTATTCTGGTTATTACATACGTGGGATGAGAAAAGCAACAGCATCCACAGTGCAAGATCAAGTGACAGTAGCCTTCTAGATGTGCCAGTGGTTTCCACATATGACACGTGGAGCCTGTGGCCCTTGACTGTCCTTTACTCCAAGTATCTCATCTCCTACCACTTGACCCACTCAAGTAGACTTCTACTCCAACACTTGGAACCCAGAAACTTCTCCCTTCTCATCTACCAATCCCCAGCTCCCGCTGAACCCATCCTCTTTGTGACTTGCAGGATCTTGCCTTGAGAAAACAATATGATGTTTATGGCAAAGAATGTCAGTTTTCTTCACCACCTTGCCTTCTTCCTCATAATAACAGAAGGCCCAAGTTTTATCGCGGGACATAACTTGCTCAGATCAAAGCCTACATTTTGTTGCCTCCCTTGCAGTAAGATGTGCTTTGTGACTAAGTTCTGGCCAGCAAGATGGGGGCAGAAATGGCATATACAATTTCTAGGTTGTTTCTATAAAAGGAAAGAGTATTCCATTTTGCTGACCAGAATGTGGGCATAGTGACATTGTCCTGAACCACGTGGATGAGAGCAAAGCAGCAAGATAAAAGGAGCTTGGAGCTGCCGCCGACTTCTCAGAGCACAGATGCCCACGAGCTCAGCCTGAAATACAAGAGAGAAACGACTTTGATTGTGTTTAAGCCACTGTTATTTTGGATCTCTGGCACAGCAGCTAAACCCATAGCCTAAGTTAGACAGTCCTTCACAAGGTGACCCGCCCACCAAACGTGCTTTTCCATCCTTGTTTTACAACTTCTTCTGTAATCTCCACCCTTCGTACTCAACTGTCTGTGTACACGGAACTTCTTACCTTTTCCCAAGCAAGGCACTCTTTTATGCCCTGTCTGTACATGCTATTCTTTTCAAATCAATATCTCAACATGTCAAGCCCTCATTCAACTTCCAAGGCCCATCTTAGACACAGGACTGCTGGTCTTTTTACAATCACAGATAATGGTAATGATCTGCTTTACCGGTCTGTGCAATATATTCTCTCCTTGGCCCTCTAAGTTCACGCTCTCCTCGTCTCCATCCTGCTCTATACCCTGTGGGGCTGATGTCTACAGACCATAGAGCCCAAACCAGAGTCCTTTGTCCCCTGGCTTCCAGGTGGAGTTGGCCAATGGAAGTCGGGAGACGGGAAGGTAGGGAGAAAGAGATATTAAGGTGTTTATTTTCCCACCTTCCTCTCAGCCAGGCCACAGTTTGGCAGGTTCTGGATTTCTGGAACCTGGATAAGGCCACAGCTTCTCTCCAGCAGCCCTGGCCCATGGCTATAGGTCTCACCAGGCTGGCGCAGCACCAGCTTCTTGGTATTGCTGTTCTCTGGGTGCTTCATCACGTCTGTGGTTTTATTAATCTTAGGTGTTCATTAATAAATGTTTCTACAATTAAATACTCTTCAAATTACCTTTTTGAGTGTGTCATCTATTTCCTCCTGGGACCCTGACCTATACTATGCCTCATTAGACTGTCACCAGACTATGACAACCTAGAGGGCAAAAACCAGGACTAAGATATTTTCCATCCCAACGTCAAGTTCAGCACCTAGCTCATAGTTTTTGCATAATAACTCTTTGTAGAGTAAAAACTATTTCTGTCCATTCAAGATTCTTACATAATGTCCCAAAAGAGAGGACTGTTGACTTTTTGCATAATGTTTAATTTACATAAATGTACGTTGTGAATTGAAACCCTCACTTTAATTTCAAATGAATGTAAAATTCTTCTCTCTTTTCCTTTTTATTTTATTTTTTTGAGACAGAGTCTCATTCAGACATTGCCAGGCTGGAGTGCAGAGGCACAGTCACAGCTCATTGAAGCCTCAACCTCCCAGGTTCAGGTCATCCTCCCACCTCAGCCTCCTGAGTAGCTGGGACTACAGGTATGTGGCACTACACATGGTTAATTTTGTGTAACTTTTGTAGAGACGGGGTTCTGCCATGTTGCCCAGGCTGGTCTCAAACTCCTGAGCTCAAGTGATCTGCCCACCATGGCGCTCCAAAGTGCTGGAAGTACAGGCGTGAGCCACCACACACAGCCTTCTCTTTCCTTACTTACGTAGTCATGTACAAGCTAAATTTCACTCCAGATATCCACTTCCAGCTTGCTTCATTTGCTTATCTGATATCTTATATTAATATCTTCTAGTCAGCTATATCTTCATTTAAATTTTTGAACAAAAATATTTAGCCAAGAGCCAGGATGAGACCTGTGAGTGCCACTGAAGATTCTCTTCTGGCTGACATTAATGTACGAATCAACACTCTTCTGGTATTTTGTTCCATTGCTTTGATACTATTGTGAATCGATTGTTTTCTGAATTTCATTGTTGAATTGCTCATTGTGAGTACATAGAAATATGACTATTTATATTGATCTTATATCCTGCAACCTTGCTGAACACCTAATAGTTCTAAAAGGTGTGTGTGTCTGTCTGTCTGCCTGTGCATGCGTATTTTTTAGAATTTTTTATATTCAAGTTCATGTCATCTACTAATAGAGATAGTCTCTTCCTCTACAGTCTGAATGGCTATATTATTTCTTTGAATCTGCCACATAACTGGCATTGCCTCCAAAATGGACAGAATGAAAGAATTGGAACAAGGTTTGTTAAAAAAAAAAAAAGAAAAGAAAAAGAAAAGCTGTTTGCTTGATGTTTTGTTGGAGGGAAAAGTAGCTATATGCCCCATAAGGCTTTCACAAATATTACTTTCATTCACTTATAGTCTTACTAGAGAAAGCAGCGGACACCTAAGGATGTAACTCTCAGTAAATCACCAATGACTTTTGTTGGAGATGGGGTCTTGCTCTGTCACCCAGGCTGGAGCGCAGTGGCACAATCTTGGCTCACTGCAACCTCCACCCCCTGGGTTCAAGCAATTCTCCTGCCTCAGCCTCCCTAGTAGCTGGGATTACAGGCATGTGCTACCACGACCAGCTAATTTTTGTATTTTTAGTAGAGACGGGGTTTTGCCATCTTGGCCAGGCTGGTCTCAAACTCCTGACTCAGGTGATCCCCCAACCTCGACCTCCCAAAGTGTTAGCATTACAAGTGTGAGCCACCATGCTGGCCAGACCAATGACTTACTTGGAATTTTTAAAACCTGACCAGAAGGCTGGGTGTGGTGGCTCATACCTATAATCCCAGCATTTTGGGAGGCCAAGGTGGGTGGATCACTTGAAGTCAGGAGATCAAGACCAGCCTAGCCAACATGGTGAACCCCTGTCTCTACTAAAAATACATAAATTAGCTGGGCGTTGTGGTGGGTGCCTGTAATTCCAGCTACTCGGGAGGCTGAGGCAGGAGAATCGCTTGAAGCAGAGAGGCAGAGGTTGCAGTGAGCCAAGTCGCACTACTGCAGTCCAGCCTGGGCAACAGAGTGAGAATCCGTCTCAAAAAAGTTAAATAAATAAACAAATAAATAAAAACGTGGCCAGATAATAAAGCTCCCATTATGCAGGGTATAGTAGAACAGCAAATTTTACAGTGTGAATCCAAATCTACTACTTCACAGCCATGTAACCTTAAGTAAAATAAGAGAAACATACCTATCTTCCATGACTGCTATGAGAACAAAATAAAGATAATTGATCTAAAGGGCCTAGAACCCCAGTGCACACCTAAGTTTAGCCTCTTACCTTCCACCTTTATTTATAAGAGTAAATGATTCTTATTCAATTTGCATTCTCATATTCATACTAGGTGAACCACCAATGAGAAAAGATGCTTCATTAATCTTATGGTGATTCTTAACCCCCATCTCTAAATTAAAGATAAATCCCAAGAATATCTCATTCTATAAGAAGGGAAATAAATTTGGGTTGGGTGGAGTTGTGAAGAGATTATACATTGTGTAAAGGGAGAAATGTGCTCTAGAGAGAATTCCAGACTTAAAACATGAAACCTGAATAAATCCTAGAGCTGCATGTGGTTTACCTCTGAACTGAGCTGCATTTAAAGAAGCATAGTCCTGATAACAAAATGAATTTGTTTAAATCTGTTATTAATCTCAATCTTCCGAAGGACAATGAATTCTCAGTTTGTAGAACCATGTCTCCAGATCAACTTCCCTTTCCTTTCCAGTTCTCTCCCCTCCCACAGCTATTCTAAAATCTTCTAGTCACCAAATTCTAAAACACCACTCCTTGAGAGCTCACAAAATGGCCTATTTTCATTCTTACAATCAACCTAATTTCTGTGTCTATGGCCTTCTCCTTTTTTCCTTCCTATCTATTGAGTCTTCTTTCTTCCTTGCAGTGAGAAAGAAGAGAACATTCACACATTAACAAATCTTATCCTGATCATACCACGTGAGGATCTCTTACACCTTCTTCTACCCTTCTTGCCTTGTCCTGTATCTCCTTAAAAGTTATCTGAAAAAGTCACAGGTTGAGTCCCATTTTAAAATTTTATTCGTTCATTCATTCCAAAATATTTATTAAGTACTTTTACACACTGATAATTCAAGCTCTTGGAAGGAAATTTCATAAGACTTACAATTACAATCTAAACTCTTCTGTTTTCTTCTGTTTTCCCTATTCTTTCCTTTCAGCTTCTTCTAAGGGGCAGCTGAAGGCACCAATAGCAGATAATTATTTAACTGATTGGGAAGAGGAATTTGCTCTCTTCCTGTGCCTCGGTAGAATTCTTCAACAGAATGTGCACAAATAATTGGAACTAGAACAAGCTGAAAATTTCACAATCATCTTTGTTATCTGCTGCAGATTATAAACACATGAGTTATCTCTGGCTTAACTTGCTTTTAATTTCCCATTAAAGTTGTCATCCGCCCTCTTTATTTAAGTACATACTACGTTACTACGTTGGTGTGATAGTTAATTTTATATGCCAACTTGACTGAGCCATCAGATGCCCAAATACTCGGTCAAACATTGTTCTAGGTATGTCTGTGAGGGTGTTTTTGGATGGGGTTGATATCTGACTCAATAGACTCAAGAAAGCAGATTGTTATTCCTAGTATGAGTAGCCCTCATTCAGTCAGTCAAAGGCCTGAACGAAACAAAAAGGCTCACTCTCCTGTTAATAAGAGGGAACTCCACCTGCCTGAATGCTGAGGTGGGACATTAATCCTTTCCTGCTTTGGAACTTGAACTGAAAAATGGGCTCTTCTTAGTTTTCAAGCATGATGGCCTTCAGACTAAGACTTTTTTTTAAATTGTACTTTAGGTTCTGGGGTACATGTGCAGATCATAAAGGATTGTTGCATTGGTACACACATGGCAATGTGGGTTGCTGCCTCCATCCCCCCGTCACCTACATCTTGCATTTCTCCCCATGTTATCCCTCCCCTACCTCCCCACCCCCATGCTGTTCCTCCCTTGACCCCTGCAAACAGATCCCAGTATGTGATGCTCTCCTCCCTGTGACCATGTGTTCTCATTGTTGAACACCCACCTATAAGTGAGAACATGTGGTGTTTGATTTTCTGTTCTTGTGTCAGTTTGCCAAGAATGATGGTTTCCAGAATCATCCATGTCTCTACAAAGGACACGAACTCATTGTTTTTTATGGCTACATAGTATTCCATGGTGTATATGTGCCACATTTTCCCTGTCCAGTCCATTGTCAATGGACATTTGGGTTGGTTCCAGATCTTTGCTACTGTAAACAGTGCCACTATGAGCATACCTGTGCATGTGTCTTTATAATAGAATGATTTATAATCCTTTGAGTATATACCCAGTAATGGGATTGCTGGGTCAAATGGAATGCCTATTTCTAGGTCATTGAGGAAGCACCACATTGTCTTTCACAATGGTTGAACTAATTTACACTCACACGAACAGTGTAAAAGCATTCCTATTTCTCTACATCCTCTCCAGCATCTGTTGTCTCCAAATTTTTTAATGATCACCATTCTAAGTGGCATGAGGTGGTATCTCTATGTGGTTTTGATTTGCACTTCTCTAATAATCAGTGATGATGAGCATTTTTTCATATGTTTGTTGACCTCATATATGTCTTCTTTTGAAAAGTTTCTGTTCATATCCCTCTCCCACTTTTGGATGGCTTTTTTTTTTTTTCTTGTAAATCTGTTTTAGTTCTTTGTAGGTTCTGGATATTAGCCCTTTGTCAGATGGGCAGATTGTAAAAATGTTTTCCCATTCTGTTGGTTGCTGGTTCACGTTAATGACTGTTTGTTTTTTGTTTTTTGTTTTTTTTACTGTACAGAAGCTCTGGAGTTTAATTAGGTCCCATTTGTCTATTTTGTTTTTTGTTGCCAATGCTTTTGGTGTTTTAGTCATGAAGTCCTTGCCTATGCCTACGTCCTGAATGGTTTTGCCTAGGTTTTCTTCTAAGGTTTTTATGGTGTTAGGTCTTATGTTTAAGTCTTTAATCCATCTGGAGTTAATTTTACTGTGAGGTGTCAGGTAGGGATCCAGTTTCTACTTTCTGCACACTGCTAGCCAGTTTTCCCAACACCATTTATTAAACAGGGGATCCTTTCCCCATTGCTTGTTTTTGTCAGATTTGTCAAAGATCAGATGGTTGTAGACGTGCAGTGTTACCTCCAAAGCCTCTGTTCTGTTCCATTGGTCTATATATCTGTTTTGGTACCAGTACCATGCTGTTTTGATTACTGTAGCTTTGTAGTATAGTTTGAAATCAGGTAGCATGATGCCTCTAGCTTTGTTCTTTTTGCTTAGGATTGTCTTGGCTATGCGGGCTCTCTTTAGGTTCCATATGAAATTTAAGGTGTTTTTTTCCAGTTCTGTGAAGAGGGTCATTGGTAGTTTGATGGGGATAGCGTTTGAATCTATAAATTACTTTGGGCAATATGGCCATTTTCACAATAATTGATTCTTCCTAACCATGAGCAGGGATTGTTTCTCCATTGTTTGTGTCCTTTCTTATTTCTTTGAGCAGTGATTTCTAGTTCTCCTTGAAGAGGCCCTTTACATCCTTTGTTAGTTGTATTCCTAGGCATTTTATTCTCTTTGTAGCAATTGTGAATGGGAGTTCGCTCACGATTTGGCTCTCTGTTAGTCTGTTATTGATGTATAGGAATGCTTGTGATTTCTGCACATTGATTTTGTATCCTGAGACTTTGCTGAAGTTGCTTATCAGTTTCAGGAGATTTTGGGCTGAGATGATGGGATCTTCTAAATATACAATCATGTTGTCTGCAAATAGAGATAATTTGACTTCCTCCTTTCCTAATTGAATGTCCTTTTTTTTTTTT
>NW_016107331.1:2478053-2483541 GCF_001604975.1 Cebus imitator | reverse complement strand
TCAAAGGGAATGCTTCCAGTTTTTGCCCATTCAGTATGATATTGGCTGTAGGTTTGTCATAAATAGCTTTTATTATTTTGAGATATGTTCCTTCAAAACCTAGTTTATTGAGAGTTTTTTTAAAAAGTACTGTTGAATTTTGTCAAAGGTATTCTCTACATCTATTGAGATAATCATGTGGTTTTTGTCTTCGGTTCTGTTTATGTGGTGAATTACGTTGATAGACTTGCATATGTCAAACCAGCCTTCCATCCCTGGAATGAAGCCTACTTGATAGTGATGGATAAGCTTTTTGATGTGCTGTTGTAATCAGTTTGCCAGTAATTTATTGAAGATTTTTGCATCTATGTTCATCATGGATATTGGCCTGAAGTTTTCTTTTTTTTTTTGAGTCTCTTCCGGGTTTTGGTATCAGGATGATGTTGGTCTCATAAAATGATTTGGGAAAGATTCCCTATTTTTGTATTGTTTGGAATAGTTTTGAAAGGAGTGGTACCAGCTCCTCTTTGTACGTCTGGTAGAATTCATCTGTGAACCCATCTGGATCTGGACTATTTTTTGGTTGGTAGGCTATTAATTGCTTCCTCAACTTCGGCCATTGTCATTGGTCTGTTCAAGGTTTCAACTTCCTCCTAATTTAGGCTTGGGAGGGTGCAAGTGTCCAGGAATTTATCCTTTTCTTCCATGTTTACTGGTTTACATGCATAGAGTTGTTTGTAGTAATCTCTGATTGTAGTTTGTATTGCTGTGGAGTCGGTGGTGATATCCATTTTATTGTTTTTTATTGCATCTATTTGATTCTTCTCCCTTTTCTTTTTTATTAATCTGGCTAGCAGTCTGTCTACTTTATTTATCTTTTCAAAAAACCAGCTCCTGGATTTACTGATTTTTTTGAAGGATTTTTTGTGTCTCTACCTCCTTCAGTTCTGCTCTGATCTTAGTTATTTCTTGTCTTCTGCTAGATTTGAGGGTTTTTTTTAATATTGCTCCTCTAGCTCTTTCAATTTTGATGATACAGTGTCAATTTTAGATCTTTCCTCGCTTCTCTGATGGGCATTTATTAGTATAAATTTCCATCTAGACAATGCTTTAAATGTGTCCCAGAGATTCTGGTAGGTTGTGTCTTCATTCTTGTTGGTTTCAAAGAACGTCTTTATTTCTGCCTTCATTTCATTATTTATCCAATCGGCATTCAGGAGCCAGTTGTTCAGTTTCCATGAAGTTATGTGGTTCTGAGTTAGTTTCTTAATTCTGAGTCTAATTTTATTGCGCTGTGGTCTGAGAGACTGTTTTTTGTGATTTCTGTTCTTCTGCATTTGCTGAGGAGTGATTTACTTCCAATTATGTAGTCAGTTTTAGAGTAGGTGCCATGCAGTGCTGAGAAGAATGTATATTCTGTGGATTTGGGGTGGAGATTTCTATAGATGTCTATTAGGTCTGCTTGGTCCAGATCTGAGTTCAAGTCCTGGATATCCTTGTTAATTTTCTGTCTCATTGATCTGTCTAATATTGACAGTGGAGTGTTAAAGTCTCCCACTATTATTGTGTGGGAGTCTAAGTCTCTTTGCAGGCCATTAAGAACTTGCTTTATGTACCTGAGTGTTCCTGTATTGGGTGCGTATATATTTAGGATTGTTAGTTCTTGATGCATTCATCCTTTTACCATCATGTAATGCCCTTCTTTGTCTCTTTTGATCTTTGTTGATTTAAAGTCCATTCTAACATTGACTAGGATTGCAACTCCTGCTTTTTTTTTTGCTCTCCATTTGCTTGATAAATCTTCCTCCATCCCTTTGTTTTTAGCCTATGTGTGTCCTTGCATGTGAGATGGGTTTTCTGAATACAGCACACTGATGGATTTTGACTTTTTATCCAATTTGCTAGTCTGTGTTTTAATGATCACCATTCTAAGTGGTGTGAGGTGATATCTCTATGTGGTTTTGAGATATCCAATTTGCTAGTCTTTTGGTTGGGCATTTAGTCCATTTACATTTAAGGTTAATATTGTTATGTGTGAATTTGATCCTGCCATTTTGATGCTAGCTTGTCATTTTGCTCATTAGTTGACACATTTTCTTCGTTGTGTCGATGGTCTTTACCATTTGGTGTGTTTTTGGAGTGGATGGTACTGGTTGTTCCTTTCCTTGTTTAGTGCTTCCTTCAGGAGCTCTTGTAAGGCAGTATTGGTGGTGACGAAATCTCTGAGCAGTTGCTTGCTCATAAAGGATTTTCTTTCTCCTTCGCTTATTAAGCTTAATTTTGCTGAATATGAAATTCTAGATTGAAAATTATTTTCTTTAAGCATGTTGAAAATTGGCCCCCACTCTCTTCTGGCTTGTAGGCTTTCTGCAGAGAGATCCCCTATGACTCTGATGGGCTTCCCTTTGTGGGTAACCTGACCTTTCTCTCTTGCTGCCCTTAGCATTTTTTTTCCTTCATTTCAATCCTGGTGAATCTGACGATTATGTGCTTTGGGGTTGCTCTTCTTAAGGAATATCTTTGTGGTGTTCTCTGTATTTCCTGGACTTGAATACTGGCCTGCCTTGCTAGGTTGGGGAAGTTCTCCTGGATAATATCCTGAAGATTGTTTTCCAGCTTGGATTCATTCTCTCCGTCACATTCAGATACACCTATCAAACGTCAATTAGGTCTTTTCACATAATCCCATATTTCTTGGAGGTTTTGTTCATTTCTCTTCACTCTTTTTTCTCTATTCTTGCCTTCTCATTTTACTTCATTGAGTTGATCTTCAATCTCTGATATCGTTTCTTCTGCTTCGCCGATTTGGCTATTGAAACTTGCGTATGCTTCATGAAGTTCTCATCCTGTGTTTTTCAGCTCCATCAAGTCGTTTATATTCTTCTCTAAGCTGTTTATTCTAGTTAGCATCTCATGTAACCTTTTTCCTAGGTTCTTAGTTTCTTTGCATTGGGTTAGCACATGTTCGTTTAGCTCTGAGAAGTTCGTTCACCTTCTGAAGCCTTTTTCTGTCAACTCATTAGACTCATTCTCCATCCATCTTTGATCCCTAGCTGGTGAGGAGTTGTGATTCCTTGGAGGAGAAGAGGCGTTCTGGTTTTTGGTGTTTTCATCCTTTTTGTGCTGGTTTCTTCCCATTTTAGTGGTCTTATCTACCTGTGGTCTTTGTAGCTGGTGACTTTCAGATGGACATCGTGTTTGTTGATGTTGAAGCTATTTCTTTCTGCTTCTTACTTTTCCTTCTAACAGTCTGGCCCCTCTGCTGTAGGACTGCTGAGGTCCACTCTAGACCCCACTTCTTGCCTGGGGATCACCCTTGGGGGCTGCAAAAAAGCAAGGGTTGCTGCCAGTTTCTTCCTCTGCTAACCTCGTCCCAGAAGGGTACATGCCAGATGTTGGCCTGAGCTCTCCTTTATGAGGTGTCTCTTTGGGTATATGGGGATCGGAGAGTTGCTTGATGAGACTGTCTATCCCTTATAGGAGCTCAAGTGCTGTGCTGGGAGCTCCATTGTTCCATATGGAGCTACTGGGCAGGTACCTTTAAGTCTGCTGCAGCTGAACTCATAACCATCTCTTTTCCCAGGTGCTCTGACCTGGGAAGGTCGGCTTTATTTATAAGTTCTTGTCATGCTGCTGCCTTTTTTCATAGAAAAAAGGCAGGCTCTGCCCAGCTGCTGTGTGAATTGCCTTGGTAGTGGTGGACTGACTCAGCAGTGGGGGATGTCCTTCCCCACACTGAGCTGGACTGTCCTGTGTCCAGCTGCGCTTGCCGCAAAACTTTCAATCCAGAGCTTTCAGATTGCTTGTTTTGTGGGGTTGGTACCCACCGAGCCAAATCCCCTGGCTCCCTGTCTCAGCCCCCTCCCTTTCAGTTGAATGGGTGGCTCTGTCTCCCAGGCGTTCCAGGCGCCAGTTGAAATGATGGCCCAGACTTGTGTGAGTTTGTGTGCACCAACCCAGCACCGGCGGAAACCACCGTGCTGAAAACTTGTGGCGCTTTTCAGCCCGGGAATCTCTTGGTCTGTGGGCAGTGAAAACTTGTTTGGAAATGTGGTAAGCACTCACCCTCTGCGCTGTTCTCACTGGGAACTGCACTCTGGAGCTATTTCTATTCAGCCCTCTTGGATCCTCCCCACCAGACTAAGGTTTATGCAGCTTTCCTGGTTCTCAGGCCTTCATACTTGAACTGGAACTACACCATCAGCTCTCCTGGGTCTCTAGCTTGTTGACTGCAGATCTTGGGACTTCTTAACCTCTATAATCAATGAACCCATTTCTTATAATAAGTAAATTATATACATAGATATATATATATATATACACATCAGTATTATTTTATGTAAATATTAAATATATACTGTATCTCCCATTGGTTCTGTGTCTGTGGAGAACCCCTGACTGACATGGTTGACTACCATAGGACTTGTTTGTTCTGGTACAGCAGAAGCTCTAAAAGGAAGTGCTAACGACAACAATTAGTTCTCTGTCCCTGGAATGAATGGCACCAATAAGTTACATATTTCATGGCTTCAGGCTAATAGAAACGGTAACATGTCGAGACTAGATCAATGGTTCCCAGTTTTTGTTGCATATTATAATCACCTGGGATGTTTTAAAAATCTCGATGTCCAGGGCTTACTTCAGACCACTAACATAATTTCTGTGAGAGACTCAAACATTAAATTGTTTTTTAGGTTCCCCAGGTGATTCTAATGTCTAAGCAAGGTTTAGATGGTGATGATCTGCTGGTGTCTTGAAAAAGTGATAGATTTCATTCCTAGCCTAAGGTTGAAAGGCAAAAAACAGGTAGTAGAAAGTAGTAAAGTTGATAAAGAAGAATGAAGCTGCTTTAGACATTGATAGAGCTATTCATTATCCATCTTGAAGTTTTGAAAATTCCCAGTTTACCACAGTGGCCATATTTAAATATAAATAGAAAATGCACTTCAAAGTAGTGTTTTGATAATCTTTTAATTTACTCATCATGATTTTTCCATGACTCTGACCTCTTTTGTGGGTAATATGGAGTTGGACCACACAATTAACATCTTCCAGAATGCTGCACAGGTGAAAAACAGAAGCCAGGCATGGTGGCTCATGCCTGTAATCCCAAGTTTGGGAGGCTAATGTGGGTGAATCACTTGAGCCCAGGAGTTCAAGACCATCCTGGACAACATAGTGAGACCCTGTCTCTACAAAATATACAAAAAGTTAGCTGGGCGTGGTGGTGGCAACTGCAGTCCCAGAAACTCAAGAGATTGAGGTCGGAGGATCGCTTGAGCCTGGAAGGTCAAGGCTGCAGTGAGCCAAGATCATGCCACTGAACTCCAGCCTGGGTGACAGAGTGAGATGCTGTCTCAAAACAAAAATTGCAAAAAATACAGGGGCCACCAAGAAGGATCAGTCACCAAGAGCCCCACTGCATAAAAAGTAAAGTTTACCGTAATGCATGACTAAATACTTTGGAGAATTCTCTTTCCCTCTTTTTTTTTTTTTTTTTTTTTTTTTT